>NC_045793.1:89362089-89669108 GCF_009873245.2 Balaenoptera musculus | reverse complement strand
TGGCACGTGGGCTCAGTAGTTGTGGCGCACGGGCTTAGTTGCTCCACGGCATGTGGGATCTTCCTGGACCGGGGCCTGAACCCGTGTCCCCTGCATTGGCAGGCAGATTCTTAACCACTGCATCACCAGGGAAGCCCCTAAGTCCTTGATTTTTAGGAACCAGAAAATTTGTGTCCACCAATGTGTGGTGCCATTTAAATCCTACAGTCAACAAAGTGCCATAAAAAATAAGGAGCAGCAAAGACTTAAAGCTGCTTGATTGGTATAATCACTATGGAGAACAGTATGGAGGTTCCTTAAAGAACTAAAAATAGAACTGCCATATGATCCAGCAGTCCCACTCCAGGGAATATATCCAGAGAAAACCATAATCTGAAAGGATACATGCACCCTGATGTTCATTGCAGCACTGTTTACAATAGCCAAAACATGGAAGCAACCTAAATGTCCATCGACAAAGGAATGGATAAATAAGGTGTAGTACATATATACAATGGAGTATTACTCAGCCATAAAAAAGAATGAAATAATGCCATTTGCAGCAACACGGATGGACCAAGAGATTATCATACTGAGTGAAGAAAGTCAGAGAAAGACAGATAGCATATGAAATTGCTTATATGTGGAATCTAAAAAAATGGTACAAATGAACTTATTTACAAACAGAAATAGGCTCACAGATGTAGAAAACAAATTTAAGGTTACCAGGGGGGAAAGAGGAGGGAGGGATAAATTGGGAGATTGGGATTGACATATACACACTACTATATATATAATAGATAACTAATAAGGACCTACTGTATAGCACAGGGAACACTACTCAATACTCTGTAATGACCTTTATTGGAAAAGAATCTAAAAAAGTGGATATACACATGCACACGCACACACACACGTATGAATGATTCACTTTGCTGTACATCAGAAACTAATACAACATTGTAAATAAACCATACTCCAATAAAAAATTTTTTAAAAAGACAAAAAAAAGACTTAAAGCTTCTTGAATACCAGTAGTTATGAAATGGAATCTGGCTTTTGTGTTGTTTTTGTCAATACCAGAAAGACTTAGAGTTCATTGACCTTTCATGCAACAACAATTTGAGTGTTTTCTGTATTCCAGGCATAGGGCAGAGGTGACAAGGAGGAGCTCTTTTCCACTTGAAAGAGAATCGTTTGATAATCAGAGTGATATTGAGAATTCTTCACTTTACAGGACAGTGAGATACTGTAGTTGAGGATATTAAAGTTGCAGTTGAGAGTGGTTTAAAGCTAATGAGGTTGAAATAGTTATGATGGAATACTCATTTCCAGAATGTTGTAAAATTTTTAGAACCCTGGTAGAAGCATTCAAGATGATGATTTTGCGGGGCTTCCCTGGTGGCGCAGTGGTTGAGAATCTGCCTGCCAATGCGGGGGACACGGGTTCGAGCCCTGGTCTGGGAAGATCCCACATGCCACGGAGCAACTGGGCCCGTGAGCCACAACTACTGAGCCTGCGTGTCTGGAGCCTGTGCTCCGCAACAAGAGAGGCCACGACAGTGAGAGACCCGCGCATCGCGATGAAGAGTGGCTCCCGCTCGCCGCAACTGGAGAAAGCCCTCGCACAGAAACGAAGACCCAACACAGCCAAAAATAAATAAATAAATAAATAAATAAAAAAAAAAAAAAAAAAAAGGGCTTCCCTGGTGGCGCAGTGGTTGAGCATCTGCCTGCTAATGCAGGGGACACGGGTTCGAGCCCTGGTCTGGGAAGATCCCACATGCCGCGGAGCAACTGGGCTCGTGAGCCACAACTACTGAGCCTGCGCGTCTGGAGCCTGTGCTCCGCAACAAGAGAGGCCACGATAGTGAGAGGCCCGCGCACCGCGATGAAGAGTGGCCCCCGCTTGCCACAACTAGAGAAAGCCCTCGCACAGAAACGAAGACCCAACACAGCCAAAATAAAAAAAATAAATAAATAAACAAATGTGGGGTTAAAAAAAAAAAAAAAAAAAAGAAAAACCCAAAGCCAAAAAAAACTATATTAAGATGTATTTAAAAAAAAAAAAGATGATGATTTTGCTGTATGAGTTATCCTAGGAAGAAGTTTTTTTCAGCTTTTAATATAGTAAATACTTGTACAGAAAGACTATGGTACTTCCCATGTGGTAGTTGGCAGGTGGTAAACATTTTATACTTTCCTTTTGATGAAAGGGAGAAGTTAAGTTTCATTTTTATGTTTCGGTCAGCGGAGAAAGGGAAGTATGTAACATATTGTAAACCAACTCTGTCCAACAAAACTTTGTGTGGTGGGTAATGGTGGAGATGTTCTTTATCTGTCTTGTCCAGTATGGTAGCCACAAGCAATCTCTTGAGCACTTGAAGTGTGGCTAGTTCGATTGAGGAACTGAAGTTTTAATTTTGTTTAATATTAGTTAATTAAAATGTCAATAGTCACACGCAGCTAGTGGCTGTGTTATTGGCCAGAGCAGATAGAGAACTTAGGCCCATGTGGTCACAGGCCATTTCTGTTTCAGACACCTGTTTCTTACCCAACTTTGTGTTCCAGACACATTAGTTTCTTCATGCATAAAATAAATATGTATGAATGAATGTGAGAAAAGTTTTCATCCTTCAAAAGATATGTTGTTTCAGATATCTTCTACCTTATTTCCATTATAACTTCTAGTTGTTAAACAATAGAATGTCTTTTCCTTATATATAGTATTTTCTCATTTGTTGCAGTATACTTGGTTATATTATTCATTTCTTTAGTCTGATCTTGTGCATTTCTTTAAAATGTGAGAATGAGTTTAGAATATCTCATTAGCAAACTCAAAAACTACATTTCAGTTTTTAGCTTTGAAACAGTGGGAGAGAAATTAGGACTGACAATTGAGATTCATCATAATGGACTCTTTTTTTAACACTTGACATCAATATAAGTGTTGTCATTGTTCTTTGTTCCATTTACACAATTACTTAAAATCCCCTTTTCCTTCCTTCAGTGTTTTAAATCAGAAACTAGATAAGCAAGTTGTTTTCATTTCTTCCAAAGTGCCAATTTGGGTGAAACGGAATGTGTTTAGGTTAGAAGAATGCTTAATTGTTCATTACCTAGAAGCCATCACACAGTTGGGGCTTAGCAAAAAGACTTGCAAATAAAGTTAATTGTAGTGCTGTAGAAATAAGGAATAATGGAAGGGTTGTACTGTTGAACCTTTAAGAGGGTGTAAGCAGGAGTCTGCAAACTGTAGCAGGCTGGCCAAATACAGCCCTGCCACCTGTGTTTGCGTGGCCTGTCATGTAAGATGGTTTTTATATTTTTAAATGATTGAAAAAAAATTCAAAAGAAAATTTTGTGACATATGGAAATTATATGAAATTCACATTTCAGTGTCCACAAGTAAAGTTTTATTGAAGCAGTCACATTCATTTGTTTACATATTATTTTTGTGCTTTTGTGCTACATCAGAGACCATTTGCTTACAAAGTCTGAAATATTTATCTGGCTCTTGGCAGAAAAAGTTAGCCAACCTCTGGTGAGAATGTTACTGAAAGGTGGAGGGATATGGCATTGAAAGCTAAGAAGTACAGTTTTTTGAAAAGTAAGAAACTCATAACCAGTGCTTAAGGGCTAAAATGGAAATACACTCATTTATAGTGAGTCAATAAATGTGTATGAAATGAGAGATAAATACGGGTTTTTCCTTCAGAGAGCCTAAGTTCTGGTAGTGAACTTGACAGCTGAAGGCAAATTTCTGCAGATTTTCTGGACTCTGGTACTGCTAAAATATTGTGTACATCCTAATAATAACAAATTTTATGCATGTTTGCTATTTTGCAGTAGCTCCTTTGAGGTATATCTGGCGTCCAAGGCCTCCACCTACTGTAAGCGTCACTCTTACTTTTTCCTACAGTCTTTTGTTTATGAACTTGTGAACACATGCTGCCCTCGAGACTCCCTGAGAGTAAGTTTGAGCTTAGAGAAATTATTTTTCAGCTCCTTAGCAAAGGCCGACTGGTTACACTTTTTTTTTTTCATGTCATTTGTATTTGGGCCCCAGCCCAGCAGTTTGTTCCCTTGCTTCTTTTTGGCTCTGTCTACACTTTCCCCATACTCTACTTTTCTGTATTTCATCTCATTATGCCTCCTTTCCCCTTTGTTTACTTGAAGCTTACCTGCTTTTCCCCATCCGGGTCAGATCCATAGTTAGGGTTTGTGGGAACTGTGTGGGAGGAGAATGATATTCCCCTGAGAGAGGAGGCAGGGAGGCGTGAGGGAACAAGATGGGTTCCACAGATAATTTGGTATGTCTAGGATTTAACGTCTTTCTGGGAAAGTGTTGGGAGGTGCAGCCAGGGAGGGAGGGAGAATTTATTATGGAACGACCCTCTCTTACACCAGTAGGTTTTCAAATCTTAGTGTGAGATTCATGCAGGCTACCACTTCCCTGACCCCACCCCCAGAGATCCTGAGTCTCAATTGCATGGAATCCAGGGTAGGTGATGACAGGTGGGATACAAGCATGGCTGGGGTGAGAGCAGGTTGTGGAAGGTCTTGAGGTCTTGTTTGAGCTTTGACTTTTGTTAGTAAGGTAGCTAATATTTTGAGATTCTTCATCAGGAAAGTGACCCTGGGAAAGCAGTTTCCAAAAGAATTATTCAGAATGCATTGGAATGAGGAGGAATTTGAGGCAGTGAGGTAAGCTAGGAGGCTGTTATAGCAATTAATATGCATTCATTCTCATTCCAGAAATGATTTGAATTGGTGAGACTTCAGACTTAAGGCAACAGCAGCAGAAAAAGAAAGAATTTGAAAGAGAATTTGAAATTGGAAACAAATCTGATACATGAGATAAAGAGGATGAAAAATGAGGGAATATAAAATAAGTTGTCTTAAATTTTGGAGAATACAGAGTGATATTACCTGATGTTTTGATGAACGAAATTAAGATTAGCTTTACTTCAGGAAAGGAGTAAGTTTCACAGAAGACTTCGCTTTCCTTCTGCAGTTATCTCTTAAAATCTTATTGGTTACAGTTTTACTGTCTTGCTTAATGGTTTTATTATTCTACTTTTATTATATACTACTGCAGACCCTTTTGGAATTACATGAGATAAAAAATGATACACGTTTTCTTTAGTTGGCATATTTAAAAAATGAAGATATTGAAAATGAACCCTTACTCCTAGTACTATTTTGATTTTTTTTTTCCTTAAATTTTTATTTATTTATTTATTTACTTATTTATTTTTGGCTGTGTTGGGTCTTTGTTTCTGTGCAAGGGCTTTCTCTAGTTGCGGCACGCGGGGGCCACTCTTCATCACGGTGCGCGGGCCTCTCACCATCGCGGCCTCTCTTGTTGCGGAGCGCAGGCTCAGTAGTTGTGGCTCACGGGCCCAGTTGCTCCGCGGCATGTGGGATCCTCCCAGACCAGGGCTCGAACCCGCGTCCCCTGCATCAGCAGGCAGACTCTCAACCCCTGCGTCACCAGGGAAGCCCCTATTTTGATTTTTGTATGTATTTCCATTTGCATTCTTTTTTTATTTAGGATTTTTGCCAACTTTATTGAGGTATAATGGACATACAATAAACTGCCCACATTTGATAGGTTTTTAAAAAAATTTTTTTAGTTGTTTATTTATTTTATTTTGACTGTGCCAGGTCTTAGTTGCAGCACATGGGATCTTCATTGTGGCATGCAGGATCTTTTTAGTTGCAGTATGTGGACTTCCTAGTCGCGGCATGCCGACTCTGAGTTGCGGCATGCATGTGGGATCTACTTCCATGACCAGGGATTGAACCCGGGCCCCCTGCTTTGGGAGCGCAGAGCCTTACCCACTGGACCACCAGGGAAGTCCCCATTTGATAGGTTTTTGATGTATGTATACACCTGTGAAACCATCATTACAGTCTTAATTATAAACATATCCATAACCCGCAGAAGTTTCTTTCTGCCAAGTTGTAATCCTTCCCTTCTGTCCCTGTTGATCTTCTATCATGTAGATTAGTTTGCATTTTCTAAATTTATGTAAATGGAGCCATACAGCACGTTTCCTGCTGTGTCTGGTTTCTTTTAGTCAGCATACCTGTTTTGAGATTTGTCCATCTTGTTGAGTGTATCCGTGTTTCATTCCTTTTTATTGCTGAGTAGGATCCCATTGTATGGATATACCACAGTTTGTTTATATTTGTTATTTGTTGATGGACATTTATTTTCAGTTTTTGCTTTTATAAAGAACCTGTGGTGAACATTTCTGTATAAGTCTTTCTGTGGGCATATGCTTTCATTTCTCTTGGGTAAATGTGTGACAACTGGATCATATAATAGGTGTATCTTTAGGTTTTTAAGAAAGTGCCAAATATTTCCCCAAGAGCCTCTACCATTTTTTTCCCACCAGCTTATTTAAGAGATCCAGTTCCTCCATATCCCTGCCAATACTTGGCATGGCCAGTCTCTTTTAATATTTTGGCATTCTAATAGGTATGTGGTGATATCTCATGATGTTAATTTTCATTTTCTGGTGGCTAATGCTGTTGAGCATCTCTTCATGTTCTTATTTGTCATCCCTAGATTGTCTTCAGTGAAGTGTCTGTCTTTTGGGAGTGGGGGGGGCGCGATGTGCAGCTTGCAGGATCTTAGTTCCCCCACCAGGGATTGAACCTGGGCCCTCATCAGTGAAAGCGCAGAGTCCTAATCACTGGACCGCCAGGGAATTCCCTGTTTGGTGAAGTGTCTGTTTAAATATTTTAACAATTAAAAAAAAATATTGGGTTGTTTGCTTATTATTGAGCTTTGAGACTTCTTTTATATATTCTGGGTACAAGTCCTTAATCAGTTATGTGATTTACAAATATTTTCTCCCATTCTGTGGCTTGTCTTTTCACTTTCTGACATTTTTTTTTAATGTAATTTTTTTTTTTTTTTTTTTGGCTGCGTTGTGTCTTCGTTGCTGCGTGCGGGCTTTCTCTAGTTGTGGCGAGTGGGGGCTACTTTTCATTGCGGTGTGCAGGCTTCTCCTTGCGGTGACTTCTCTTGTTGCGGAGCACGGGCTGTAGGCGCGCGGGCTTCAGGAGTTGTGGCTTGCGAGCTCTAGAGCACAGTCTCAGTAGTTGTGGTGCATGGGCTTATTAGTTGCTTCGCGGCATGTGAGATCTTCCTGGACTAGGGATCGAACCTGTGTCCCCTGCATTGGCAGGCAGATTCTTAATCACTGTGCCACCAGGGAAGTCCCCATTTTCTGACATTTTTTGAAGAACAGAAGTTCTTAATTTTGATCAAGTCCAGTTTACCAAAATTTCCTTTTTATATACATGCTATTTCACAAAGATTGCCTTCTTATGTTTTTTTCTAGATGTTTTATAGTTTTTACTTTTTCTATTTTGAGCTAATTTTTGTGCATCAAATACATAAATTAACTTTGTGGATCAAAGTTCTTTTTTTTTTTTTTTAAACAAATGACTAACCAGTTTTTCCAGCACTTTTTGTAGAAAAGATTATTCTTTCTCCACTGAATTGCTTTTGCACCTTTGTCGAAAATTAGTTGACCGTATATGTGGACTGTTTCTATTTGTATTTTTGGACTCTTGATTTGTTTGTCTGTCTTGTTGTTACACTGTGTTGATTACTGTAGATTTAATGATGACTCGAAGTCAGGTGGTATAAGTCCTCAAAATTTGTTGTTTTTCTAAGTTCTTTTGGTTATTCTAAGTCCTTTATATTTTTATATGAATTGTAGGGTCAGCTTGTCAGTTTCTACCAAAAAATGCTTATTTTGATTGGGATTGCATTGAATCTATAAATAAATTTGTGATAAATGACATCTTAACAATATTGAGTGTTTGCTCCATGAGCCTGATAATTGTGTGTTCATTTAGGTTGTCTTTAATTTCTTTCAGCAACATTTTATAGTTTTCAGTGTGTAGGTCTTGCACATCTTTTGTCAGATTTATCCCTAAGAATTTAATATTTTTGATGCTATTACTAGTGGTATATATTTTTAAATTTCAAAATTTTACTGTATTATAGTTAGCACTTACATAAATCATGTTTATGATTATGGATTCTGGAATTAGACTTGTATTTAAAATGCAGCTTTGCCACATTTTTTTTAAAGATTTATTTGTTATTTATTTTATTTATTTTTGGCTGCGTTGAGTCTTAGTTGCGGCATGTGGAATCTTCGTTGAGGCATGAGGGCTTTTCGTTGTGGTGCACGGGCTTCTCTCTAGTTGTGGCATATGGGTTTTCTCTTCTCTAGTTATGGTGCACAGGCTCCAGGGCCCGTGGGCTCTGTAGTTTGCAGCACCCGGGATCTCTAGTTGAGGTGCGTGAGCTCAGTAGTTGTGGCACATGGGCTTAGTTGCCCCGCAGCATGTAGGATCTTAGTTCCCTGACCAGGGATCGAATCTGCGTTCCCTGCATTGTAAGGCAGATTCTTTACCACTGGACTACCAGGGAAGTCCCTGCCACTTTTTTTATAAACTAACTTTATTTTTTAAAATTTATTTCATTTTATTTATTTATTTATTTTAGCTGTGCTGGGTCTTTGTTGCGGCATGCGAGCTTCTTTAGTGCGGTGCGCGGGCTCTCTAGTTGCAGTGCTTGGGCTCTACAGCGTGTGGGCTCAGTAGCTGAGACGCGCGGGTTTAGTTGCGGTATGTGGGATCTTAGTTCCCCGACCAGGGATCGAACCAGGGCCCCCTGCATTGGGAGTGCGAAGTCTTAACTGTTGGACCACCAGGGAAGTCCCTGCCACTTCTTGTGTGACATGAATTAAGCAAAAGTCATTTGATCTCTCTGAACTTGTTTTCATCAGTAAAATGGAGAATTATAGACGGGGTTTCTTAACCTTGACAGTGTAGATTCCAGTCACAGCTGCTCAGACTGACATGAAAAATGTCTTCAGACATTGCCAGATGTCCCTGGGTGGGGGTGAGACGGACAGGATATAAAAATCACCCCTGATTGAGAACCATTGGTTGTTCTGACTTCATGAGATTACTGTGAGGGTTAACTTGATATGTATGGAAAGAGTTTAGAGTACTTATCCATGGCAGGTGGTAATTGAGTGACACTATATCACACATTCTTCGAGTTGTTTTGGCAACTTAAGATATTTTATTTACTCTAAATAAGCTCAGAATAGACAGCGTCTGGAAAGAAATCATTTAGTTATGTCTTAGAGTCCAGGGAACATTTTTTTAAAAAATATTTATTTATTTATTTATTTATTGGCTGCGTTGGGTCTTAGTTGTGGCATGCGGGATGAGGCTTCTCTGTAGTTGTGGTGCATGGGCTCCAGAGCGTGCGGGCTCATTAGTTGCTGCGGGTGTGTGGGCTCCAGAGTGGGCAGGCTCAGTAGTTGTGGTGCGTGGGCTCTCTGGTTGTGCTGCGCGGGCTCATTTGCCCCGTATATGGAATCTTAGTTCCCCAACCAGGGATCGAACTGGCGTCCTCTGCATTGCAAGATGGATTCTTAACCATTGGAGTACCAGGGAAGTCCCCAGGGAACATTTGATAAAGAAATAATTTGGTGTGGGTGTTTTATACTAGTTTGAGAAGGTATATCTAATTACATGTCTGCATGGCAGTCAGAAAGAAATGAATAAATGGAAGATCATTAAGAAATTAAACTGTTGTCTGCTTTCTCTTGTGTCACATCTTCCTGGTGTGGTTTTATTACATTATGTGAAAGGTTGTGGATCTCCAGAATATCAGTTATAAAAATCACGTGTGTTTCAAAATGTTGTTAGCTTCACCTTGCCTGATGGGCATGTGTTGTTTCTTTGCTGTTCATCATTCATTTCATCATCTTTTGAAAAGAGCACCCTAATTTCATTTGGCAAAATCGTACAGTATTGAGAGTGTTAGTGGAAGTGCAGCTGGGGGGATCTTGCCTTAGCCAAGAGATAGGCACTGGATGTAATCTAAACCTGGAGTTTCCTCCCTGGAATTTGCATCCTGCACCCAGTGACTGGGGACCCTTTGAGCTCCCCTGTAACTTTGTAACAACTCTCCTTCCCCTTTTTTCTGAATGGAGTTGGCTATAACAAATTGATGTTTACCCCTTCTCTCAAATAGTGTAGATAAAATCTGCAAAGGGCCCAGAATTGCTTTGAAAACTGATATATAAGTACATACTTTTCATACATATTATCTTGTCTGATTTTAACATCATATTTCTTTTTTTTGATTTCTTTGATTTTCCTACCAGTGGAGGGCTGTTTTGTGAGAATAAATCTGATCTACAAAAAAGTGTCATCTGAGAATGTCCAGCCTTTTTGAGTAAATTTTCTTAGGTCTGTGTTTGGTGCTATAGACTTCTATGACTGACACAGTGAAGTAATTTTAACACTAGTAAGCCAGAGAGTAGGAAATGTTTTACATTCAACAAAGCCTCTCATTTCCCATTTTTAAAAGACTGTTACTCCTTCATAGGTTGGAATAGTTTTAGTATGTTTAATTGTAGGGATGTGCATCTCTGTCTCAGACTGAATACCAGGCAGAGGTTGTAGAAGTCCCTGGTTCATCCTATGGAGGGAATGATGAAAACTGACATTTGTTGTCAGGGTGACTGGGTAGTTTTTTCCTGTCTTTTGTCTTGGATGCAGATAGCCTTTCTGAATATTTAGAAGGAGATTCATTAGGACCTGGCTAATCTTGTGATTGCCTGATGAGTTTTAGGCCAAGAGATAGTTTGAGGAATTGCAGTGTTGGAAAGTGGATGAGGTTAGGTAGAAGTTGGTAAGCTTGTTAATTAAAATAGAAAAATGGCCAGTGCCAGCTTCCAGGGCATCCCTTTCAATGGCACTTTAACATTTCTTGGGAAATTAAAGCAGAAGGCATTTGTTAGGCTTCATTTACTATTTAACTTTACTTAGATTAGAAGTAAATTACTGTGCTTCAAGGATCTTGTTTTAAAAGATAGATTTGAAGCTTCCGTTTTAAGAAGGAGTTCCATCATTGGTAGGAAACTGGTATTTAAAGTGTTAGTATTTAGTCTATTAAGATTATATAGTACAGTTTTAACTTTGTTCTTTTAGACATAACTGTCTTTGTACTGTTCACAGTGTGAATGTTTATTCAATATTTTATAACACCTCCCAGAAAGTTTTAACTAACATCAAGGTGTTTTGTTTGTTTGATTTGTTTTGTGGTTGGGAAATTAGTATTGAAAATATGAGTTCTGAAAATATCTGTTATGCCCTTTTAAAGGAGGGCAGTGGTTGTGCTTTGCTTGTTTGCAGGTCACAGTATTTGGAATTTCAAAGAAGATCAAGGGGATCTCAGTAGAAACCCCCTGCGCTGTTAAAAATTGTTGATACAAATTCATATCCTTTAATCACAGGAAAGCCACTGGAAAAACACTGTCATGGTTGTTTTCTTCATAGTTTATAATAGATTAGTAGCTATACATTAGATTGTGGAAAAATGTAGAGTAGGCTGGGATGGCTGGGGATACATATGCCATTTATAGTGAAAGATAATAAAACTGCTCTCTATATGTTGTAGCTTGTATTTGAAATGTTCTTATTACTCTTTTCTTCAACTTATGTATCAGCAATTCTCAAACATTTTTGTCTCAGGACCGCTTTATGCACTTAAAAATTATGGAGGACTCCCAAATAGCTTTTGTTTATGTGGGTTATATCTTATCAATATTTACTGTATTAGATTTATCAATATGTACTCTATTAGAAATTTAACTTAAGTTAAAAATTATTTGTAAGTAAATTTATTGTTATTTAAAATGATCACATCATGGTCACATAAATAACATTTTTTAAATGAAAAATAACTTTTCCAAAACAAACATTTACTGAGAAAATGGCATTGTTTTACACTTTTTGTAAGACTGTATAAACGTCTGACTTAACAGAAGACAGTTGGATTCTCATATTTACTTCTTTGTTCTGTTTATTGTGATGTACTCTTTGCATTGAAGCAGGGGTCCCCAACCCCAGGCCGAGGACTACTACCGGTCCTCGGCCTTTTAGGAACCTGGCGGCACAAGCAGGAGGTGAGTGGCGGGGGAAGTGAACAAAGCTGCATCTGCCGTTCCCCATCGCGCTCCCCATTGCTTGCATTACCTCCTGAACCATCGCTCACATTACCGTCTGAACCATCCCCCTCCCCCCACCCCGTCCGTGGAAAAATTGTCTTCCATGAAGACACCGTCTCTGGTGCCAAAAAGGTTGGGGACCGCTGCATTGAAGTATATATGAAGGAAATCTGGCCTTGGATAGGTTTACTGTTAGGAGAATAGTGTTTTTATAGCCTTTTCACATAATTGTGGATATTTTTTATTACTACACTAAAACTTGGCAAATGTTAGAAGAAAGGTTGTATTGTGGAATCTGAACCCATATTGATGGACTTTAATGTAACTGTTGCTTTAAAATCTATTGATTTTCTTGCAATTTAAATGACTTTTCCCTCCATACATGATTATGTAATATCATTTGGAAAATATTAGCTTACCGAGTTATGCAGATCTTCCAAATGTTGACACATACAGTATCCGAAATTAATACTTGTTAACATCTTATCAGAAAGTGTTTAATTATTGAGACCTGTCACGCTTAGGGTGGCAGGTATAAGTTTTATAGATTTCTAATGTTCTCTTGAAACCTTAAATTTTATCATCAGCAACAAATACTTTCATCTGTTTTTCTTTAATCGTTAGGTTCTCTTCACTCATTTTTAAGAAAATGTCTGCCATATACCCAAGTCTGAGTAAGCATAATTTGTATATATGTTCTTTCAAGTAAAAATGTTTCATGAAAAAAGTGGCTCGTTCAGCTCACAACTCAGACAGTTGTCCGAGTGCTTTTTCTTGAGAGAGGTATCATATTTTGGTGGGCAGCAGTAGTTTTTATGTGCATTTTGTTACACAGAATTTTAAAAGTATAAGCGTGGAGATTAGTAAAAATAAATTTTACTTCCTCATTAAGGACTTTCTTAAGTGAAAAGCCCCCTTTTTTTTTTTTTTAAGATAGTGGTGAAGTATACACTGGTACAGGTAGGGATCATTGCTTTGATTCCTGCTAAGGCACCAGCGCTTTTACCCACCATTATTATTGCACCATCAGTGGAAGAAAGCAAACAGTATTTTAGTATTATTCTCAGGGGCCACAGAAGTCCCTGAAAATATACCATCTGAACATAATCAGCTTTGCTTCTTTCTAATTTGTGTATGTTTTGTTAGGGCCCTGCTTTGAATGAACAATCTCGCTCAGCATTCAAGACTCAGTTATTACTGAATTTTTCTGGAAATCTCAGTTTGATGTTATTTCTTCCTTCAGCATTTTGTTAACAGTATTTAGCACAATGTGATGGTGTGAGCTTCTTGAAGATGAGAACTGTCTATTAATCTCATCATATTCTCCTATACTTGGTACACAGTACCTAGATCACAGTACATGACCAGTAAATGCTTGTGGAATGAAGGAGGTGATTGAAACAGACATCTAAGAACGCCAAACCTAGCCTGGGATCTTTACTAAAAGAAAAAATGGCCCTGTATACCTGTATTTAAAATTCCTGAGGGAATGTTTTTTGGGCACAGAACATTAAATATTATTTACAATGATGACCCAGAGTTATACATAAAAGATAAAATTATACTTACTGGTCTTTGTGTGAGAACAGGATTTCCATGACTAATTAATGCAAAAATGGATCAAAGGAGCAAGTTTGAATGTCTGTCTTTGTTGAAAACCCTGGAAATGTCTTTCTATTCCTATCTTACAAAGGATTTTCAACAAAGACAGACATTCAAAGACCTTTCCTTAAAATCATTAAAAAAAAATCAGTCTTAATGATAGTCTTGATCATGGTAAATGTTATGTATATTACCATTCCCATTAAAATCAGGAACTAGATTGGGTTGACAGTTCTCCCTCATTGTTGCTTGGTGTTAATTCTGTAAATGTTGGTGCAGTCAGATATAAAAACTAAACAAAACATATACAAGTTAGAAAGAAGCAAAGCTTATTATTTTCAGATTACTGTATTGTCTACTTGAAATCTGAGAATAATATGTATTTTGAAAATTATAATAATCAAGAAGAGTTAAAGAAAGTTAACTTCTAAACAAAAAAATCAGTAATTTAAAAGTATTTCAGCAATAATGAAAACCTCTGTTTACAAAAGGATCCCAAAATTATGATTTCTCTTTTGTAATTGACATTTAAGCAGGTAAATAATTTGGACAAGTTACATAATTAGAACATGAACAGGTAAGGTCAGTGCTTTTAACTTGAGACTCTTAGGTGAGACAGATTATTTAAAAAATCCTGCAACAATTTCCCCCAAATTTATTCAAAGATAAAGTTTCAAGTCAACTTATATTTTTGCCTCATAATAATTTCAGATTAGTACTGTGTTTATCTTAAAGCATTTTCAGGTTTCAGTTATAGGAATTACATTGAAAGCATTTTCTTCTTTATTTTTTAAAGTTTTTTTTTTTTTTAGTTATGAGAAATTTGAAACTTAGAAGTTGAGCCAATAGCATATTAAATCCCAAGTACCTGTCACCTAAATTAAAAAATTATTAGTTTTGCTCCATTTCTTCTATTTTTTTCCCTTTTTGTGAATATGTTTTAAAGCACGTATCAGATACATTATTTCACTCCTACATACTTCCATATGCATGACTGTTTTAGCATGGGCTGCCATAAGAAAATACCATAGACTGGGTGGCATGAACAACAGAAATTTATTTTCTCACAGTTCTGGAGGCTAGAAGTCTGAGATCACGGTGCCAGCAAGGTCGGGTTCTGGTGAGGGCCATCCTCCTGGTTTGCAGACAGCTTTCCGGCAGCGTTCTCACTTGGAGAGAGAGAGGAAATTCTCTGATATATCTTCTTATAAGGGCACTAATCCCATCATAAGGGCCTTACCCTCATGACCTCATCTAAACCTAATTACTTACCAAAGGCCCCATCTCCAAATACTGTCACATTGTTGGTTTAGGACTTCAGTGTATGAATTTTGGGCTGGGGAGAGGGGATACAATTCAGTCCATAGCAGTGTCTACAAGATTTGTACATTTTCTTGTGCATAATCACAATGCCTTATTATATCCAACAGAATTAATAAAATTCTTTGTTGTCATCTAAAACCCAATCTATATACACATTTCCACAATTACTTAGTCATTTTATAGTTGATTTGTTAGAATTGGGATCCAAAAATAAGTCCATGTGTTACATTTGTTTGTTACGCTTTTTAAATCTGGGTAGCTAAAAGGGTGGTTTTAAAAAGCGGTGCAGTGGGACAACTGGCTTTTTCTTCCATCAATAATTGTGTAAAAAAAAGTGAAGAAGAAAAAAATAATAATAAAAAAGAAAAAAAGGGAAGAAGGAGAGGGGAGGGACTGCTGTAGAGTAAAAGTAACTTAAAGTGCAAAATAAACAAATGTAGTATATGGATTTTTTTTTTTTGATCCTTATTCTAACAACTCAGCTGTGAAAAGGTGGAAATATCCTGAATTCTCTAGCTCCAATATTCTAGAAAACAGGGGCGTATAAACATTTGAATTGTAAAGAAAAAAAAAATTCCAAAAGTATTTTAATTAAATAAAGATTTTTATAGTTCTCACAAATTACCATTGTATTTTAGTTTTAAAACAGTCTTAACACATGAATGAAAATTTTATGTGAGGATATTGTTAGAAGTCAAGGTACCATTAACTCAGGATACAGCTTTAAAAACTTCTCCAAAGCTGAATTCATCACAGTAGTTTTATAAAATTTTACAAAGAACACTGAGATTTAAAAAAATTTTTTAAATTTATTTATTTGACTGCGTCGGGTCTTATTTGCAGCACGTGGGATCTCTAGTTGTGGTGCGCAGGCTCTAGTTGTGGCACGCGGGCTCAGTAGTTGCAGTGCATGGGCTTAGTTGACCTGCAGCATGTGGGATCTTAGTTCCCCTACCAGGGATCAAACCTACGTTCCCTGCATTGGAAGGCGGATTCTTAACCGCTGGACCACCAGGGAAGTCCCTGCTAAGATATTTTTGACTGTAGTGAATATTTGAGGTGAAATAACATTATCGAAATACGATTTTAACCAGTAGATGGCAACAAATCAATATCTGAATGTAGTTTTAAGAAAATTGCAGGAGAAATAGTATAAGTCATCAACAAGGTACATTAGATTTTTGTCCACAAATAAACATTTTGTGCTTATGTCTTTAATATATGCTTGCTTGCTTGCTTATTTATTTACTTATTTATTGCTGCATTGGGTCTTAGTTGCTGCGTGTGGGCTTTCTCTAGCTGCGGTGAGCGGGGGCTACTCTTGTTGCGTTGAGCAGGCTTCTCATTGTGGTGACTTCTCTTGTTGCGAAGCACAGGCTCTAGGTGCGTGGGCTTCAGTAGTTGTGGCACACGGGCTCAGTAGTTGTGGCTCACGGTCTCTAGAGCGCAGGCTCAGTAGTTGTGGCACACGGGCTAGTTGCTCTGTGGCATGTGGGATCTTCCCAGACCAGGGATCGAACCGTGTCCCCTGCATTAGCAGGTGGATTTTTAACCACTGCACCACCAGGGAAGTCCAATATTTGCTTTTTAATTTGAAAAATTAATATAGATTTTATTTTTATGTGATATGCATTGTTCATTTTAAAGCCGAATTGATTTTTGATAGTTGGATGATTAGTTTATAGTTGTATTTAAAAACTGAGCATTACTGCAGTTATTTGGTTTATTAGTTGATAGAAGCTAGTAATCAGTGGTGATTTGGGGAATTATTTTTATTTGCCTTGCTTTATTAGAAGTTTAATAATCATCTAGTTAGTAAGTAATGTTATTTAACTTAATAAAAATAAGTTTATACTTTTTAAGAAAACAAATGGTGGAACTGTGTGATAGAAAAAATTGGGAAAAATCTGTGTTTATCAATACGGGTTATATTTCCATGATTATTGTAAATGCTGTAGATCTATTGGTATTTTTATCAGGTGTACACACAGCATTGCATCAGAAAGTTTGATACCTGACACAAAAGTGTAGCACCTTTGTGAAGTTTTCCAACAACTCAGTACTATATATTGTTGATGGAAATGTGTATATTCTCTTCTCTCTCTGTTTCTCTTCTCTTATAAACTTTATGAAAATGGACTGGCAGGGTTACACCAGAAAGTTAACTGCTGTTTGGAAGTAGGAGAGGAGATTGGGACTTGGGTTTGTTTTAAAGGGTTAATTTAGCTATTTTTTGTAATATTAGCAGTTGTTAATTCTGAAAAGTCGGAATGAATCTTTGTTAACTGTACTTTTTGTTCTTTTCTGCATCTTTTGAATTAAAATAGACACAACTGAACATAAATAATCCTGAGCAGAGCAGCTAGTGATTACAAAATGTTAATTATTTGTGACTTCAAGTTAAAAAATTTAACGATATATACATTTTGCATTTTGTCCATATATACAAACTAAATGTCATTATTTAATACTTGATAAAGTAAACATTTTGGGTATTATTTAATCTATACTCATCTTTCTGATGTAAACTTAATGCATCACAATTTATATAGTTACATATTTGTAGGCTTTTTGGTGGTTTCTTATTTTTTATTTTATAAACGTCCCTTCTGCAGATATCTTTTGTGCAGTTAGTTCTGAGAGGAGGAAGAGTTAATTTTTGGTAAATAGGAGTCTGTTGAGTCTAAAGGTAAGAGCAATGCTATAGTTTCTGTTATTTATTTTTAGATTGTCTTTATTTTTATCAGGTTTTTTTTTTTTTTTAATTGAGGTTTGGGACTTCCCTGGCGGTCCAGTGGTTAAGACTTTGCCTTCCAATGTGGAGGGGGGGCAGGGCAGGGGGTTGTGAGTTCGATCCCTGGTTGGGGAGCTGGGATCCTACCTGCGTCATGGCCAAAAAACCCCCCAGAAAACATTAAAAAAAAAGAAGCAGCAATATTGTAACAAAAATTCAATAAGAGACTTTAAGAAGTCTTTAAAAATTCAATAGAAGACTTTTTCCTTAATCTTTACAGAAATAAAATTGCAGTTTAGTTGATGTACAGTGTTGTGTTAATTTCTGCTGTTCAGCAAAGTGATTCAGTTATATATGTATACGTCCTTTTTGTTTATTTAAAATTTATTTTATTTATTTATTTATTTATTTTTGGCTGCGTTGGGTCTTTGTGGCTGTGCCTGGGCTTCTCATTGCGGTAGCATCTCTTGTTGCAGAGCATGGGCTCTAGGCACCCGGGCTTCAGGAGTCGTGGCTCGCAGGTGCAGTAGTTGTGGCTCACGGACCCTGGAGCACAGGCTCAGTAGTTGTGGCACATGGGCTTAGTTGCTCCGCAGCATGTGGGATCTTCCCAGACCAGGGCTCGAACCCGTGTCCCCTGCATTGGCAGGCGGATTCTTAACCACTGTGCCACCAGGGGAGCCCTATACATCCTTTTTAAAATATTCTTTTCCTTTACGGTTTATCATAGGATGTTGAATGTAATTCTCTGTGCTATAAGTAGGTCCTTGTTTCTCCATTCTGTACATAAAAGCTTACATTTAGATTGCCTTTAAAAAGAGCAGACTAATGTACAGTTCTGTTGCTTGTATGTATGTACTTCCCCTTCCTCTTCCCTGGCAACTTTTGGCTTCATGTTTGATTTAGTTTTGTTAGGTGGATAAACGTAGGTGGCTGTCAAGAATGTACTTTTCCCATGTAATGGTGTATTGTGTAGGAATATGTGTGCTTCTTAGTACTTTAAAATACCATCTTTCATCACTTGCCCTTGTTTCATTTTCTCATTCACGGTGGCCCTGGGCTCTTGGCTGCCTGTGGCCTTGTGCTGCTGTTTTTCCTACTCTTCATTTGGCTGGTTTCTTGTTCTTCCTTAAGCCATCGGCTTTGATGTTGTGCCTCAGAGAATTTTTTCATGACCATCCCATCTACAGTGCCTACTCAGTTGTGTTCTCTTGGAGCAGTGTGTCTTTTCCTCTGTAGTGCTTACAGGAAGTTTCCATTGCCTTTTGTGCTTTTTGCTCATCTCCCTACTAGACTTAAGCTCTGTGAGACCAGGGGCCTTGTGTGCTCTATTCAAACATTCTGAAAATTCAGGGCCTACATCAGTGCTTAGAATGTTGTGTGCATTTTAATAAATAGTCGTTGAATGAATGAACTCTAAATTTAAAGACTTAAGTTTTACATGTCAGAACTCATTTAACTTTCTTCTGTTCATTCTGTAGTAATGAATTTTTCTCTCCATAGCTAGAGTATGCTTTCTGGATCAAGATTTTGTTGTTTTGGATTGGAAGAATTAATATTGTGAAAATGACTATACTACCCAAAGCAATCTATAGATTCAGTGCAATCCCTATCAAACTACCAATGGCATTCTTCACAGAATTAGAACAAAAAATTTTACAATTCGTATGGAAACACAAAAGACCCCGAATAGCCAAAGCAATCTTGAGAAAGAAAAACGGAGTTGGAGGAATCAAGCTCCCCAACTTCAAACTATACCATAAAGCTACAGTAATCAAGACAGTATGGTACTGGCACAAAACCAGAAAGATAGATCAATGGTACAGGATAGAATGCCCAGAGATAAACCCACGCACATATGGGCACCTAATTTATGACAAAGGAGGCAAGAACATACAATGGAGAAAAGACAGCCTCTTTTAATTTTTTTATTTATTTATATTTATTCTTTTTGGCTGTGTTGGGTCTTCGTTTCTGTGCGAGGGCCTTCTCTAGTTGAGGCAAGCGGGGGCCACTCTTCATCGCGGTGCGCGGGCATCTCACTGTCGCAGCCTCTCTTGTTGCGGAGCACAAGCTCCAGACGCGCAGGCTCAGTAGTTGTGGCTCACGGGCCTAGTTGCTCCGCGGCATGTGTGATCCTCCCAGACCAGGGCTCGAACCCATGTGCCCTGCATTGGCAGGCAGACTCTCAACCACTGCACCACCAGGGAAGCCCCAGCCTCTTTAATAAGTGGTGCTGGGAGAACTGGACAGCTATATGTAACAGAATGAAATTAGAACACTCCCTAACACCATACACAAAAATAAACTCCAAATGGGTTAAAGACTTAAATGTAAGACCAGATACTATAAAACTCTTAGAGGAAAACATAGGAAAAACACTCTTTGACATAAACCACAGCAAGATCTTTTGTGACCCACCTCCTAGAGTAATGGAAATAAAAACAAAAATAAACAAATGGGACTTAATTAAACTTAAAACCTTTTGCACAGCAAAGGAAACTGTAAACAAGACAAAAAGACAGCCCTCAGAATGGGAGAAAATATTTGCAGATGAAACAACAGACAAAGGATTCATCTCCAAAATATACAAAAATATATGGAGCTCAATATCAAAACAAAGAATCCAGTTAATAAATGGGCAGAAGACCTAAATAGGCATTTCACCAAGACATACAGATGGCCAAGAGGCACATGAAAAGATGCTCAACATCACTAATTATTAGAGAAATGCAAATCAAAACTACAATGAGGTATCACCTCATGCTGTTCAGAATGGCCATCATCAAAAAATCTAGAAACAAATACGGGAAAGGGTGTGGTGAAAAGAGAACCCTCCTGCACTGTTGGTGGGAATGTAAATTGATACAACTATGGAGAAACAGTATGGAGGGTCCTTAAAAAACTAAAAATAGAACTACCATAAGACTCAGCAATTCCACTACTGGGCATATACCCTGAGAAAACCATAATTCAGAAAGACACATGTAGCACATGTTCACTGAAGCACTATTTACAGTAGCCAGGACATGGAAGCAACCTAAGTGTCCATTGACAGATAAATGGATAAAGAAGACGTGGCACATATATACCATGGAATATTACTCAGCCATAAAAAGAAATGAAATTGAATTACTTGTAGTGAGGTGGATGGTCCTAGAGTCTGTCATACAGAGTGAAGTCAGAAAGAGAAAAACAAATACTGTTCGCTAAGGCATATATATGGAATCTAAAAAAAAAAAGGTCATGATGAACTTAGTGGCAGGGCAGGAATAAAGAGGTACACATAGAAAATGGACTTGAGGACATGGGGTGGGAGGGCGAAGCTGGGGCAAAGTGAGAGTAGCATTGACATATATACACCACCGAATGTAAAATAGTTGGCTGGTGGGAAGCAGCAGCATAGCACAGGGAGATCAGCTGGGTGCTTTGCGAAGACCTAGGGGGGTGGGATAGGGAGGATGGGAGGGAGGCTCAAGAGGGAAGAGATATGGGGACATGTGTGTGCATATGGCTGATTCTCTTTGCTGTGCAACGGAAACTAACAAAGTATTGTGAAGCAATTATACTCCAATAAAGATGTATTTTAAAAAAAGGTTTTGTTTTTATGGATTATTCTTTATATTTAACTTTTTGACACATCTGAAATTTATTGTGTAATATCATGTGAAGTATAATCCAAAGTAATTGTGTAATATCCATTTGCCTTAAACTACATTTATTGTGCATTTCTTATTGTCATTTGTGGTTACTAAGGATTTAAAATGTAAATCTGTAGAGATACTGTTTTAGTCCATTGATTAACGTCTTTTCTGTTCAAACTAGAAAAATCTAGTTTTGGGGTTTTTTTGTTAATGCATTAAGTTTTGCTATTTTTTAGCTTTTCAAATCTATTTGTATTTTAAGAAGAGATTTCTTGTAAGGTGAGTGAATAAATTAGATGACTAATAGGCAGTATGACATGGTGAAATATGTAAAGATTCAGGCAGTGTGGGAGTAAAGAAAACTTTGGAGGGGGTGGTTGAAACTGGGAAGCAGCCTGTTCTGTGATCAGTATCATGTAGGCTCATATCTGAGCCTGGGACCCTGTGTCATCCTTTGTTGTTGTTGCTGTTAATACTTAATACCTTTTACTGCGGGACTGCAGGTTAGTTTAAAGCTCAGCACTCCTCACACCCAGTCCCCTATATGATCCCAATCCATTTTGTATGGTGTTGTGGTTTATGACTGGAATGAGCCAGGGGTAGGTAGAGTCATTTGTGTGGCTCCTTTGGAAAGTCTGACAATCTGTATTTCTGGTATCTTGTAGAAGAAACTTGTATGTTTGAGAGTTCCTTAAATTCACTCATTCAGTCTTCCATTCATTCAGCAAGTATTGGGCACCTAGTATAAATGGGCATTGCTGGACACCGGGGATACAATAATGAACAAGCAGATGTGGGCCTCTTCCTCTAGCATTTTGTAATCTAGTTGGGGAGTCAGATGTATAACAGACAATTATACATATCAGAATGAATGCAGAGTGATGGGAGAAGAATCAGGTGCTATGGGAAAAACTTTACCCGGACTTGGCAGGGAAAAGGAACATTTCTTGAAGGTCAGGATGCTGGGGAGAGATGAAAAATCAGAAAACTGTGGCAGTGGTTGACAAACTTTTTCTGTGAAGTAACTGATAGTACTTTTGGCTTTTCTGGCCACATCTCTGTTGCAACTATTTAACCCTGTGATTGTAGTGCAAAAGCAGCCATGGACAGTAAATAAATGAATGAGTGTGGTGGTGTTTGAATCAGACTTTATTTATGGACACTGAACTTTGAATTACGTATAATTTTCAGGTGTCATGAAATATTATTCTTTTGATTTTTTTTTTCCCCTGCAACCATTTAAAAATATAAAAACGATTTTTAGCTTACATGTAAGAAAAGCAGGTGGTGGGCTGTAGTTTCCTGAGTCCTAGGATATGGTGCTAAAAATCCCATTATCAACTCTTCATAAAAATGAAGCTGTTGTGTAATAGACCTGTAGTCAGTGCATGTATTATGCTTTTAGTAAGACACACATTTGTAGGTAGGGTTGAAAATTATAGTATTTCTGCACCTCTAGCTGTTCTTTTGAAATATTCCCGTAATTCTGGAAGTTGAAAGTAAAGGATGTTGGGGATTATGAGGGTGTACACGCAGAGGGGCTTGCCTGGTGCAATTAATAGTAAACTTAGAGGACCCAAATTCCAGTCGTGATCTTGGCAGTTATTGGCTCTTCAGTGTTGGGCAGATCATTGCACTTTTCCGTGCCTCATTTGTGAAAAAGAGAAAGTAAACAACATAGATACTGCTCAGTATTACTGCAAATAATAGTATACTTTAAAGCACCATGCAGTGTCAACATTAATATCTTAAAATTACACAGCCATTTCTGGCATCTTCACATATAACATGTAGATGTAAGATGGCATTATGATTGATTACTTTGTGTCACCAAGATGTGTTCTTGAAGAATTCAGGCATCATGCAGATGTTCAGGTATTGTTCTAGGTATGGGGATACACAATAAACAGAAATTGTTCTGTCCTTGTGGGTTATAAATAAATAGATATATAATACCAGTCATAAGTGCTGTAGAGAAAATAAAGGCAAGGGGATAGGTAGGGAGTGTGGGGGTGGTGGATGAGGAAGGAACTGGGAGAAAGCCTCTGGAAATGAGGTGTGAACCAAGACCTTGAAGATTTGGGAAGTGGAGGAGCTTTCAAAGAGAACATACAGTGCAAAGATCCTGAAGTAAGAAAGGGTTTAGTGTACTTGAAAACAGAATAAAGGCCAGCACACATATATTAGACCAAGTGATGTAGGGAGGTAGGGGACAGATTTATAGGACCTAGTAGACCATGGAGATGAGGTTGGATTTTATTCTGAGAAAGATTAAAAGGCTCCTGGAAGATTTTGAGCAAAGGATTGAAATAACCTAAGTCCATTTAAAAGTGATAAATCTTTTCCCCTTCTTCCTCGCCAATTTTGTCCTAAAGCCATTAGGTGATGCATAACAAGGTGGGTACTCACAGTGTAAGGAGGGGATGTGGGGAGCTGTTGGCCCCGAGCAGCTTATTTGGGCCCAGTTGGGATGAGAAGGGTGGCCTGGGACAGAGTGTCCGTGTTGTGAGGGCCTGGAAGAGTCAGAGCCCAAGAAGGGTGAAGAGAGGATCTCTTTGACCTGGTGGCCTGGTGTGGGATACTGCAGCTCAGTCAGTTAGGCGAGTGTGCTAAGCGGGGAGCAGACTGCATGGGGAGTCAGCCCGTTGTCTCCACCATGTGTAGGGGGTGGCCTGGGTGGAGTGTGAGAATTAAGCCATAGTAATCTATCAGTCTCAATTTTCTGATCTTGATCATTTTATTGTAGTTATCTAGACCATCCTTGTTTTTAGCATTTGAAGATGATGGAACATCATGTTGGCAGCTAACTCTCAGGTGGTTTGGGGAAAACAAACATTTCTTTGTACTGCACTTCAGTGTAATTTTGTTGTTTCAAAACTGAAAAAAAGAAGACCCAACAATGTCCCTCTGGCCACTGTATGGGGAATGGACTGTAGAGTGGCAGGAGTGAAAGTATGGAGACCAGGGAGGAGGCTGCTGCAGTCTGGTCTGGGCGGGTTGTGATGGTGGAGTGGGCAGGTGTTCTTAGTGGAGGAGGTGAGAATCGTCAGACTGCAGGTTTATTCTGAAGGTGGAGCTGACTGGATTTGCTGGTGAGGTATGAGATAAGAGTCAAGATAGCTTCTTAGTTTTTTTAAGGCTTGAGGAAGTAGGGAAAGATGATGCTGTTAAATAATGCATGAATTCATTTAAAAAAAATAGGGTTTGTAAAAATAACTGGTTTCTTGTCTTAGCTCACCCATTGAGATGGTGTGTGAACTTAACTTCTGCCTTGACATTTCTGGTTCTTGGTTGCTTCATGTGGGTAGCATGGTATAGAATGTTTACAGTGGGACCAGTAGGCTACTTTAGCCATAGGAGGTCTTGATTTCAACAAGGCATATGTCTCTCATGACACTTTGCTGAAGAGCTAGATGTGGTTTATATAATAGAACACCTGTTCTCCAAAATTAGTAATTAATGAATTAATTACTAACTTCCAAAGAGCTTGTTAGTGGTGAGGTGAAATACTTTGAAACTATTTTGTTAAATATTTTTATCATTGACTTGGATGAAGACCTAGATTACCTGATTATTAAATTGGTATACGTAGGGATCTTGAGAGCTGCCCTTTTGGAGAGGATACAGTTGGGACTCATACAAGCCTTGCTTGAATGAAACCACCACTAAGTAATTATTACTGATGAATACCTTCAGTTAACTTCCTAATATACCTACTTCAGTGTA
This sequence comes from Balaenoptera musculus, assembly GCF_009873245.2. Lineage (NCBI taxonomy): Eukaryota > Metazoa > Chordata > Mammalia > Artiodactyla > Balaenopteridae > Balaenoptera > Balaenoptera musculus. The sequence goes on along the minus strand of NC_045793.1, from coordinate 89,644,029 downwards.
CATGGTAGACTTTACAATAGGCATAATAGGATTACAGGATATTAAATGGTAATAGATGGGAAAACTCAAGGCATGATGCCTGATCCACACACCTGTTAAATGGCAGTAACATATCTCCCCAGTCAAAGGGGGTGTATCAGCCTTGCTTTTCATACTGTACATTCATTAGTTTTTCGGTTATGAATCATTTAGTCAGAGTGCTTTTAAGGAAAGACAGTTTGAATCCTTTCAAAAATTTGTTTCTATTGTGCATACTTGAGTTGGCTTTCTTGAAAAAAGCTTTCTTAGGTGAAATTTTCAGCCAGTTAGCTTGGCTCCACTATGGAAAGGTGTGAGTGAAGTGATGTGTCCTCAAATCACTACTGTAGTATAAAGATATAGATATATTTATATAATACTATGCATAATATAGAGGTATTTTCACCTCTTGGAAATTAATGTACTATTATTCTATTTTGTTCTTCTTAAAATATTCACTCTAAAGGCAAGAAACACAGTTCCCCTCTGTTGTACTAGTATGTAGCATCTTGTATACTTTGGTGCTCAGTAAGTTACATAGTAAGTAAATGAGAAGAAAGACTTCATTGTTCTTAACATTCTGAACAGTGCCAGTAATGTTTTGTTTGCCTCAGAGATCAGCCCTTACAAAAAGTAATAGACTGCCTGCAATGTCTCAAATATGAGATATGGGTAGGTGTTTCAGAGAAATTTCTGTGCAGTTCTGCCTTGTGGTTTGAAGTTGAAAACATAGGAGGAAGTCCTTTGCTGCCTGCAGTTTCTGATGTTTTGCTGGTAATGCAGACTTGAACAGTTGTCACTGCCTGCGCTCACAGAGGCTTCACCTTCGTTTGTTTTTGAATTTTATTAAGGAAGTTTTAGTGTATACTTTTCTCTAGTGTTCTTTTTCCCCTGGCATAAAATTTCAATCTTTGTGTAAATGTACATTCTTACTGTTTCTTTTCATAGGTCTTTTTTTTTTTTTTTTTTTTTTTTTTTATAAATTTATTTATTTATTTATATTTATTTTTGGCTGTGTTGGGTCTTCGTTTCTGTGCAAGGGCTTTCTCTAGTTGCGACGAGTGGGGGCCACTCTTCATCGCGGTGCACGGGCCTCTCACTGTCGCGGCCTCTCCTGTTGCTGAGCACAGGCTCCAGACGCGCAGGCTCAGTAGTTGTGGCTCACGGGCTCAGTTGCTCCGCGGCATGTGGGATCTTCCCAGACCAGGGCTCGAACCCGTGTCTCCTGCATTGGCAGGCAGATTCTCAACCACTGCGCCACCAGGGAAGCCCTCATAGGTCTTTTTTGACTGAGTTTTATTCTCCAGCTGCATCCATGCTATGCGCCAGGGTCTCCGAAGGTGGTGAGAGGAGACCACCGAGCTGGGGAAAGCATTCCTGGCTGAGGTGGAGATATGTGACTAACAAATGAGATATCTGTGCAAACTTTAAAAAAATTGAGGTGAACGTCACAAAACATTAAAGTAACCATTTTAAGGTGAACGGTGGCAGTTGGTACATTCACGGTGTTGTGCAGCCACCAGTTCTTTCTAGTTCCAAAACGTCTCATCACCCTCAAGAGAAATCCTGTACGCATTAAGCAGGTGCTCCCACCCCTCCCCCGACACCGCCCAACCCATGGCTGCCGCTCGTCTGCATTTTGTCTCTCTGGATTTACCGATTCTGGATGTTTTATGTAGTAGAATCATAAAATATGCGACCATTTGTGTCTGGCTGCTTTCACGTTGCTTAATGTTTCCGAGGATCATCCCATTGTAGCATGAATCAGTACTTTATTCCTTTTTATTACTGAATAATATTCCATTATTTGTATATGCCACAGTTTATCCACTCATCCATTGATGTATATTTGGGTTCTTTCCACCTTTTGGCTGTTATGAATAGTGCTGCTATGAACATGTGTATATGTATTTGAGTACCAGTTTCCACTTTTTTGGGTTATATACCTAAGAGTGGAACTGCTGGGGTCATATTGTGATTCTGTGTTTAATTTTTTGAGGAACCACAAACTTCTCCCCAGAGGCTATGCCATTTGGTATTCCTTCCAGCAGTGTGTGAGGGTTTTCTCTACACACTTACCAACACTTGTTGGTTTCCTTTTTCTTTTTCTTTTTTTTTTAATTTATAGCCATCTTTGTGGGTGTAAAGTGATACCCCATTGTGGTTTTTATTTGCAGTCTCTTAATGATTAATGATGTTGAGCATCTTTTCATGTGCTTGTTGATCACTTGTACCTCTTGGGAGAAATGTCTCTTCAAGTCCTTTACCCAGTTTTTAACTGGATTGTCTTTTGGTTGTTGTGTTTGTTATATATTCTAGGTATCAGACCCTTATCACATATGAGGTTTGTTAATATTTTCTCTTCTGTATGTTGTCTTCCACTTTTTTGATAATTTCCTTTGATGCAGAAAAGTTTTAAATTTTGATAAAGTCCAGTTGATCCATTTTTCATTTCTGGAACATGCTTTTGTTTTTATAATCTCAGAATCTGTTGCCAGAATCAAGGTCCTGAGTCTCTACCCTGGCACCCCCACCATGTTTTCTTCTATGAGTTTTATGGTTTTAATTCTTATATTTAGGTTGTTGATCCATTTTGTGTTAGTTTATGTTTATGGTGTAAGGTTGGAGTCCAGCTTAAGTTTTTTGGAATGTGTATATCCAGTTGCCCAGGTACCATTTATTGAAGAGACTTCTTTCTCCATTGAATGGGCTTCGGTGCAAACTTTTACTTCTGTGTGTATGTGTATAGGCTTATCTAGAATTTACTTCTAACTAGGAGCTGTATATGAGAAGGTTTTGGGGAGGGGCACAGTCTCGTTTTGGGTGATATATGGGGATTTGTCACTTGAAAGTAAAATTAGCTTTAGGGACTTCCCTACTTCCCTGGTGGCGCAGTGGTTAAGAATCCGCCTGCCAATGCAGAGGACACGTGTTCGATCCCTGGTCTGGGAAGATCCCACGTGCCGCGTAGCAACTAAGCCCATGTGCCACAACTAGTGAAGCCTGCGGGCGCCTAGAGCCCATGCTCCGCAACAGGAGAAGCCACCACAGTGAGAAGCCCGCGCACCGCAACGAAGAGTAGCCCCTGCTCGCCGCAACTAGAGAAAGCCCGTGTGCAGCAACGAAGACCCAATACAGCCAAAAATATAAATAAATAAATAAATAAATTTAAAAAATTAGCTTTAACTATAAATATAACTATTTTAAATTAGATAGTTAAATTAGTACTGATTTTATTTTGGCCATTGAGTCCTCTTATAAGATCTATTTAGTATGCCTTTTGTAGATGAGTACTGTGGAAGTGAGCTCACTGGCTCTCTTTTCTGAAAACTTATAGTTTATTCTGTAATTTATTCTAAGGGTAATTAATGTGCTTTTAAAAGTGAGAAACAGTAAAGAAATTATACTGATACATTTGCTTTATGTTTTATTTAACAAACATTTTGCATATGTAGCTCTTCCCTTTTTATCTTCCAAATAATTAAGTTCGCAAAATTTTTGTGTTGGAGGAACTTAAGGAATTAAAGAGAGGTGCTGAGCAAAATACGAATATTGGCTTAAAAGGTTTATTCTTGTACCTTGTTAGGGACATGTGTGGGTGTTTGTGTGATTGTGAGAGAGAGTGAATGTGTGTGTGTGTGTGTGTGTGTGTTTTAAAGCATAGATGTTACTTTACTCTTTTGAAAAATAATTTGTCTTAAACAGCAAAACCAAGCAGCAGACAACATTGCAAATAAAAAAATATATAATTATGTAAAGATTTGATGAACTGGATTACTAGAAAAAGACATTGATTATTTGGGGGAAAAAAACTGGAAAAAGTGTAAAAAGCAGCTTATGTGTCTCGCCTTCTTGGATTAAATTTGAGTGCATATTGAGGGACTTTCCTGGTGGTCCAGTGGTTAAGACTCCATGCTTCCACTCCAGAGCGCACAGGTTCCATCCCTGGTCGGGGAACTAAGATCCTACATGCTGCATGACGTGGCCGGGGAGGGGGGGAGGTGGGCCGGGGAAAAAAAAGTGCATGTTGAAAGTCAAAACTAAAGCTTGTTAAAGTTAATCATTAATATGTTTCTTAAAAAGTTTTCAAGAATGTAGAAAAGACAGAGAAGGTAATTTTAAACTTTAATAATATTGCTAATGAATATTAAAAATTTTTCATAAAGCCACAAATACCTGGAGGCTGTTGTACTTAAACCCCTGTATTCTGAGTGCCTAGTGTTTAATAGTAGGTAATTCTATTTTGATTGTAACTCTTTGCTATATTGAAAAGGACATTTGCAGTGATGAAAAATTTTAAGTCTTAGATTCTCATGTGTAGAATTTTAAAATAATATATTAGTTGCGTTTTCACAGAAATTAGAGATATGTAAAGGTGATACTGTGAATATTTTTCTTGACTGTGACATTCAGTCAGTTTTGAAATACTGTGAATTAGTTTTTTATATATGACACATTTCATTTTCACTCTTTTGGATTTGTGTTTATTTCAGTTGAGATTTGACTCCTGGTCTACTTGAAAATATTGCCTGGGTTTTGTTTTAAAACATGAATTTGACTCATGCATGTAAATTAATGTTTTATAAATTGGCTTGCAGTCATTTGATTTGTGACTCTCTTTGGAGTACAGTAGTTTAAAACTGGACATGTGAAATACTGATACCTCACTGCTCTCCAGTGTCAGGATTTTATACCAGGGTCTAGTGGCAGAGCCTGAAGGACATTATCCTTGAACCCAGAAATTGCATGCATTCTGTAGTGCTCGAGTTCTGTTTTCTACAGTCAGAGCTTTACTTACGTTCTCAAAAGAGATGGGGAAGCGTATCTCCAATAAAAAGGTTCATTAAGCTAGAGCACATTGACAACTGAAGGGTAAACTAAAAGTAAAGTTAGTAAAGTTCTTTTTATTTAGGATGTGACAGAAAGAATATAAAAGGCTAACTAAAGTGTTAAGTGACATTTTTGATTATTTAAATAGCTTGAATTAAGCAACTTTACAGTTATTCTTAAACATTTTGCTCTCAGGACTCTTTTAGACTCTTAAAGATTATTGAGATCAGAGAGCTTTTGATTTGGTTTATATCTATTATAGTTACTGTATCAGAAATTAAAATTGAGAAATATTAATTCATTTAAAAGAATAAATAGTAAAACCCATTCCATGTTAACATAGATAGCATACTTTTTTAAAAAAAATAAATTTATTTATTTAAATTTATTTTTTATTTTTGGCTGCATTGGATCTTCGTTGCTGTGCGCGGGCTTTCTCTAGTTGCAGCGAGCGGGGGCTACTCTTCATTGCAGTGCTCGGGCTTCTCACTGAGGTGGCTTCTCTTGTAGCGGAGCACGAGCTCTAGGCACGCGGGCTTCATTAGTTGTGGCTCAGTTCTAGAGCGCAGGCTCAGTAGTTGTGGCACACGGGCCTAGTTGCTCCATGGCATGTGAGATCTTCCCGGACAAGGGCTCGAACCCGTGTCTCCTGCATTGGCAGGCGGATTCTTAACCACTGTGCCGCCAGGGAAGCCCCAAATAGCATACTTTTATATGAAGAAAGAGAAGTTTTTCAAAACAAAAATTAGAATGACATTGTTTTACATTTTAAAAATTTCTTTAATGTCTGGCTTACTAAAAGCTTCTTACACTTCTGCCTTTAGTCTGTTGGAATATGTTACTTTGGCTAAAATATATGCAAAAATTCTTAAACCCATGCTGTGTCCTTGTGTCAGTTGTGTTCTTTAAAGCGACAGCTTCATTTCATTCATTTTTGAGGATGTGTCTGCCAGGTACCCAAGTTTGAATAACCATTGCTTGTCTGTCAGTCAAGTAAGAAAGGTGTTTCCTGGAAAAAGGGACTAGTTCTACTCAAATCTAAAACAACTGCCAAGTGTTTTTCCTTAAAACATCCATTGATGCAGTACAAGTGCTTCCTATTTTATAAGACAGAATATGTACACAGGGTTGAGATTTAATAAAAATTAATATGTTTTACTCCTTCATTAAGAACACTCCTTAGTGAAACTGGCATTACCTTAACTGCAAGTCCTTGTCAGTGAAGAATACAGTGACTCCTAGTGCAGTTTGGGGCCACTGCCTTGATTGGTGCTACGGTATCACCGCTTTTACCTGCTGTTGCTTTTACATTGTCAGCGCACATGTCAGCAGTGAAAAAGGCAGTATCTTGGTATCATTATGAAAGTGATTTGATCTCGTGGATTTCTTGGGATTTGTGAACCGTACTTTGAGAATTGCTGGGAGGGATGGACACCCCCACTATTGAATTGCTGTGGCAGCTCTTCCTCCCCCCAGAAAAAAGAGAGAATCAAATCCTAGTCAAATTTTCAGGTATAATGGAGAAGGGGAGGGAACAAATACTTATGACTTTACTATTATTTATTCTCATTTAAGACTCTTGACTGCCCTGTAATTCTAGATATTGTTTTCCCTTATTTGCATATTAGGTAACCAGATCCTGAGAGGTTAAATAGCTTGCCTAACGTCATAGAACTAGTAAATAGTGGCCAATGGGCTGGAACTAAACTCTGGGTGAAATCAAAGTCCATATGCTCTTCCCTAAGCCAAACTTGTCTCCAAATGGATGTAATGGATCCTGGAATGCGGAAGTCTAATCCAAAGGTCAGGTTAACTGTTGCCCTATCCTGGTATCAGTTTCTTATCTCGTCATTAACATTTTGCTATTAAGAATAATAGGGATCTTAATTAGAAAGATGCCCATGGAAATAACTGATATTTACTTGATCTTTGATCTCATTTGTAAAATTGGAATAAGGTCAAGGAATAAAATACTACCAAAACTAGAAGTCAGAAACATAGTTTATCTGGTGGGCTGTCTGGTTTTTAGAGTTGTTTGTACTAGTTTGTACTGAAGGACTGACTTAACACGGAGGGAAAGTTGTACAAGTGAATAAATAATTGTGTTTTACCCAGTCCTTGAGAGTGTCTCGATTGAGTAGCAGATAGACTACGCAAGTTAATGCTGCTTTCCAGTCCTTTCTGAATAGTTATTTGAGAGGTAGTTTCCACTGCTTAAAGAATGCTTTCCTGTCAAGTTAAGAGACACACTTTTAAAGATTACCTAAAAGATACCTTTTTATTTAGCGTACACCAGTTTGCTCTGTGTAAAAAGGCTGGGAGTTACAGGATATCAACTAGGAAGTAATTTCAGAAAAGTTTTAGTAACTAATGTCTGTAATTTGAACACAGGTTGGAGGAAAATGATCAAAGAATTTCAGAATTACAGTACGGTACAGTATATTAAAATCATGCCAAATACAGTTAAACTGGATTTTTATTTGTGTGTTCATCAAGAATATTTCTAGGCTTGCTGTAGGGATGAGAATACAGTTGTGTAATATTTAGAATGACATAATACTGCAAGAAACTGTAAGGATTATCTGGTCAGGTTTTAGAACAGTAAAACCTTTTCTTGAATTGAAATCGTATCCAGGAGTCTAATTTTTAAAGCGTAAAAGGCAAATGATTGAAATGAGAGTCGTGGGTCTGGAATTCTCAGACTTGCTTGGCAGGTTCTGTTTGCCACTGCTGAGAGCCCTTGGTTAATAGTAATAAACAGCATTACATGTACTGAGTGTTCATTCTGGGCCAAGTACTGAAACACTTTACATGCATGATTTCACAGTTGAAAAACCATTCACCTAGTTAAGCTTCTGAATTTTATCTCTGAAGAAGCAGGCCCACAGAGCTTAACTGAATTGCCCAGGGTCTGAAACTAGTTTATAGTAGAGTTAGTGTTATTAAAATCCTTTTAGTCATTTTAGCTAATGGTATGTGTGTGTGGTGTGTTATTTTCCCAGATGTGAAAGTAATACGTGTTCATTGCAAAAAAAAATTGGACTTACAAAGGAGTATAAAAGGGAAAAAAATACTTAACTTCAGTATTTAGGGATTAATCATATTTTGGTGTTGATCTTTCTAGTCTCCTTTATAAATTGTTTCTTTATTAGAAAATTAATATACCCGTCACACCATTTTGTTATGAGTCTTACAATATATTCTAAAGCATATTCCCTTTTTTATAAATATTCTTTGTGAGAATGATTATTTAATGAAATTTTACTAAAGTTGAACAGTTTATTAATTGTTCCTATTGTTGGACATTTATGATGTTCCCCCCCCTTCTGCTATTATATTTAATGCTGTAATGAGCATAACATTTCTGGAACATAAACTTCTAGATTTCAAATTAGTGGATCATTTTAAAAGTATATCTTTTTTTTAAAAAAATTTATTTATTTATTTATTTATTTTTGGCTGTGTTGGGTCTTCGTTTCTGTGCGAGGGCTTTCTCCAGTTGCGGCGAGCGGGGGCCACTCTTCATCGCCGTGCACGGGCCTCTCACTGTCGCGGCCTCTCTTGTTTCGGAGCACAGGCTCCAGACGCGCAGGCTCAGTAGTTGTGGCTCACGGGCTTAGTTGCTCCGCGGCATGTGGGATCTTCCCAGACCAGGGCTCGAACCCATGTCCCCTGCATTGGCAGGCAGATTCTCAACCACTGCGCCACCAGGGAAGCCCTAAAAAATATATCTTGAAACATATTTCCATATTGATCTTTGGAACATGTTGCTAGCTTATACTTTCACAAGTCATATAATTAAATTCTTGAGTTCTGGACAATGCCATTGAAACAAATAAGACATTATTTAAATCTGCATTTGTTTGATTATAAATGAGGTCAAACTTTCCTTCTTTAGATTTATTAGCAGTTTCTCTTTTTTCATTTGTAAATCCCTGTATTTTTACTTTGTGTTTCTATTTGGTTGTTTTTTCTCTTTTAAAAAAATAAGAGTTCAGACTTCCCTGGTGGCACAGTGGTTAAGAATCCGCCTGCCAATGCGGGAGACATGGGTTCAAACCCTGGTCCAGGAAGATCCCACATGCCGCAGTGCAACTACGCCTGTGGGCCACAACTACTGAGCCTGCACTCTAGAGCCCACGAGCCACAACTACTGAGCCCACGTGCTGCAGCTACTGAGCCCGTGTGCCACAACTGCTGAGCCTGCACGCCTAGAGCCTGTGCTCCGCAACAAGAGAAGCCACTGCAATGAGAAGCCCACGCACTGCAACAGAGTAGCCCCCGCTCGCTGCAACTAGAGAAAGCCCGGTCGCAGCAACGAAGACCCAACACAGCCAAAAATAAACAAATAAATAAATTTATATAAAAAAATAAGAGTTCAAGAAACACGTATTCTTATGACTCACTACTCCACGCCTCCCCACGTCCACAATCCCTGTCATGTCTGTTGCTATTTTTTACTCAGGTAGAAAAAATTATTAATTTTTGGCAAAAAGAAGTTTTAACTTTAAAAATTTTCAAAGCATGTAATGTCTCATTATCTCTTCTTTTGTGATGTTATCAGCCACTGATGACCATTGCCACATCCATTAATTCATTAGGTGTTCCAAAATGCTGATGTTGTAATTTTGTCATTCTTTCTTTTATTAATTTTCCTGGAATATTTTATAGAAAAGCGTCCCCATTTCAACTGTTTGGATACATCAGGTGCAGTTCGTATAGGCAAGTCAGTATACATGCTTGATTGTCTAATTTTATTTAGCATTTTGGAAATAGTTGATTTTACTAGCTTCTTCCAAAAGGACTAAAAGAATTAATTACGGATTTAAACATGTTTGTGTATTATTATATTTATTGATGCATAAATTGTTCCATCTATGGCCAGCAGGAGCTCCTTCAGCACAGCTCTTAAGTGACAGGGCTGAGTTCACCTGTTCTGACCTCAGCTCTTGCTTTCAGAGACCACACACGGTCTGTAGAATTGAGCCACGTATTCTGAGATGCCTAGAAGAGAGGGGAGGCTCACTGAAGACTCCTGGGGAGTAAAGTTAACTTGTTATTGATCAGCACAACAAATACATGCCAGGGATATAGTAGTGACCATGAATAATTAATTTCAGGTAAATGCTCTGAGAATATGAAACAGGGTGATATGATAGTGAGTGAATGTACTAGTTTAGACATCAGTGAACAGAATAGTTTTTAGCTGTTGTGTACCTGGAGTCTGTAAGATAAAAATCTTGCCTTTTATGGCCCCAAAACAAAGCATGGAGTCATTGAGTAGGGCTGTGTTACATGACTTTGTGGGTAGAGAAGGAACCATCTCCTAAAAGAGCAGTTGAAAATGGAGCTCAGGATTGTGTGTTTAAAGCTTTAAGGTGGAATTAAATTTATTAAGATTTGGGAGACTGTGTACTTCTAATTCCTCTAATTACATATGATAAAAGTAATTCCGTGGTTAAAATCTCAACCTATCCTACAGTGAAACCTGCAGGAAAGAAATCTCTTGGCTCTGAAGTAAAAGGCTCCAAATTTTCAATCTAAGCTTTGTGGTCTTTGAAGAAGCAACTTCTCTGGCTTTCTTCCCTGAGGTGATGGTTGTTAGAATTTTACTGGGGGCAAGGAGAGGGGCAAGGTACTACCTTCTTCTGGGAAAGAAAAATACCTCTATTACAAATTTGGACATGTTATCATTTTGGTGGAAGCATTGCTCATTGAGCTTTTAAAAATCCGTACCATAATTCACGGTATGGAACCTGGGTCCATGCTACTTCTAATGAGGGTTTCACTCTCCAAGATAGAGAGACATAGTAAGATCATCATCAGTATCATGGATGTACCTGAATGAGTGGACAAGAGCTCAATAAATATTTTAAGGAAATTACTTTAACCATGCTACAGTAGATGATGAAGTTCACACCTTTAGTCTTTCCCTTTTCACTGTCTTTTTTTTTCTGTTCATACTTGCCCCATTTAAAAGAAAAACAAAACTCAAGACTTTCTTTCCTTCCTGTCTGGTCCCACAGTTATTACTCTCCCTCCCTTCATTGTCTTGGCAAGGATAATCCGATGGATACCTTTTACAGTATTAATAATGTTTTAGTTCTTATATTGGGGGTCCAGTATTCTTTGCTTTACGATTGTGCTGTTTAACTTGCATATGTATGTGTGTGTGTGTGTGTGTATGTGTATATATATACACACACATATTCTTTTGTATATAGCAGATATTACATATTTTTTAGAGCATAAGCTCTTTGTTTATACTCTCCACGTTCATTCCTCATTTGCTTCTCCTGCCTTCCACTCCAGTTTTTTTTCTATTTATTCATAGTTTGTGGACCTACTCTGCATACTTCCTCTGACAGCAGTCAGAGGATGAGTCACACAGTATTATGTCGTGGAGAGGTTGGTACAGTCAGAAGACCTTCCATCTGGAAGTTGAAGATGGTGATATTCTCTCTTTTGCCTGGAGTAATTGTGAGGAGCACATTAGACATACTTTGCAAACTGTAAAGGACCATACAAATGTAAGGTGCTTTGATAATCCCAGTGGCATAGCTGCAGCAAGGCTTTGACTTGTCTAGAGTAACACAAGTAGTCCTACTTGGAACATCAGAATGTTACATTTTCAGTGATTCGAAGCTCTCTCAACTACTCTGTGTGCTCCTCTACCACTTGAGATTTTTCTTCCTGACTCCCGCTTGTGTTGGGTGATAGTCTGCCTCTGCTGAGTTGTCATTGTGACTAAGTCCCCTGGTGTAGGCACAGGGTAGAATTTGTTCTGACCGTGAGAACTTGCTTCCTTGAGGGTTGCCTTTCCCCAGGCCTTTTTTCACTTCCCCCTTTTTTCTGTTTCTTGTTGCTTCTCTTTGAGCTGCCTGACTGACACCCAGTAGCTGGCCTTTTACATTCCTTAGTCACTTAGAGTACTCTTGCTTTGTCTTGGCTGGCTGAACAGAGTGTCCCCTAATCTTTGGACTCCGATTCTATTTTTGTGGTAACTTGAAACAGTTTCTTCTTCCTGTCCCTTCCTTGTCTTTCTTTCACTACCTCCCTTGTTTTTTCTTTCTTTTTTAACCCCTTCTTCTAGTATCGCAGGTCATAAAACTTGTCAGTAACTAGAGCAACTCCTGAGAACAAACACCATTGGAAATAAAAAGGCAGAGATTGTATCTGGGCCCTGGCTGCAGAGATATAAAAGGAACATTGACGGGGCTTCCCTGGTGGCGCAGTGGTTGAGAGTCTGCCTGCTAATGCAGGGAACACGGGTTCGAGCCCTGGTCTGGGAAGATCCCACATGCCGCGGAGCAGCTAGGCCCGTGAGCCACAATAACTGAGCCTGCGCGTCTGGAGCTTGTGCTCCGCAACAAGAGAGGCCGCGATAGTGAGAGGCCTGCGCACCGTGATGAAGAGTGGCCCCCACTTGCCGCAACTAGAGAAAGCCCTCGCACAGAAACGAAGACCCAACACAGCCAAAAATAAATAAATAAATAAATTTTAAAAAAAAAAAAAAAAAAAAAGGAACATTGACAACAGGGCGGAAGAACATAACAGAGATGAGGCGCAGCAGTGAGGTAGGTCTGTGGCATTGGACGAGGCAAAATAGAGCAGCTGTGTGGGCAGTGAGGGTGGATCCCAGGTGCGTGGACACACACACACATGGTCCCCAGGGGAGTGCCAGGGAGCACCAGGGCGCACATGCAGCAAAGCTGCTTCCACACCACCTCATTTTGCTGTTTCCTCTAGTAAAAGGTAAAGACTATGTATTAACTTAAGAAAACTGATACCTGCCGGTTACTCACAAAGGTGGAAATGTGGGGTAATATCATTTGACCAGTGGAGTTTTGATTTCATTTTCTTATATGGCATCGAGGTTCAAAAGAACAGCTTCTTACATTAAACAAACAAACAAACAAACCCACTTTTTTATTTAGGTATAATTCACATACTGTAAAATTCATCCATTAAAAGTGTATAATTTAGTGGCTTTTAGGATCTCACACAGTTGTGCCAGCATCACTGTGATCTAATCCCAGCACGTTTTCATCACCCCGTAAAGAAACCCGTACCCATTAGCGGTTGCTCCCCTCAGCTTCTGGCAGCCACCAGTCTGCTGTCTGTCTCTGTGGATTTGCCTGTTTTGGACATTGCATACAATATGTGACCTTTGTGTCTGGCTTCTTTCACTTAGGATAATGTTTTTAAGGTTTACCCACTTTGTAGCATGTATCAGTACTTCATTCCTTTAAAATTTTTAAAAAAAATTTGGCAAAATACACATAAGGTTTGTCATCTTAACCATTTTTAAGTGTGCAGTTAAATACGTTCACTTTCTTGTGTAACCAGTCTCCAGAACTCTTTTCATCTTGAAAACTGAAATTCTGTACCCATTAAACAACAATTCCCCATTCCCCTCTTCCCACAGACTCTGGCATCCACCATTCTACTTTTTGTTTCTATGGATTTGAAACAAATCAAATTACCTGATGTAGGTAGAATCATACAGTATTTGACTTTTTGTGACTGGCTAATTTCACTTAGCAAAATGTCCTCAAGGTTCCGTTTGTAGCATGTGTCAGACTTCATTCCTTTTTATGGCTGAATAATATTCCACTGCATATATACACACCATAATTTGTTTATTCATCTGTTGATGCACACTTGGGTTGTTTCCACTTGTTGGCTGTTGAGAATAGTGCTACTGTGAACATTCATTTATGTACAAGGATTTGTTTGAGTAGCTCTTTTCAGGTCTTTGGGGGTATATGGAATGGAATATAGGAATGGAATGGAATTTCTGGGTCATGGGAGAATTCTGTGTTTAAGTTTTTGAGGAATTGCCACACTGCTTTTCACAGTGACTAAACCATTTTACATTCCCACGAGCCATATACAGGAGTTCCAGTGTCTCCACATCTTTTATAACAGGGGTCCCCAACCCGTGGGCTGTGGACCGGTACTGGGCCGTGGGTGAGGAACCGGGCCGCACAGCAGGAGGTGAGCGGCAGGTGAGCGAGCGAAGCTTCATCTGCTGCTGCCCCATCGCTGGCATTACCACTGGAACCACCCCCCCTCCCCCCGTCCGTGGAAAAATTGTCTTCCACGAAACCGGTCCCTAGTGCCAAAAAGGTTGGGGACCGCTGTTTTATAACACCTATTTTCCATATTTTTGATGATAGCTTAATAGGTGTGAAGGAGTATTTGTAGTTTTTATTTGCATTATCCTAATGACTAGTGATGTTAAACTTCTTTTCATATGCTCATTGGCCGTATTTCTATCTTGTTTTCAGAAATGTCTGTTGCTCATCTTTTAATTGGGTTGTCTTTTTGTTGAGTTGTAGGAGTTCTTTATATATTCTGGGTAGTAGACCCTTATCAGATATATGATTTGCAAATATTTTTTCCCATGCTATAGATTGTCTTTTCACTCTCTTGATAATGTTCTTTGATGTACAAAAAAGCTCTTCACTTCTGTTGAAGTTTTTTTTGTCAACTAAGGCAGTTAAGCAGGGTCATACTATGTGCAGAGCCAAGCCTCTCCTAGTGCGTGGGTTCTCTGATGGAAAAGAATAAAAGATATCTCTCTTTCTGGCCTGTGCTATGTGAAAAGGCTGAAGCAGTTGACATAAATATTGTTTATTTGTGGCAAGGTGGGTTTGGCTTTCTAAACTGAGACATAACTTAGTTTTTTATGCTCCATTTCGTTCCTCAGAAGGTTTGAGGAAGCTTATAATGGATGTGACAAAACAGAAGTCTAAGCAGATAAAAATGAGAATCAAGGGAAAAATAAGTAGATTAAAGATTGGGCAGAAGAATGTCATTGGATATTTCTAGATGGCAAGAAAATGCATAGCAGTTGGTGTAGGATTATGGGTGATGTAAAATTTTCTTTATGTGATGGTTTCTGTTATTTCCATTTAACATGCATTATTCTAGTAGGGAGAAAATTTTACTACATTATTATTAAAATTCTGAATGCATTTTTCAGACTTGCTGATACACTTTCTCTACACTGATACATGATCCGTCCACATGGTTTGATCTGCTTTCTGTGTTTGTGTTCAGTCCATCCCTCTGCCCTGAACTTCAGGTGATTCAGCTGGCATCCCCCCAACACAGTCCTATCCGGGTCATGGACCCAGCAGGGCACCTTCCAGCCTCACCTCCCTAGCCTCACACTTCACATTTCTTTATATCAGAAATGTAAAGCTGCAGCCTGGCCTCTCTACTTTTTTGCTGTTTGGCTCAGTCCTACTAGCCAGATGTCCCCCCGGGAGAAGACTGCCCTGACCTCCTTCACTCTTTCTCTGCTGATTCAGGATTCTTTTCTCACTGCTTCCTGGCCTCTGCCTGTTCTGTAACTATGCTGACCACAGTGTTTATGGCATTATGTATGTCTGTGTGCTTTTCTCCTCCACTAGTTGAGGGCATAGACTGAGACTTCTTCATTGTTTGTCCCCATGCCTAGCAGAGTGTGGTGCAGGGTTGGCACCATGGCGCCATACCTGTCTGTTAAATGAATAAATAAGACATACACTGTCATGAGGTGCAAAATGGTGTATGTGGGTCGGATCACACCTTTGGATGTGTTTGTGTGCCTCATGATGCTTGGAAACTTGGAATATTTCACATAAAATTCCGTATTTCTATATTCCGAAAAAATGAGACCCTCTGGCCACCCTGTGTCAGCATTCTTTCGTGATGGCTGTCCCCACCCCACTCATCTTACAGGAGGCCTGCTATCCCCTTGAGACACCTGGGATTAGAGCCCTGATGTAGTGGAAGGATGGACTGCGTGCTGCCCCGCCCCGTTCTCTCTACATCTGTCTCTGGTTGGCCTTTTGGTAGAAGGTGGACAGCAGACAGTTTGAGGTTTTGGCTTCTGGCATGTTTCTCCAATTTTATATTTCTATGAGACTGGTTAGGGATACAGCCTAAAACTTTGATACATACATATACAACTAAAACATATACAAAGTGCTGATGAATTGAATTTCCAAGAACATTAGCAGAATGACTGTGCTAATGGCACAAGCTTGAATAAAATGAAATGTTTAGTTACTGGGAAAGTTTATCATTCTGAAGTTCCTAAATTCCTTAAAATTTTTTTGGATATATAATCTGTATGTTGATGTATAGCTTTTTGGTTAAAATAAACTTTGCTTACCTTCAGGAAATAGTTGTGAACCTGCCTGGAAAAACCTTTAATTTCTCTATGAAATTAGAGATGGAATTTTGTTACTTATGTTTGGAATTTTAAGGCATTAAATAAATTGTTTTCTTGGTGTGACTGTATGCAAAATTTGTGCGCACCTTTTGGGGAGACATGTGGCCCATAATTCCCATTATATTTTTATAGGAGACTGTTCACAAGTCCCAAAGCAAAGTACTGTGGCCGTAGGAAATGGGGCAGTGCTGAAGGGCTTTAAGCAGGGCAGTAGTGGGATCAGTTTACTGTTTTTGAAACTTGACTGCAGCAGTGTGGGTTGAGGGTTAGAGAAGTGTGAGACATCAGGGGCAGGGATTCTGGTGGGGGAAGAAATGGTGAGGGCTTCAACTAGGATGGACGGTTAGGGAGGGAGAAATTCCACCTGTTTATTTTTGATGAAGTTGTAAGTACTTAGGTTAATTTTGAAACTCCTTTTCAGATAAAGATGAGTGACTATTGGGAGTACTGTGCCTGACAGTATCCTCTTAATAAGCTCCTATGCAGATTGAATAAAGGAGGGGCTAAGATCATCTCATAGCTCTCTGTAGGAGAAGAATCTATTAGTTGAATAAGCAGACGCTCATGATTACACCTTTCTGCCCTCTGATGCATTCAAGGTGTAGGTGTCAGGTGCTTCAGGCACCACAGATGTGGTCCTGCCAGTAGGGAGTAGTCAGTGGTACCAGCCACCAAACTGAGACTAGTCTGACAGTTTAAGAGAAGAGATACTGTGTGGGTTTCAGTCGTGAGATTCACCACTTTCCCTCTCTGTGCTTCTGTTCCCTCAGTTGTACCTGGGAACCCTAAAAGTATCTACCTCAAAGCGTTGTTGCAAAGACTAAATAAAGTACTACATGTAAAAGGTTTACAACAGTGTCTGGTGTTCAGTAAGTACTTAGTATACATTGCTTCTACTACTGCTGTTACTGTTTTTATTAATTGAAGAGATCCCCAAATAAGAGTTCTTTGGAGTGAAATTTCTATTACATTATGTGTAGTTATTGTAAGTAGAAATATTGTCATAGAAATGCTGTTCAAAAATAGAAGAATACTCTTTGGCTTGCATTGTAGCCTTTTAGTTGGCCATCAGAATGAAGATTAAAGTCCATACAATTAGAAGTCTGTACATGTCCACCATCCCTTAAGGTAACCACCCCTGTTGATTGCTCTTGAATAGAAGTTCTAATAATACAGTACTTTCCATACAAACTGTATGAACATTTTGCGTGTGGAAGCAGTCAGCATGCCCCAGAATGGGTTTTCCAGAGCTGTGCGAGAACATAGCCCTGTGAGTGCTCAGGAGGTGGAGCGGGAGAGGGGGCGCAGAAGGAGTGTTCAGGTACCATCGCAGTCTGTTTCACAGCTGGTTGATGGTGAAAGGACAGGGCTTGTTTCCCGTGTATTTTTTAATTCCCCTTGATGCAGAATTAATTTTTTATGAAAACAGTATATAAAGTGTTATGACCTCCAGGTTGCACAACAAAAACTCTAACCCCAAAGTTGTAACATTGGGCCATATTCAGGTGATAAGCCCATGACTTTAGTTGTGAAGCTGTTGGCTAATAGGTATTAAGGCCTTCTACTTTGCCAAGCACTTTTGCTTATATTATCTTGTGTCATCCTCACAACAATTTTGAGGTGGGTATTCTTTCTTTTGGTTTTTTTTTTTTTTTAATATTTATTAATTTGGCTGCGCCAGGTCTTGGTTGCGGCATGCGGGATCTTTCAGTTGCAGCGCTCGGGATCTTTAGTTGCAGCACGTGGGATCTTTAGTTACAGCATGTGGGCTCTTTTAGTTGTGGCATGCAGGCTCTTAGTTGCGACATGTGGGATATAATTCCCTGACCAGGGATTGAACCCCTTGGCCCCCTGCATTGGGAGCACGGAGCCTTAACCACTGGACCACCAGGAAGTCCTGAGGTGCATATTCTTACTATATTCTGTTTTTGTAGATGATGGTTAGGGATAGTAAGTAATTTAAATTTTAGGAGCGGTCATTTAAGTCCAGGCAGTTGGCTCATACTCTTAATCACCATGGTATATACCACTTCATTGTTAAATTATTTTCATGATTATAAAAAATAAAGTATCTATTTATACTTATATAAATTTACACTTAATATATATTTATAGTTAAATGTAGGAAATTTAGAAATGTAGAAAAAAGGAAAAATCTCATAGTCTTAACTACTTATACAATGACTTTGAATATAAATTCATCTGGATTCTGTATTGCCTCATGTTTACTGATATTAAAGACTTCTGCAAGACACTGTGTTGTGGCAGCATACAGGTATATCTTTGATACTTTTTCTCAAGGAGTCTTTTTAAGTGTAGAAGTAAAAAGTAAGATTTAAATAATACTTTGAAACAACAGGAGAGAATAAAAAATCAGAGTATGTCTATTGCCAAGTGGATGGCACTGCCTGTGAGTGCTGCAAGGGGGTAGGAGGCTCTTCTCACCTGCCTATCCTTGTTGGTATTTGTAGGAGTCCTAGGTCACCAACTTAACAGACTAAGTTCTAAAGTAAACCATTTACTGGGACTTCCCTAGTGGCGCGGTGGTAAGAATACGCCTGCCAATGCAGCGGACACAGGTTCGATCCCTGGTCCAGGAAGATCCCACATGCCGTGGAGCAACTAAGCCCGTGCGCCAAAACTACTGAGCCTGCGCTCTAGAGCCTGCAAGCCACAACCACTGAGCCCGCGCGCCTAGAGCCTGTGCTCCGCAACAAGAGAAGCCACCACAATGAGAAGCCCGCGAACCACAACGAAGAGTAACCGCTCGCTGCAACTAGAGAAAGCCCGTGTGCAGCAACGAAGACCCAACGCAGCCAAAAAATAAAGTAAACCATTTACTTATTACACATTGGAAATTGTTTGATTCTATATGCTTGGTTTTGGTTTATCATTTGTTTATCCTTTTTAAAAGATCATGGAATTTTTTTTTTTATATGTAACAATAAGGCTTTCTTGAATGAAGAAAAGCCTCTTTGTATCCACCATGGCAGATGGAATGGCATTTCTACTTCTAAATTTTTCAGTAGTAAGACTACTAAAGTAGCACTAAAATAATTGCTTTAGTTGATCCCCCCTTTTCCCTACTGGGGAAGTCACGGTTAAGTCTTCTTCCAAAATAGTTCAGTGATCCCTTTTTACATTATACATTCCAACCCTTACGCTACAACCTCCTTTTGAGCTGAGGCCTTTGTGTTTCCAGGCCTTGTTCAGTTGCACCTGCCTGATATTCAGATCTCTCTCTCTGGTAAGCAGAGAGGGAAAGGATTGTATTTCTTTTTCAGAACTAGGATGGTGTGATGATTTGATACCTGATCATAAATGTACATTTGCATTTCCATAATCACGGCGTTTGTGTCCAAACACTTCTTTTTTCAGTATTGTAAGTACATCTTCCCCTTCTTGGTATTATTTTCTTTTACATAAATGTTCCTGTGATAGTGTTTTAGTTCTAATTCTGAGAAATTTATGACTTTGTTCCTCATTTTCTTCCTGAAAGTTATTTTCTACTTAAGTTAGAGATGTATATAGCATTAAAATGGATTGCAGATAGAGACATTTGTAAATGAGTGTTTTGGTTAAATGCTTTTCCAACTGAAGGTGGCATCTTGCCAGCCAGAGGGCGGCAGTTAGCCAGCATGTCTTTCTACATGACTTTTTTCCTTTGTTTAGGCAGAGTAATATCCTTCTACTTTAAGGGTAGAAAAGTCCTCTCCTCTTTCCTTAATGAGTTTTTAAAAGAATGTTGTTTGCTTGGTTTAAAAGAGTTGACCAGAAGATGACTGTGGTGTGGTACTTTGAGCTTAAAAATTTCTACTTAAACAGTTTGGTTCTAGCTATATGTCCTTTGCAATAATAATTCGTAGTTGTTATAACTTTCATTAATATTTTGAAACTATATATGGTATTTTTGGTAAATATATTTAAAGACACAGAGTGAGAGTACAGAGGTAGTTGACCCTCCAGGGCCTGATTAAGTCCTTTAAAAGCTGAAAGCGCTGCCTCTGTTCTCTCCCTGCAAAGTGAAATATGACAATACTGAAATTCAAACTAAAGAAAAGAAGTGCAGCACAATTCTCATTGTTACCCGTGGCTTTAAAAAGTAAATAAAGTATCAATCTTAGAGAAGTATTCTTATTTTTTGGTACCCCTCTTTTGTTGTTGAAGGGGAGCATAGGGGAGAGTATAAGTCACCCCAAAATATGCCACTTTGGCAGAAGGATTATTTTGAGCTAAAGGCGGTCAGCTCTCTGAGCCCCTACTTTCTGTCTAAAAGCAGTACATAAATTTCCATTTATAAAAGCATTTCCTTTTCCCCTACCTGGAAGAGGAGAATGACTCTTATCTGCATAACAAACCTTACTAAACAATCCTTATTTAGTGTATCTCCTAGTTACCCTCTCACAACTCCTTCCTCCCCACCCAGAAGCCCCAAACCCCCTTTCCTTTGTTTAGCCTTTTCATACTTTATCACCTTTTTGTTAAGATGATATATAAGCCCCAAATTCTATCCATCTTTTTGAGTTACTCATCAGTGAGTTTTTCAGCAGGTATTCTCATTCTATGGGTAAATAAACTTTTTTCTCCTATTAATCTGTCTTTTATCAGTTTGAGTTGCAGATCCCATTCACTGAATCTAAGAGGGTAGCGGAAGATTTTTTTTTCTCCTTAACATGTGCTTCATCTTCTTCCTTTTAGGTAATTCAGCACTCACTCTCCCATAAATTGTACAAAAGACAACTAGAATAACACAAGAATGAGCAAGAGAGCTTATTTTATCTGGAAGAAAAGCTTTTTGTTTTTAAATGTTACTTCTCTAAAATGAACGAAATATTAATTCCTTTTCATGGTCTTTTATATACTACTGTGATAAAGTAACAGGCAACAGGAGTTTTGTTAAGTAAATGTCCATATCCTCTCCAAGGCTTTAAAATCCCAGAGAACATAGAAATTTATTAAAATAGGTACTTGAGCTAAAGCATTTTGAACAATAGTTATTTATTGCCACAGTGTAGATGCTTCTAGGATATAGACTGGAGTGATAGTTTATATTTTTCATTTAGGTCAGGGATCTTTTTTAGCTGTGTGGTAGTTTGGTTTTAAAATCATTCTAGGAAGGCTTTTAGTTTTTCTTTTAGCAAGGAGTGTGTGTTCCTAGTCTGCTGACATCTGTAGGCCTCACATAGCAATTGCTAACAGCAAGTTGAGGCTAGGGCAGTCCTGAGGTGCCCAGAATGGATTGCTCCATGTATCACTCTTCTCTAGATTCCTAGAGTCACAATAGTAAAAAGAAAAGGTAGACTAAATATTTTGGTTTTTCGGTTTATCAGTTTTTCTTACCATTAGTCATATTACGATATTACCTAATGGGAAATGAAGGGTAAAGACGAAAGTCAGCTTCAAGTCTTTGAGTAAGACATTTCTATTTACTTTAGTATGCATACATGCATATCCTGCCTTGTTCCAAAAAGAATTTAATTTTCTGTAGTTTTTATAGTCTGAGTAAGACTTACTTAAACATAGAGTTAACAGTCTCAAGTTGAAATGAATCTGGCTTCCAAATGGTGTGTACTTACTCCAGCAATCCTGCCATTGTACCACAAGGTCTTGTTACACCTTTAGGGTTTGAATATGCTCACTGGTCATAAATCTTTATCCTTTGATGTTAGAATCAATTTTTGGCCTTGGCTAAAAGTCACTGAGTGCCAAGCCTGGTGAATAACCTGGATAGGCAGTCTGGGTTGTTAGAGTTTTTGGTTTATTGTTTTTGACTCATGAACTGTGAGCCAGAACGGTTTCTGAGCCACAGTTAACTCCTTGTTATATCCAGCAGCCTTGAACAATGGGTCCAATTGACTCTTGGTCTTTGTGGGATGCTCCTACGCTAGCCGTGCCATTGAGATCAAATAAACAAGTTAACATTGTCCTCACTTGTGATTTTGATATGAATGTTTTCTTGGGTTTGGGCTGTAACAAAGTTTTCAATTGCAAATTTCATGTTTTCAGGTTATAATGAAAACTTTTGTCGTTAGCTCTAGTAATTTTCTTAAAATGTCATTTTTAAAAGCTATTCGTGAAAGATCCAAAGTAGAGAACAGCTTGTAGCTTTGTCACTTAGTGAAAATGTTTGGAACAGTCTTCACCAACTTTATATTTATTTATTTGCCACTGTCTGCTCACCACCACCACCCCTCCCCCCATGCCAGCTTTTCCTGTCTTCTGATTTTCCTGTGTAATCATTCAATTGGAAGAATCAGATTATTACTTTGACAGCATTTTATAGATGAGGAAACAGACTTAATGGAAGATGAGACTTAAATTTGAGGAATCGCAGATACTAAGTCAAAATTCAAATCCAAATTTTCTGACTCTGAGGATTTCTTCAGTACATAATGCTGTCATGATGGAATCGGTTATACTTTCTTTAATTTTCTTATAGTAATGCGAAAATTATGAGTTTCCCCCTTTTATTTCCATATATTTTACTTGTGGATTTAATGCCACACAAAATGAAATGTTAATTTTTTTCTCAATGAGGTAGTTTCAAATTTTATATTGACATGGAGCTTATACATATATTCATCTCAACTGATTGTGTTTTGGCCTTGAAAATAATTGTTGCATATGAAAAAGTAACAGTACATTGCTCCTGTGCCTGTGCCTTTGTTGTTTGCCAGAAAATTAATTATATTTTATAGTCATATTTGTGTTTGTATTGAAACATTAGTTTGTTAACGATGTCAGTCATGATGATCGTAATGTAGCTGTAACAGTCACACTTAAAAGTTTACTATGTAAGGGGCTTTCTTGGTGGCGCAGTGGTTAAGAATCTGCCTGCCAATGCAGGGAACACGGGTTCGAGCCCTGGTCCGGGGAGATCCCACATGCCGCAGAGCAACTAAGCCCATGCACCACAACTACTGAGCCTGTGCTCTAGAGCCACCGAGTCCCAACTACTGCAGCCTGCGTGCCTAGAGCCTGTGCTCCACAACAGGAGAAGCCACCGCAGTGAGAAGTCCACGCACCGCAACGAAGAGTAGCCCCTGCTCACTGCAACCAGAGAAAGCCTGCGCTCAGCAACAAAGACCCAACTCAGCCAAAAATAAATAAATTAAATAAATAAATTAAGAAAAAAAGTTTACTACGTAAAAGTATTTAGTGTTCTAATAGTTTGTCTTTTAAATTAATTTGTACATTAAAATTAGGTTAAAATTGGCATAAAGAGTTTGTTAAATATTATATTTCATGTATGATGGTATCGTCATGTGCTTGTGAGTTGAAGAAGTGATCATTTTTATTTTGGAAATGTTTTAGACCTGTATAAATGTTTGTGTTGTATTCTAAGTTTGGATTGGGGGTGCTTAGGTCACCTGCCACTGAATTCGTTCCCTGGGGAATGTGATATGGACAGTCACCTTGACGCCTCTGTTGGTGGCAGTTTCATTGGAAAGAGTGAGTGTTGGAGAGCAGTGGGTCCCCAGATAAAAATTAGAATACTTGTGGGAAAGGGGGCTGGTTTTTACCAGGAGTTTCCTGTGACCTGTCACCGCCTGCTGATAAGAAAGAGTTTAATAGCTGTGCTCCAGGTTCCTCTAAGCAAGCGTCCCATTAAACTCTCTGCCACACACAAATGCTCAGAAGCGCAGCGGGAATATTTACGTGAAGGGTTGTGTGTTGGATGCCCGTCCATCCCGTCGTATTCTAAATTTTATGATTGCATTAAACTGAGCCATTTTGGTGGCCCGCATCCCTGAAAGGCATTGCATCAGAATGGGTTATGCTTCTTGTGGGATGAAGGGGCCACTACATCTCTCCTGGTCCATGGCACAACATAAGAAGAGGTTAATATTTCTAATTTTTAAAAGTTCCTCTTTAAGGTAATCGTAGTGTACTGTTTTCCTTAACTAGAAATAGATAGGTTAGCTCTAGTGTTCTTCTGGTCCTGATTTTTTTGGTAGGCCTTAAAAAATGACAGGGTAAAGGGTAATATCACAAAGAAATCATTAAGATTTAGATAAATAGAAAAAATTATAGAACATCAGAGCACCAAATCTCATATTTTAAAGATCAGAAAACTGAGGCCTAACGAGTTTCAGCATCTTTCCCCAAAACTAACAAGGGCTTGGGATTCAACCCAGGTTTTGTGACTCCAGGTGCAGTCTTGAGATTATTACTGAAATTATGGAGAGAAGATGCTTGATACTTAGGATGTGGAGGGAGGAATAAGGGCTAGAAGAGAAGGGTGTACCCTTTGTCAGATGGTACAGGAGTTGGGAAGAATGACGATTGAGAGTTACCTCTTAATTTGGTATTCTTATCAGCAGCTTTTATTGCATGCCTGCTATGTCAGGGGCCTTGTGTTTCAGTTCTTAGGAGTAGAGAGCCCTTGCCATCAAGGGCTGTGGCCAACGGGAGAGAGAAGGGAAGATGAACCTTTGCAAAAATTAGAAGTGATAGGCATGATCAGATGACCTCTCAGATCTCCTTCACCTCTAAGAATCTGTGATTCTTTTTTTTTTTTTCCTTTTCCTTTTTTGGCCTCGCCACGCAGTTTGCGGGATCTTAGTTCCCCAACCAGGGATGGAACCCAGGCCCTGGCAGTGAAAGCGTGGGGTTATAACCACTGGACCCCCAGGGAATTCCCTAAGAATCTGTGATTGTTTTGCAAGATGCCAGTCTCTGGACTACTCTCCTAGGGTAGAAACTGTGGGAGTGTGTTTTGGCATGTGGGATAGGTGAGGTTTTCTTCAAAGTGTGAGATATGATAGAAGAAAGTGCTAGGGTTTCAGTTAAAGAAAGTTTTATTTGTTCTGCAAATAATAAATGTAAAGCTTCACAGTAATGAATATAGATGCAGTTTTATCCAGTCAGCAGTTGACTTTATCTTTACAAGGTTTATTACTTTTCTTTATTCTTAATTTCTGAAAAGTTATTTTACCAATATCTTTTTTGTTGTTTTTTGGGGGCTACGTTGGGTCTTCGTTGCTGCGCACGGGCTTTCTCTAGCTGTGGCGAGCGGAGCCTGCACGTCATTGCGGTGCGCGGGCTTCTCATTGCCGTGGCTTCTCTTGTTGCAGAGCACGGGCTTAGGTGCGCGGGCTTCAGTAGTTGAAGCATGTGGGCTCAGCAGTTGTGGTGCACAGACTTAGTTGCTCCGCAGCATGTGGGATCTTCCTGGATCAGGGCTTGAACCTGTGTCTCCTGCATTGGCAGGCAGATTCTTAACCAGTGTGCCATCAGGGAAGTCCCCCAATATCTTTTTCAAAATGGTTAATAAAATGTGAAATTCTTAAAACAGGAGTTTTATCCTTCATCCTACTTATGGGGTATATGGAAAAGATTTCATTCAAAAAATTATGTAGGTGAAGTGGAAACGTGTCTTTAATTTGTTTAACGTTTGCTTGATTTTTAAGTGTATTTTTATCACACACATATTTCTTTTGCTTTTGTAAAAAATTTATGTATGAGAGTGGCATGGACATATATACACTACCAAACGTAAAATAGATAGCTAGTGGGAAGCAGCCGCATAGCACAGGGAGATCAGCTCCGTGCTTTGTGACCACCTAGAGGGGTGGGATAGGGAGGGTGGGAGGGAGACTTATGTATAGGTATAGCTGATTCACTTTGTTATAAAGCAGAAACTAACACACCATTGTAAAGCAATTATACTCCAATAAAGATGTTACAAAAAAAATTATGTAATGCTGTTCAAAATGTTGAGATGGGACGAAGCCTTTAGTTGAAGAGGCTTATGCGAAATTTGCACTTTACTTGGTAGTATCGTGCTCTCCCATCTGAACCCAGTAGTCACTCTTAAGAATGGGAAAGTCAACCTCTGGGGACAGTGAGAATAGTAGCCCCATCTCCACCTGTCCCTGCAGAAGAGGGACATTGGAGGAACAAGGGTCTCCGTTCCCGGGGCCTGCAGGAAAAGTCCTCAGGGGCAGCCAGTCCTGTTAGGGCAAGAAACAGTCCTTTTAGAGAGTTGGCAGAGGATGTAGGGAATTGCTGAGGATTCTTAAGTTCCAGTGGGCATTGAGGAGGGGTCCCCGAGGGTTGGGCCAGGGGCTGGGAAAATAGGGCAGATTAGTGGTGCTGGTGATGTGAATAACCCGATCTCAGTGGGCTGAACAGGGTCTGCGAAGGTGGCAGTTGTAAGCTGAACAGGTGCTGTTGCTGGTTCCTTGGTGGTGATGAAAGGTGTGATGGAGGGCCAAGTGAAGGCCCTCTGAGGGAGGCAGGCTCTGTTGGGTGCCTTTGTCTCCTCTCTCTTCAGTTGGGTTGGTGGAGGGTCAGCTGGGGGAGGGGCAAGGGCGACTTCTAGGCTGGGGGTTGTCAGCTTATTCTGAAGACCTTTTTATTTGGTAATTTTGTTTGCTTTTATAGGCGCAGAAACATTATACTGTAGTAGTGATTGGGTTGAGTTTTGTTGCTTTCTTGTTTAATGGGATTTTTAGCTTTTTAGTCCCTTAAAACATCCTGCCCAAAATGCTAGCATGCGGTAGTGTCTGCTATGAATACAAAATGGTCAAGAAGAATTCCGCCCCCCCCCCCCCAATAGCTATTTCCTGAACAGGCCTTATTCTTTCACATCTTTGTATATTGCTTGTGTTATTTCCTCTTCCTAGAATGTTGTTCTCTGCCTGGTGAACTGCTGCTCAGTATAAATACCACCCCTCCTAGCTGTTAGCTGCTGAGTCCCTTCTGCCATTGTGTGTGGACTTACTCTGTTTTCATACTGCTAACCATGTATTTTAGTTGATTATGTTGTGCTCTCTTATTTACTCTTACATCCCTAGGCCGAATATAGGTGCTTAGAAAACATTTGTCAAATAAATACTGTGATAAGTGCCAGAACTTTGGATCAAGCTATAAAAATAAAAAAGTAATTGATACTTTGGTGCACAATACACAAAAATGAACTCAAAATGGATTATAGGCTTAAATGTAAAACTACAGACTACTAGAAGAAAACAGGAAAAAAATCTTTGTGACTTGAATTAGGCAAAAATTTCTTATATAGGATACGAAAAGCAAGATTCATTAAAAAAAAAAAATGGACTTCCATCAAAGTCTTCTGCTTTTTAAAAGATGCTCTTAAGATAACAAAAAGAGAAGTCACAAACTGACAGAAAATACTTGCAAATCACATATCTGATAAAGGGCTTTTATCCAGAATATGTAAAGAACTTTGCAAACTCAGTTAAAGAATGGGCAAAAGAAGAAGACCCCAATTAAAAGGTGGATGAAAGATCTGACATTTTACTAAAGAAGGTATTTAGACAAGCACATAAAAGATGGTCCATTTTATCAGTCATTAGGGAAATGTAAATTACCATGAGATACTTCTACCCAGGTTCGTAATGGTTCTTAACATAAAGAGAAACTGTGCCAAGTGCTGGAGAGGACGAGGGGCCACTCGACCCCTCACGTGTCAGACCATGTGACCCACTCCTGCGTTTTACCCAAACGAAGTACAAACTTATATGTTCATACAGAAACGTGGGCGCGAGTTTTAGAGCAGCTTTTTTGTTTGTTTGGTTTTGGTTTTGTTTAGAAGTGCCAAAAATGGGAACTGTTCAGATTTCTCTCAACTGGTGAATGGATAAACCAACTGTGACACATTCCATGCAATGGAATATTGCTGAGTAATAAAAATAAATGAGCTACTAAAAATAAATGAAACTGTTGCAACAAATGGATGGGTCTAACATGTATTATGCTTAGTGAAAGAAGCCAGATTCAGAAGCACCCAGACTGTACAGTCTGTGTGTGTGTATTGGAGAGAGCAAGATGCTGGGAGCTGGGGGAGGGGAGGCTGGAGACGTAGACCGGCCTGGGGGAATTGCTCTGGGCCGTGGAACTCTTCTGTATCTTGTTTGTGGGGCTGGCTCCACAACTGTCTGTTTCTCACAGAACGCCTGCCTGCAGCACTGAACACTAAAGGGTGGATTTTACCTTATGTAAATTTTACCTTAATTAAAACTGAAAAGGAATTGTACAGATGATTTAGTAAAGGTTTTGTTGGCTCTATTGAAGCTTGATAAAACTTTGCAGGCTTGGAGGTAACAGTAGTTTGCCAGAATGTGATAATCTCTGAAGGCCTTTCAGGTGACCACGGTTGAGGTCCTCTGTGTACCAAATCTTTTACAGCTGGGGCGGCAGGCCGGAGGGTGTTGGCACAGCTTGTGGATGAGATGGTCCCTCTGTCAGGGAAAGCCAGGGTCTTTTGAAAAATCCGCAAATGTTGAATAGGACGACATTTAGTTAAGTTTATTGAGGAAAGTGCAGCAAGACATAAATGTGTGCTCTGCACCCTACCTTGTGTTTCCAGCAGTTGTTACCACGGTGTGTGGTTTCTGCCAGTATGTTACTGAACTCTCTGTAAAACTAAAGATCTGTGATTGGCAGTTGGTTTGCTATTTCTAACAGTCCATTTGTTTTTATTTTTTATTTCTAAAATAAAATTGGTTTATTTCATTTTGATAGTTTTGTCACAATAGTGAATTATTGTTCCTGAAGTTCCCCTAGAGTTTGCCCAGTGGATGAGGGAGGGGCTCAGTAAATATTCTTAGTCTGTACCTTTTTTAAGTTAGTTTATGACACTTGAGCCCCACCATAAATGTTATTGTGCCCACCCTGTAACTATTATGAGAAGCAGTATGTAGTAGTGGCTTCTGGAGCCAGGTTGCCTGGGTTTGTCTCTACCATTTGTTTACTAGCTGTGTGACCTCGGGCGAAGTTATTTACCTTCTCTACGCCTCTGTTTCCTCATCAGTAAACAAGGATGATAATTACAATACTGACTCCATGGAAGGTTTGTGTGGATGAAATGAGCTAATAAAGGCAAAGTCCTCACAACAGGTAGCAGGCAGGGAGCTTGATATCAGTGTTAGCTGCTGTTATTATTGTTGTAGTTGTTATTATTTTTATTCTGTGTCAGTGAGTAGCCGCATAAGCATTCCTTAAATGTTGAAATACGAGAATGACTATGATGCTGTTTCTCCTTTGGCTTCCTGAGAGTAGATTCAGTTCTGGTAAAGTCAACTGACTTAAATCCTACTTTTTGTTCTTATTTCCCTGAAATTCCTCTATCTTATATTTCATTGCATATTAGATTTTTAGTAAACATGCTTTATACATTTGGGATCTGCCTTCTAAGTACTCTTATATAAACTAATTGGAAATAATTTGTTACAACATACCCTCTTCTGTGTTTAGAGGTACAACACTAGTTCATCGCCTTAAGAAATATGAGACAAAAGTAAATGTATCTCTTAAGTTAGAAGCCAGTAAATGTATCTCTTAAGTTAGTATCTCTTAAGTTAGAAGCCAGGGAATGTGGTTTTAAATTGAGATTTGGAAACCTTGTTAAATTTAGAGGACTGAATACTGTAAATCAGAAGAACATCAACTTGTTTGCTTCTCTGTGTACTGTGTCACCTTTGTAAAATTGTGTCTTTTATATAGAGAAGTGCTCTCAGCACAAAGCTCTGTTTGTCAGAGTATTTTGAAGACGTTTGTCAGGAAGCACTTGTGGAATGGTTTGTGGAAATGGCTGTGAGGTTTCAGAGTGTCCGTGTGCTCTTCAAATTCATTCTTCAGTAGGAAAAAATAAGACTTGTCTTTTAAGTTTGATGGTAGCAAACCAGTTTACTAGACTTTTCTATTTGTGGGGTTAAATTGAGTAGGGTTCATTAGAGGCACTTCAGAAAACCCTGAACTGATGTGCTAGCAGCGTTTATGTCCTCTGTACTGAGAATTTGAGGTAACTCTTGCAGTCCCTCTTACTACCTTGAGTGAGGTGCTTTCCCTGTGGACCCTGAACCATAACTCTCCGTTTCCCCTTCCCAGCGCCTGGTAATCTCTGCTCTATTTTCTGTGTCTCTTAATTTGCTTATTCTAGGTATTTCATGTAAGTGGAATTATATAGTATTTGTCCTTCTGTGTCTGGCTTGCTTCACTTAGCATGTTTTGAAGGTTCATGCATGTTGTAGCATGTGTCCAAATTTCATTCTTTTTTTACAGCTGAATAATATTCCATGAATCCAATAATATAATTTAATAATATGTTTAACCCAGCATATCCAAAATAGTATCATATCAACATGTAATCTGCATAAAAGTATTAATGAAATATTTTTCATTCTGTTTTGTGCTAAGCATCTGTTCAGATTTGCCGCATTTCAAGTGCTTGGTAGCTAACGGTGACTAGTGACTGCTGCACTGGGCAGCGTAGGTCTAGATAAGGAAAGGATTACTTAAGATTGTTAAGCAGCACAATTTTTTTTAAAGAAGAACATTTGCTGAAACACAATATTAGAGATTTTAGTCATCAGGTGTAGAAAAAAAGGGTTTTACAAAAATGATGGAGATCCAGGCATAGCTCTTCCTTTGTTTCAGATCTCACACAACATAGGAACCTTTAAAGGCAGAAACATTTCACTGTGAATTTTTTTTTCACCAGAACCTCTGGTGAGAAAACCTAAGGAACTCTTGACAGGATTTTTTATTTGATTCACACCGTCCTAAAAACAGTGCCGGTAAACATTAGGTAATTAACATTTTGAGTAGAAAAATTTGAATAATGAGTTGAACTGGAACAGAAATTTGCAGTGGGTGCTGTAGGGCTTGATGAAAACTCTTACCCAAACTGGAATTTTTCCTTTGCATTCCCATTTTTTGAACTCTGGGGTTTGGGCCTGATGTATGTCAGTCACGCACTCTTCTAACTTCTTGGGCTGTCAGGAAGTAGGAGCACACGTGAAGACTGGAGGTGCCCCCCGGCAGCCCTTTTGGATGTGGCTCTCTTGTGTGCTACATCCCCTGAAGGGATTGGATTAGGTGTGCATCGTGACTCCAGTGCAGGTGGTCCATCATCTTGTGGATGGGGTAGCCTGGCTAGAAGAAGATGAATTGGAATAGTGTAATCCCTACCTCAGGAATTTGGATTTCTGAAACTGAGAGATTAGGTCAGTTTGGGAGTGTCAGTATATTACTGTAGATAATAATAGCATTGACTTTAGAGTTTTATAGACCTAGGGCCAAGTTCTGTGTCAGCCACTTAATAGCTGGGTGACTTTAGACATGTTACCTTATATTTTAGGCTTTTCCCCTCCTTTACTGATCTATAGAATAGAGCTGATGTTTGTATCTACCTCATAGTGTTTTTATGAAGATACATATGTAATCCCTGTCAAATTGCCATCATAATACAAAGCAAGGGTTAATGTTGCCATTGTAATACAGAGGAGCCTGGCATACTTTTATATTCCACGTGCAAGCCACAGTTACAGAGCTTACCACTTGGAAAAGTACAAAGCATATGTTGTTCAAAGAGAAGCAGATGTACTGTGGCAGTGAGACCCTTGAAAGAGAGCAGGACTGGAACTGTTTATGAGCATTGATGTAGGACTCAGACATTCAATTGTTATGGATAGTTTAAGGAAAACTTTATGTACATTGTGAGAAACTACCTGCCGATAGTTTTCTCAGCAGGTTAGAATGAGCCAGTTAGAAGTGTGCATATATAGTGACATATGGCAGACTGTATGGGACAACACAGAAAAGCAATAAGTAAAAAGCACTGTCTTAATCTGGAGCCCTCGGTGCAGAAGCAGACCTTCAGCTACCTTTCAGAGGCCCTGAGAATATGGGTGTAGTGCCTCAAATGAAAGGCTTTGAGGTAGCCAAGAAACTTTGTATTATCCTCAGTGTGAATGTTTCAGTCCAGAATGGTTTAAATGAGGTAAGGAATCTTTCAACTGTGAACACATGGCTGTCAAGAATCACTCATTCAGGGACTTCCCTGGTGGTTCAATGGTAAAGAATCCACCTTGCAATGCATGGGATGTGGGTTCGATCCCTGGTCAGGGAACTAAGGTCCCACATGCCAGGGGGCGACTAAGCCCGAGTGCCACAACTACTGAGCTTGCGTGCCTCAAGTAGAGCCGGCGCACCGCAAACTACAGAGCCCACGTGCCCTGGAGCCTGTGCGCCACAACTAGAGAAGAGAAAACCCGCATGCCACAACTGGAGAGAAGCCCACGCACCACCATGAAGAGCCCTCATGCCGCATCTAAGACCCAGCACAGCCAAAAATAAATAAAATAAATAAAGAATAAATCTTAAAAAAAAAAATCACTTATTCCTTGAAGCCCTGGTAGCTGAGATTTACCTCTATTTCAGAGGAATAAATAAGAGAATATGTGATGAGAGCAATGGAAAAAACTAAGAGGTGACTAGGCAGTAATTTTAGGATGCACAGTGTTCCACTTTTGCCCTGGCACATCTTTCATTAATTATTCTGGTTAAAAACATTTTTTAAAGTTGTGATATCTTTCACGCATGTATTATATGAATTATGAATGTAAGTTTAGGGAACAGTAAAATAGGCACCTGGATACCCACACCCTAACTCAAGAAATAGAATGCTATCAGTCCAAATAATACCCCCTGCTGCCACATCTTGTAGTCTCAGTCCAAATTTCAGACTGAGTTAGACTTCAGAAAAAGGTGGGTAAACAGACAAGTTAAAATACTTTGGTAGGTATATTTCAGTGGAAACTGAGGAACTATTTTGTTATTAAAATGGATAATTACGTGACTGGAAGGAAGTTATTTTTCAAAGAAAAAAGCAGGAGTAGAATTTCTTAACTCTGTTCTTGAGCCATTTTACGCTGACCTCTGTATTGCTGTGGTTCTTTTGTGGAAAGTGCTTCTTGCTTTGTAATTGCACTGGCACTTGACGCTAGCTTCTTGAGCACATGCCTTCCTCCTTTGCATGGTCTAACAAAAGCACCTAATAATTCAGATGGCTCTACTTAAAATTTTTTGTTTTTGTCTTAAACTGTCATGTATGGGATTCTGTTTTTCTACAGCAGTAGTGTATCTTTCATAAGCATGCCGTCTCCGTTAGTTGAGACTTGCTCATTTGGGGCTTGCTAAATTAATTACCTATATTTTTAAATAGGTTGTTTTTTTTAATTCACCAGTTTATTTCAGCACTTTTATTTTGTTTTAAGAGCCTGTTCATGATAAAATTAGAAGGAGCAGACTGAATTAAGTTTTTAAAGCTAGTTTTAAATGACCAATTTTGTACAACCTCCATGAGATCCCTTTCTTATGATAGAACAGTGCCAGAATAATTCAGCTGTTCTTTTTTTTCCCCTTCAGTATAACACTCTCACAATTCCAACAGAACATTGCTTTGACCTTGATTAAACTGTGAATTTTATTTGAAAGTGAAAATTGGCATTTTGGAGGCTATTTATAATGGTGTGATGGCAGTCTTTTTGTAGACTCTCCGTTTGAAAGCCATGTAACTACAAAAGGGATCTATTTTATTTTATTTATTTTTTAAAATGTTCTCCTTTGTATTATTTTAAAGTTTTATTGTTTTGCCTTTAAATTTAGGTCTGAAATCCACCTGAAATTATTTTTAAAATATTAATTAATTAGTTAATTATTGGCTGTGCTGGGTCTTAGTTGCGGCATGCAGACTCTTAGTTGTGGCATGCATGCGGGATCTCTTTCCCCAACCAGGGATTGAACCTGGCCCGCTGCATTGGGGGCGTGGAGTCTTAACCCAGTGGACCACCAGGAAATTACCGAAAGGGATTTATTTTAAATGGGTATCCTTTGGTAACAGTTAACATTATTTAAGAAAATTATTTTTAATTATGCAGGTAATACCTATAAAAAATCCAAGTGCAGGTAATGGTAAAATCCCCCCGACTGCCATTCCTTATTCCACGTCCCATCTCCAGAAGTGAGGAAGAACCCTTTTTTTTGGCTGCATTGGGTCTTCGTTGCTGCGCGCGGGCTTTCTCTAGTTGCGGCGAGCAGGGGCTACTCTTTGTTGAGGTGCGCGGGCTTCTCCTTGCGTTGGCTTCTCTTGTTGAGGAGCACGGGCTCTAGGCGCACAGGCTTCAGTAGTTGTGGCACATGGGCTTTGTTGCTCCGCGGCATGTGGGATCTTCCCGGACCGGGGCTCGAACGCGTGTCCCCTGCATTGACAGGCAGACTCTTAACCACTGCGCCACCGGGGAAGCCCCTCTGTAATGTTTTAAAGATTCATCCATGAGGTAGCATGTATCAGTACTTCATTTTCTTTATGTATGGATATACCACATTTTGTTTATCCATTCATCAATTAATGGACATATGGGTTGTTTCCACTTCTTGGATATTATGAATAATGCCATTTCGAACACTTGTGTACAGATTTTATGTGAACAGTATAAACATGTTTTCTCTTGCGTTTATAACGAGGAGTGGAATTGTTGGGTCATATGGTAACTCTTGGTTTAACTTTCTGAAGGACTGCCAGATTGTTTTCCAAAGCAAAGGTACCATTTTACATTCTCACCAGCCATGCACGAAGGTTCCAAATTCTCCGTATCCTCGCTAACACTTGTTATTATTTTTATGATTATAGCCATCCTGGTGGCTATAAAGTGGTATTTCATTGTTGTTTCTATTTGCATTTCCCTAATGACAAATAATGGTGAGCATCTTTTCATGTGCTTATTGGCCATTTGTATTTCTTCTTTCAAAAAATGTCTATTTAAATCCTTGGCCCAATTTTAAATTGGGTTGTTGTTTTTTTTAAATTGCCAAGTTGTAAGAGTTGTTTATATATTCTGGATGCTAGTCCCTTATCAGTTACATGATTTGCAAATATTTACTCCCATTCTGTGGATTGTCCTTTTATTTTCTTGATAGTATTCTTTGATGCACAAAAGTTTTTAATTCTTTTTTTTTTTTTTTTTTGGTTTCCCAGTGCGTATAAAAGTTATATTTATACTATACTGTAGTCTATTAAGTATGCAACAATATTATGTCTAAACAAATGTATATACCTTAATTTAGAAATGCTTTATTGCTAAAAATACCAACCATCATCTGAGCCTTCAGCAAGTCATAATCTTTTTTCTTTTTAATAAATTTATTTATTTTTGGCTGCATTAGGTCTTTGTTGCTGCACGCGAGCTTTCATTAGTTGCCTCTAGCGGGGGCTACTCTTTGCTGTGGTGCACAGGCTTCTCATTGCGGTGGCTTCTCTTGTTGCGGAGCACGGGCTCTAGGCGTGTGGACTTCAGTAGTTGTGGCACGTGGGCTCAGTAGTTGTGGCACACGGGCTCTACAGTGCAGGCTCAGTAGTTGTGGTGCATGGGCTTTGTTGCTCCGCGACATGTGGGATCTTCCCGGACCAGGGCTCGAACCCGTGTCCCCTGCATTGGCAGGCGGATTCTTAACAACTGCGCCACCAGGGAAGCCCCAATCTTTTTTCTAGTAGAAGATTCTGCATCAGTGTTGCTGGCTGCTGACTGTACAGGGTGGTGGCTGCTGAAGGTTGGGAAGGCTACGGCAATTTCTTAAAATAAGACGACAATGAAGTTTGCCACAATGATTGACTCTTCCTTTCACTAATGATTTCTCTGTAGCATGCATTTTACCCATAGTGGAACTTTTTTCAAAATTTGAGTCAATCCTTTCAAACCCTGCTGCTGCTTTATCAACTAAGTTTATGCCATATTCTAAATCCTTTGTTCTCATTTCAACAGTCTTATACAGCATCTTCACCAGGAGTAGCTTCCATCTCAAGGAACCACTTTCTTTCCTCATTCATAAGAAGCAACTCCTCATCCATGAAAGTCTTCTCATGAGATGGCAGCCATTCAGTCACATCTTCAGGCTCTACTTCTAACTCTCGTTCTCCTGCTGTTTCTGCCACACCTGGAGTTGCTTCTTCCATTGACATCTTGAACCCCTCAAAGTCATTCATAAGGGTTGGAGTCCATTTCTTCTAAACTCCTGTTAATGTTGATATTTTGGCCTCTTTCGATTTTCCCTGGAAAATCATGAATGTTCTTAATGGCATTTAATATGGTGAGTCCTTTCCAGAAGTTTACAGTTTACTTTGTCCAGATCCATTGGAGGAATCACTATCTATGGCAGCTGTAGTCTTATGAAATGTTTTTTTTTTTTTTAGACCTCTTTATTGGAGAATAATTGCTTTACAATGTTGTGTTAGTTTCTGCTGTATAACAAAGTGAATCAGCTATATGCATACATATATCCTCCTATCCCCTCCCTCTTACGTCTCCCTCCCACCCTCCCTATCCCACGCCTCTAGGTGGTCACAAAACACCAAGCTGATCTCCTTGTGCTATGCAGCTACTTCCCACTAGCTAGCTATTTTACATTTGGTAGTGTGTATATGTAAGTGCTACTCTCTCACTTCGTCCCAGCTTACCCTTCCCCCTCCCTGTGTCCTCAAGTCCATTCTCTACGTCTGCGTCTTTATTTCTGTCCTGCCCCTAGGTTCATCAGAACCATTTTTTTTTTTTAGATTCCATATGTATGTGTTAGCATACGGTATTAGTTTTTCTCTTTCTGACTTAGTTCACTCTGTATGACAGACTCTAGGTCCATCCACCTCACTGCAAATAACCCAATTTCATTTCTTTTTATGGCTGAATAATATTCCATTGTATATATGTGCCACATCTTCTTTATCCATTCATCCATCGATGGACACTTAGGTTGCTTCCACGTCCTGGCTATTGTAAGTAGAGCTGCAGTGAACATTGTGGTATATGACTCTTTTTGAATTATGGTTTTCTCCAGGTATATGCCCAGTAGTGGGATTGCTGGATCGTATGGTAGTTCTATTTTTAGTTTTTTAAGGAACCTCCATACTGTTCTCCATAGTGGCTGTATCAATTTACATTCCCACCAGCAGTGCAGGAGGGTTCCCTTTTCTCCACACCCTCTCCAGCATTTGTTGTTTGTAGATTTTTCGATGATGGCCATTCTGACCGGCATGAGGTGATACCTCATTGTAGTTTTGATTTGCATTTCTCTAATGATTAGTGATGTTGAGCATCCTTTCATGTGTTTGTTGGCAATCTGTATATCTTCTTTGGAGATATGTCTGTTTAGGTCTTCTGCCCATTTTTGGATTGGGTTGTTTGTTTTTTTGATATTGAGCTGCATGAGCTGTTTGTATATTTTGGAGATTAATCCTTTGTCAGTTGCTCCATTTGCAAATCTTTTCTCCCATTCTGAGGGTTGTCTTTTCGTCTTCTTTATGGTTTCCTTTGCTGTGAAAAAATATGGAATGCTTCACGAATTTGCATGTCATCCTTGCGCAGGGGCCATGCTAATCTTCTCTCTATCATTCCAATTTTAGTATATGTGCTGCTTAAGTGAGTACAAAAGTTTTTAATTCTTACGTTCAATGCATCTATTTATTCTTCTGTTTTTTGTGCTTTTGGTGTCATATTTAAGAAACTCTAACCTAATCCAAAATCAAGGTTTACACCTACATTTCCTTTTAAAAGTTTTATACTTTTAGCCTTTATATTTAGGTCTTTGATCCAGTTTGAATTAATATTTTGTATATGGTGTGAGACAGGAGTCCAACTTTATTCTTTTGCATGTGGACATCCAGTTTTGAGCACCATCTTTTGAAGAGACTGTCTTTCCCCATTGAATGACCTTGGCACTCTTGTCAAAAATCGGTTGACTGTAATGTGAGGGTTTATTTCTGCACTCTAATTCTATTGCATTGATCTATATGTCTATCTTTATGTCAGTTCCCCACTGTTTTGATTACTGTAGCTTTGTAGTAAGTTTTGAAATCTATGTGTGAGCCTTGCAACTTTGTTCTACTTTTTTAAAGATGGTTTTGCCTATTCAGGGTCCCTTGACATTTCCATATGAATTTTAGGGTCAGCTTGTCGATTTCTGCAAAAAAAGGCAGTTGGAATTTTGATAGGGATTGTATGACTCTGTAGATCAATTTGAGGAATATTGCCATCTTAACAATTGTAAATCTTCCAATCCATGAATGCAAGATGTCTTTCCAATTATTTGGGTTTTTAACTTTTTTCAACAGTGTTTTGTAGTTTTCAGTGTACAAGTCTCTCACCTTGGTTGAATTTATTCCTAAATATTTTATTGTTTTTGATGCTATTCTAAGTGGAGTTGTTTAGCCCTGGAATCTTGAGAAAATTTCTTAAACTTTCGAAGCTTCAGTTTCTATGCATGTAAAATGGAAATATTGAGTACCTACCTTCTCCAATTGTTGTGAGGATTAAATGAGTTAATTCATATAAGGGGCTTGAATAAGCTAGATGGTTCAAGCTAAATGTTAAATATTAGACTGTGAACTCTCTAAGAGAAGGAATTTTGCCTTACATATTTTTGTGATATATTTTTTCTTCCCCCTGCTCAGGTAACACCTAGCTCAGTACCTGTTCTTACTGAAGGAATATAGAAGGGTGGAAAAATTGGACTATATCACATAAATTTCAGTTCCTAAGTTTGAAAGTTAATGTTGGTTAGGAGTTGGGGACACTGATTCCTCCTTATACGCACATATTTTGATATGGCTTGTTTTCTTACACATATAAATAAACCTTGCACAATCATTTTGTCACCTCTTAAGACAGTGAATTTTCTTTTTAAGATGATTGAGTGAGCCTTGACTTCTTTGGTGAACCCACAGTTCTTTATGTGCCAAAATTGTAAATGAAATTAAATGGTCTTAATTTAGGACATTGTAAGTCATAATTTTAGAGAACCGAGTAGTTTCAGTTGTATATTAATATCTAGTACGAAAAACTATCTTTAGGTTAGCATTATAAAAATACTTCTTTTTTCTAATTACTGTTCTCTGCTGTAATTTCTAAAATTCATATATTGTACCAGTAAAATATACAAGTGATAATTATTTTGTAAGTATAAAATAGAGAAAGTTTTAAAACTTGACTTCATGGTGACTAGAGCATTGGATCTCACCCTGAGTGTAACAGCTCAGTTATCTAAGAACTTGTGTTACTTCTTCTGTCTCCCCAACAGAGCGAGGGTTAAGAGTGCCTTTGTTCTGTTTAGTGGCTAGATTAACTATTAATGATACTCTGCTGTGGTGAGAAACCTGTAGACAGTTTTCAGGGATTAATTTCATTACATTTCATTGCTAATAGAAGGCATTGATGGTGAGGCTAATAGAAATAGGAATTTATTTAAACATTCATATTTTCACACTTTAATGCAGTTTTGTATTTGTTTCTGAAATTCCTCAACATAAAAATAACGAAGCAACGGTAACAAGTACTGTGTGATGAACTTAAAGTTTTATGGTGCTCCATACAGTGTTAGGATGGATGATCTGGGGTCTTGGCCTGGTGCAGACACAACCCTAGCATTGGTCTCTTTTCTCTGCCTTCTTGCTTGGTGGCTTCCGGCGGCGGGGGGGCGGTGAGAAGGGGAATCCCAATTTTAGGGGATTGACCCACTTTCCTTACTAGGATTTGGAAATCAATAACAAGTCTTTCCTTTTAAACTAGCATTTCTTTTGGGTTATAAGTTGCACTCAGAATAATAATTTAAAAACTGACAGAAGGAAAACATTTTCTTTAGTAAGTGAAGTTTCTTGTAAGTGGCAGCATTAGCTACCTTGAAAGTTTTAAGCCGGAAACCTAACCAGCCTGAGACCACCTCCTTCTTCTTCTCCTCCAGTCCCCCACCAATTCACCCCCACCCCAGCCCACCCCATTGTAGAGTTTGGAGCATACATATTGTTGGTTGGCATTGTGCTATATTCAGGAACATAAAGTAATACTGTTTTGGAATTATAGCAGGAGGAAATTTGATACCAGAAAAAGACTGCTTTTAAGGAAGGTGGGTGAAATTGAGACTTCATTTTGAAAAATAAAATCAGATTTTAGAAGTAAGCTTATTTAACAAAAGTTCAAGTTGTAGTTGAAAAATATGTACTGAGTTTACTGAGTTTTAGAAGGAAGAATGTATCAAGTGTTGATTGTTTCTGACATACATATTCATATTAAGTTTTATATACAGTTGATCCCTGTGGGTTCTGAATCCGTGGATACTGAGGGCTGACTGTACTACCTCATTTATATAAGGGACTTGAGCATTCGTGGATTTTGTTATCAGCAGGGGGTAGGGGGTGGGGTGGGAGTCCTGGAACCAATCAGCGCCCCCTCCCACCCCATGAATACCAGGGGGTGACTAATAATATGACTGGATATCTTTTAAGTAGTAATACAATTGTAATGTTGGATATTTTTGCAGACTATTTAAGAGTATTATTATTTTCCCCCATTAGTCTCTCATAATCAAATAATTATCATTCCTGAGACACTTAGCATATTATTGTCCTTGTTGATTACTCTTAACAATTACTAACCTTCTTAACTCCTTTCTATATTTGTCAGTGGGTTTGCCTGGGATTCTAACATTTCTTTAGTATTGTCCGTCAACTTTGTCTAAAGTTCCATCCTTTGTTGCAGATTTTCAGTGTTCACTTTGCTCTGGACTTGCATTTTGTTTGAATTGTTGGGCTGTATGACCATCAGTGAGAGACTGAGCAGAGAAGGCATTTGATGGGTGGGGGTAGAGGCTGGTGAAAATCAGGGACAGTTGTTTGAATGGTCAGTTTATCAATGGGCATTTTTTTGCACAATTTTTGCTTTTCTGTGCATTCTCATCACAAAGAAAACTTGAATAATGAATGCTGGGATAACAGGCACTCCTTTTTAGGCTAGACTGATCTTCGGGATGTTGGGAGCAGTTAATCATTGATCTTCCTAGATGTCTCAGAGAGCTTGCTTTACTCCTGTCCCTTTATGAAGAGGCTCTTTTGTGTCAGTCTCTTGAATTTTGAGTCAGGACCTCAGTACTTGGTCCCAGATGGTAATATCATGGATTGACACCTGAGCAGGAAAAGTGTCTGCAGGCCCTCTTGCGAGCTTAAACAGGAGCCCCTTAAAGATACTCGCTTAAGGTGAGAGAAGGCCATAAGTATGCATTCCAAGGCAGTAGAATCTGTGAACGCGTGAAGTAAAGAGGAGAAGTAGTTACTAATTGGTAGCGAAGGGAGAAATGGAATTATCAGAGGAAATGGATCAGAGGTTTTGGCTGCCAGGATGGGGAAAGGTTAAGGTGGAGAACAATCCCTCGGAGCACTTGGTATTGTAACTGGGTTTCAAGAGCTGCCCCGTCTTCTGAACAAGATTCTGGTTCTGAGGCCTACTGAGGCATTTTTTTTCCCTCCTCTTAACTTCTAGATGTATTCTTGCTGTATTATCCTGTCACCTGAAGTAACCTGAGCACATACCTGTTTCTTGTAGCCTGAAATGGCTCCAAATTTGCCAAGTGAGAGGAAATGTAGTAAATCTGTTAGAATAACACCGATGTTAAAAGGATGTAGGTCTACGAGTTTAGGTAGAACTGTTTGCCCAATTATGATGTCTTATTTAATTTCCACGTCATAAAAGTAAGCGTCCTTTGTGAGCTCGTGCTTGGTGTTTAGTGATCTTAAAGGACGCGGAAGCGGATCCTCTGCATGGGAGCCCTGTGTTACGCTTCTGCTGCTGTTGCTGTTAGGATTCTAGGTGGATTCGGGACGGCCCAGTTTCTCTTCTAGGGTCTGAATCTTTGAAGCACCTCCTTTTCTGGACTATGTTTGGTAGTAGTTACTGTTCACTGCTATTCCTTGTCAGGGTTCTTAGGGATTGGTTCAACTGTGCACCCTAAGTGTTCCAGGAGTCTTCAAACTCATGTTATTGAGTAGAAAATGAAGTATTAGAGATAGTAGGTACTACTTGCTTGTTTATTTGTGAAATAAGGAAATGTGAGTTTAACAGGAAAACCGTAATTCATAAAGGAAAAGACTGGTGGGATTAATTGCAGAAAAATAAAGTATAGGGTCCTGGATACTGTGAAATATCCAGTATAGATATAGAAAAACAACTAATTTGGGGGATGTATTTGCAGTGTGTGTAAGAGCATCCTACGTGTGGTCATGGTAGTAGATGACTCAGGTGATCAGAGGTTCAGGACACTATTGGGGAGCCCAAGGCCCTTAACCAAGGGTGTTTGGAATCATATTGACATGAACATCAAAGCCCCCCAGGACTGTGGCGTTTATCGTGGTAGAATGAACATGGGGAGTAATCAGACCCATGGCTGGTATTGATAAGGATTAGATAGGAGTGTAGAGGGAATGCATGGCCCTCAGTGGATACAATGTTAACTTGGTATTTGTGAACATTCCTGAACCTTTCAGTCCTTCTGGAGCTATAAACAGATCTGAAGGTTTGAAGAAAATGTGAAAATCATGTTGGAAACCTTTCCATGAATTATTTGAAACCTTTTTGGTTTGTAGCTTCCAAAGTCACCAGCCAGAAAATGGTTTAGAGCTTTAACTTTTCTTTCTAATATATGTAAGACAGACATATACTTCATTAGAGCTATGCAGTTTAATCTTGGAGACTTTCAGCTTAAGTGCACAGATATTATAGAGATACACTGAAGTGTGAACTTTCTGTCTTTTTGGAATGAAAAATTGCCACAGTGAAGAAGAATTCAAGTGTCACCTCATTACTGCAGTGGCTAGTTGATAAACTGAGAATAATTCCTCTAGAAAGGAAGGCTGAGACACAGGTTAAAGTTTAATTTCCACATATAATAATATCAATACTATAGTGATAAAAAGGTGAATGTTAAGGTTGGTAGTAAGAAGGAGAAGGTGGATTAAAACTATAGAAAAGCTCTTTAAAATGGGACAGACCTAGTATACCTCATTAGGTCATTCAGCAAATATTTATTTAGGATCCCATCCTTTGCTAGGCAGTGAGGGCTTATTACTACGTGCCAAGCACAACACTGCGTGCCTTTCATGGGTTATGTCATTCAATCCTTACAACAGCCCTTCATGTAGAATTATTATCCCCATTTTATAGGAGAGGAGATAGAGGCTTAGAGAGTTTATTTCCCCAAGGTCATATGGCTGTTAAAAATGATGGAGAAGCCTGCTTTCAAATCCTAGGCTGCTTGGCGGCGGATCCTGGAGCCTGAGTTCTTAAATGCCATGCTCTTTTTAAACGGGGCGTTACTGAGCATTCACTATGGCACCAGGTGCCAGGCTCTGTAATCCACGTAAGACTCCTCAAGGTAAGTTTCATTATCATCATCTCAATTTCACCACTGTGCTATGTGCTCTCCCCAGTGGTAGTTTGGCTGTAGCCTGTGGTAGGTTCTATGCTCTCATTAGATATTCATGCCAGCTTTATAATGCCCATTGGATGAAGTTGTTAGCTTAAACAATTTGGAAAAACTCATATTTTAACAACACTGAGAGGATATTTCTGTACAGGCCCATTGTATTTTATGCAACTAATTATTTTCCTTTCTCCTTTACATTTCATATTCCTTGGATTTCTAGAATCAAGATTCTTAAAAATTAAAATTCATTTTACCCTTTAAAAAAAAAACCCAAACTACTGAGGTCTACTTTGAAATCCTGAGACTGCCTATAGATTTAGTGGGATTGTGTTTTATTTTTGGT
Source organism: Balaenoptera musculus (assembly GCF_009873245.2). Classification (NCBI taxonomy): domain Eukaryota; kingdom Metazoa; phylum Chordata; class Mammalia; order Artiodactyla; family Balaenopteridae; genus Balaenoptera; species Balaenoptera musculus. The sequence continues at coordinate 89,600,563 of NC_045793.1, read as the reverse complement.
ATGTGAATTTTTAAGATTTTGAATAGGAAAACGCATTTACAAATAGGAAAACAGCTTTATATGTGAAATAGTCTAGATAATAGGCCCACATCAGTTTTATTCATGTAAAATTATGTGCTTTATATTAATGGTTAATATTTTAAAGGAAATGTGTTAGGTTTTTTTTCCTTCTCTTTTTCCTCTTTTATTTTTATCTCACCTTCCCTTTTTGTCTATAATCTTTTTTTTCCGAATCAGTATCAGCAATGATCTTTTAATTAAATTGAATTGGCGCTTGTATTTCTGTTGTAGATAGCGTTGTCAGTCCTCTCCTAAAAGGACAAGTATATTATCTGCTTGGTAACTGGGTGTTGCTGTTCACTTGTGCTGTACTGCAAAAGGAGGAGGGGAAAATTAAGGTGTAAAACAGAAGTGTTTTTCTAAAGGAGTTAGGGAGTAGATATAAATGTATCTTTAAAGACAATCAATATATTATAACAGATTAAAATATTTTTAGTCTAAAAATTGGGATTCTGGTTTAATATTTCATTCTTAAGTGATAAAAACGATTCACTGAGCCATATTTTTCAGGGCTGGTGAAATAGAAGTAGCCAAGGGTTGCCTATCTGTTTATTACAGTCTGTAACTTTATTAACCAGACTTCTCAAATTATCTGGTATGTTCAATCCAGTTGTTAGCATTTTTGGTTTGTATTTTAATTTGCTGCATTTAAAAATCTTACTGTAGAGCCATGCTAGTTCTACCTTAAAAAAAGAAAACACCCCTCTGCTTGAAAGGAATGGTACTTCCTGCTTTCATAAACAGTCATGTGCATAGTTTAGCAAGGCCTGATGCCTCTGGAGCTTTTTCCCTTTATAGCACCATTGAATCCCAGTCCTAACAGAAGTACTGCGAATCTTGTGGCCTCATTTTGAACAAAAGGGATTAGAGAAGAAAAATCTCTTGATATAAGGCTTGAAAGCAAGGGCAGGCAATCTTGGTTGTGAATATTTTCTGATTTTTCCAGAAATCAAGCAGAAGATTGAGCTGCTGATGTCAGTTAACTCTGAGAAGTCGTCCTCTTCAGAAAGGTACAGCTACATCTCTTGCATGAACAATTAATGGTGTAGCATTGCTAAGAAACAAATCAGGGTGTATTTTTTTCTTGTCAAGTTTGCTATATAACGTATCATATTGCATGCTGGTCATTGTGCTGTTTTGAAGACGTGTATTTCGGTAAGCTGTTCTGCTTTTACAAAGGGTAATTGATTTAAAAAAAAAAAATAGTGAAGCCTAATCAGCTGCAGCATGCACACCATAACACAGCAGACTGGTGGTTCGTGTGTGACAGCTGTTGAAGGCTTTAAAAAACAATATACTTAGCTAAAAAATAAACAGAAATCTTGCTTTCTTTAAGGAAATACTAGTACTAGGTTTGCTTCCTGTATTTTGAGGTTGTTGCTACACAAAATTACCAGTATTGTTTGTAAGATCTAGGTTAAAAATACTTAGCTTTTGGTTGTATTAAATATTTTCTTATGTGGAAAGGGAGTGCCATTTGTAAATAGCTTAGGAATTGCAAACCCACATATTAGTCACATTCTGAAAGAGAGATATGATGCTTCTTCAAGTCTGTGCTAGGAAATGGAACAGTCACTGCATGCAGTAATGGTTCATGCCTGCAGGTAAGGACAAAATGACTCAGAAGTATTTTTAAAGCAATTATTTTATCTGTCAATCGAATGATTATACCTGTAAGGAGATATTTTCATAAAATGCCTATTTTACTTAATAAATAGAATTAAGATATGTTTCTCTCAAGTCAGAAATGGGTCTATAGTTGCCTATTTTGATATGTAAATGTGTGTTCACTTCTGTTTACCAAAATTGTTTCTACTACATAATATTTTAAATTGAGGCTCTTGGGCATACAGTTGATGCTTACCTTTCTGTTGGTTACCTAATAGTTTATATGTAATGTTGGTATTTTGTATTAAGGTGCGTTGATTTATCTTTTCCCTGGTTAGTCTTCAGGGTTGTCTTTTTGTTCATAGATTTAATATTTAGGAAAATATTATGGAGAAATACTTTGGTAGTTAAAGAATGATATAGGAAAAACCCTGGAAAGAAAATGGGAGGTGAAGAACCCAGCATGGTAAAATGAATTTAATTATAGTACACTAGTGTATGGAGAACATGATGTGATGGCAAAATGATGACATTAAATCAATTTATTAGTATAATTGGGTGAAAGACTCTGGCTTTAATTTAGGGAATTATGAATAAGGAAAATGTTACTGCCTTCTTTAGAGGTTGAACATAGAAAAATTTAGACACATTTGTGTTTATTTTTATGTAGCTTCTAACTTCTGGTTTGTGGCTAGCCATCCCATTTTAAGCATTCTCTTTGCTGAGATGAAAAACAATCTTCAGCCTTGTGAATATTCTGCCAGTAAAATGGTGGTGATGGGAAGGGGAGAGGATGGTGGTGTAAATAGTGAACGTACCGGGTACCAACTGTAATATTAGAGTTTTGTTACTACGAAGAGCATTCTTAACGGCATGACAACAATAATTACGTTGGCTTTTTGAGTAGCATGTGTTCTCTATTGAGAAATTGAAGGTTAAACAGAATGGGTGAATATTATTGAGAAACAAGTTAGGAATGGGTGAGGTTTTTATAGTTAAAATACACTCTTATAAGGAAAGATTCTAAAATATTTGGTGATTACATATATTTATTTAAAAATTATTATTATTGTTTCATCTAAGCTCCTGTGGTTAAATTTGATGGAAAGAGAGGATGAATGCAGACATGATTTTAAAGTTCAGAAATCTGCCGCTGTGCTTATGACAACTCTATACACGTTTTACCAGAGCTTGCTTGCTTTGTTTGTTACTCTTTTAGGGGGTGCTTACACATATATTTGGCAATTGTGATATGCTGACTTAATGGGTATAAATGTAGTTTATGGCTAATCCAACACTTTGCCAACATAGAAGTTGTTTTATTAATGTAGAAATATTAAAAATAGAAATTACTCTTTTTTCCCCCTCCTTTAAATAAATTATACAATCATGGTCATCATTTGTCTTTTTAGTTTATTTGGAAGAACTTGAAAAACAAGAATCTGAAGTTTAAAAAAAAAATTCATGGCTTAGGAAGACTATACTTGCCCCAGCAATTTAATAGTTTATGGTATCATGTAGCATTACCACCACATTCTGCAATTCCTTGTTCTCTAATCACCTAAATTTTTAAAGTCTTTGACTGTTTTATTTTAAATAGTTATTTGAAGCATGGCATGAGTCTTAAAGATACTTGGCATTTACCTATAGTCAGTATTCCCATGTATTTATTGGTAAAAAGGATGAAGAGACCCTGTTTTTCTTTAAAGAGGGGAGAAGCTACTTGTGAGAAACCAAATTATCATATGTCACGATTGATTTTTGTTCACTGTCTGCAGTATAGCATGATCTTATGTATGTATGTATGTATGTATGTATGTGTGGCTGAGTTGGGTCTTCGTTGCTGCGCGTGGGCTTTCTCTAGTTGCGGTGAGCGGGGGCTACTCTTCATTGCGGTGCGCGGGCTTCTCATTGCGGTGGCTCCTCTTGTTGCAGAGCACGGGATCCAGGCCCGCCGGCTTCAGTAGTTGTGGCTCGCAGGCTCTAGAGCGCAGGCTCAGCAGTTGTGGCGCACGGGCTTAGTTGCTCCGCGGCATGTGGGATCTTCCCGGACCAGGGCTCGAACCCGTGTCCCCTGCATTGGCAGGTGAATTCTTAACCACTGCGCCACCAGGGAAGTCCCCTAGCGTGATCGTTTGATATCTCAGAGAACCGAGTGGAGGAACGATGTTTTTAAGTACAAAATGTGATAGACATATAAACAGTGATGTGATATTCATAGTAATCTTTCCATCTCATATTTTTCACCCGCTTAATGAGAATTGCTAGTCCTGTGACAGCTGGTAGTGGTTGAATTATTATTATTATTTTTCAGACAGTATTGTAAAATGGGAAAAGCAAGACAAAAAATAAGCTTTATTTTTGTAGACTCTTAAGGATTATTCATTGAGAATACATACAAATATGATTTGAAGTTATATTATAATGGAGTTTTGAAGTTTTTTTGTGACCTGAATTAGAAAATATGTTAACAGATCTCAATACCACCTTGAAATTTAAAAAAAAAATTTTTTTTTTTTCACCTTTAACAGAATGGAGGGGTGTCCATTGAATATCATTTAGTAGGGGAGGTGCGGAGCACTTCTTTTCAGAATGGCTGACTCACAGGACAAAAAACAGTGGGGTGACAAAAGTTGTAATTTATTTTTTGGTTTTATATTTTGGAGAGAGAGAAAAATATCAACTTACCCATTTTTAAAATTAAGGACAGAGAACATTATTGAATGAATAAAAAAACAAATGAGCCTGATTTGTATGTTACTGCCAGTTAAGAGGAAGACATATCTGTTGCAAGAGAGTGCCCTTCTGCAGATTTTAGGAATAAACCCTACAGTGAATATTTTCCTTTTTATTGAGCTGCTGTCGGATAGATGGATTATATTCAGCTTAACCATGGTAGAGACAAGGGTCGAGCATAATTTTAGTTCTTCATCTGCCGCTACTTAATGTAAAAAAAAAAAAAAAAATAAAAGCCATAAAAATTTATTTGATGCAAAAATTAGGTTTTTCAAGTTTTTGTTTCTTCTTGCCTTTTCCTAGCTAGAACACTCCAGGGATGTGGAAATTTATGGGGTTAGAGTAGGTGGGGAAGAGACGTATAGTAATAATGGTAATAGCTGGAAAAAAGGTAGTAATCATTTATTAAACATTTTCAGATACTAGTTCTAAGAGAGGAGAAAGCGGGGTGTGCTGTAGGGAGACTCTGATTAAATCATTCCCAGAAAGGTCCTGAGTGAACAGAAAGCCCTTCGCTCTGCCTCAAATTTTTTCAAACTCTATTACTACTTCTTCAGTGAACTCATGAACAAAATCGGACAATACTCAATACAGAAGAGTTGAGTCCAGAGTGCTGAGAGCTATGCTTCCCAGTCCATCTAGGCTGAGTCCAGGGAGGGTTGAGGAGGTTGAGATAAGGGGCTTGAGAAGCTGAGAATCTGCATTCACACTAAGCATTGCCCACATCTGCTGTTGTAAAATGTGAATGGATGTTGTGATTAATAAGGTTCACAATTAGTCAAAAGTTAATGAAATATCAGTGCCTTTGTAGGATTGCATTTTCTCAGGGAACGGATTCTAAAAGGATCATCTCTGTGTATGTGTTTTTGACATTTTTGGTGTTAAAAGGGGTCCTTATACTGGAATAGATATGAAGTAGTATCCTATATCTTTAGCATCCCACATAGCTAGCACATAGTTGACCTGACAAGTTGCTAGCTACCTTTTAAAGAAGAGAAAAAGGGAGAGGGAGAAATTATCATAAAAATAATTATGCTGTGGCTTATATTCTACGAATGCTATATAAACAGAATTGGTGAGAAGTGATGGAGATTGGTATGTTGCTCCTCCCCCAGTATAAGGGCATTTGAAAAAACATAAAGAACCTGTGCTATTTTTGTGTATATATTTTAATTCCTTTTCTTAATTTGGAGCCTCTTCAGTGAAGAGAAAAAGGACATATGATAGTAATGCATGGTTGCAGAAAGCAAAAAGAGAAGTCTGGAAGGATCAGGAGAACAGAAGGGAGAGAATAAATAAATAAGGATGGGACCAGATGAGGAGAGAAGAAAGTAAAGGATGTTCAGTGGAAAATGATCCAGGATCAAGGTGTCTTTTATTTGCTCTTATGTTGAGTATATTTTCCTCCATGTCTCTGTGGTGAATTAAGAGTAGTCGTGGGAGGAGAGCCAAATTTTATAACAGATTCTCTCTTCATTGGACCTGCCCTCTTCCCATTCCAACTCAAAGGGTAGGATGGGCAGCTAATGATAACTATTTTTTCCTTTTCCACCCCTCACCCTGCCACTCTTGGCTTTGTTTCTGTATTTGCAGGATAGAAGTATTTGAGATGTAGTTTTTCTTGAGTGGTGAGTTGCGTTGACGGTGGCTGACTGGGTTGTCTTCCATCTATTCAATCTTTATGCTTTCTTCTGCTTTTATTTAATATTTTGTAATATTTAAATTGTAGATGTATATGGGAAAGTGCATAGATCACAGATCATTATAAAATTCAATTTATTGATTTTTTTTTTCTTGTGTAGTTTATGGTTTATGTGTTGTATCTAAGAAATCTTTGCCAAGCCCAAGGTCACTAAGGTTTTTGCTACGCTTACTTTTAGAAGTTTTCAGCTCTTCATATTTAAGTCTGTAATTCATTTTGGGCTTTAGTATTAAGGTAGAAATTGAGATTATTTCTGCACATGACTAGTCAGTTGTTTTATCTGTTTTTGAGTATTATATATAAACAGAAACCCTCTGTGTAGTCTTTTGGTCCGTCTTCTCCTGATGTTACCTATGTGAGATTCATCCGTGTTTTCATGTGTAGCTGTAATTGACTCAGTCTCATTGCTGTACAGTATTCACCATAGAAATATACCTCACAGTAGATAATCCATTCTGTTGATGAGCATGTGGGATGTTTGCAGGTGGTGGCTTTTAGGAATAGTGCTTCTGCGAGTCTTTGTATACATGTCTTTTGGCGAATGAACCTTTGCATACCACTTCTGTTGCGTGTCGTTCCTGGGAGCGCCGTTGCTGAGCTTCGGTGGGTATTGCCAGCTTTACAAAGTGAACGTGCCGGTCTGCACCCTCACCAGCTGTGCTCCAGGGCCTTGCCAACTGGTACTGTGTATTCTTTCTCTCTTCCCTCCCCTTTCCTTTTCCCTTCCCTCCTTTCCTCCTTTCTCTTGTAGCATTCTGGTTGGTGTGCCGCGGTGACCCAGAGTTTGAACCTTTTTGAGGAGGATTAGAAGCAAATAGGGGACTATTTCTGAGTACCATCTCTTATGAAGAAGATCACAATGAGAAGTTTAGACCAAACAAGAACCATAGGGTGTAGTCATTTGAGGTACTGCTCTCCCACAGACTGTTTCTAGTCTAGTCTTTTACCTGGGTCTTAGAGGCCACGGGTGTTAACATCAGTTTTCAGATTTCGTTTCAGTAACAAAGCCATTTCTTCAGCTGAACCTTATTAGAAACCTCTCAGGTAAAACATATAAAAGACAAGCTTGGACTGGGAAGCTGGGAAGTGACCAGAACCCAACAGTTGTTAGTACTCAGCGCCCCCACCCCTGAGAACCCCTCCCTAGAGCTCCAGCCCTCTCTACTTTAAAACTCTTTTTTTTAAAAGAGCTCCTGACTTACTTATTTATTTATTTATTTATTTATTTATTTATTTATTTATTTATTTTGGCTGTGTTGGGTCTTCGTTTCTGTGCGAGGGCTTTCTCTAGTTGCGGCAAGTGGGGGCCACTCTTCATCACGGTGCGCGGGCCTCTCACTATCGCGGCCCCTCTTGTTGCGGGGCGCAGGCTCAGTAGCTGTGGCTCACGGGCCTAGTTGCTCCGTGGCATGTGGGATCTTCCCAGACCAGGGCTCGACCCGTGTCCCTTGCATTGGCAGGCAGATTCTCAATCACTGCGCCACCAGGGAAGCCCCCTAAAACTCTTGATGTAGGTAGGCCACACAGATCTGACGAAGAAATTACGACATTTTGGTATGTTTCGGTCTAGATGCAGTTCCTAAATTATTTTGTTAGTTTGTAACCTATTTAAACTTTGATTCTGTTTCCGGATGCCTCTTGGGAGGGTTGCCACATTACAGCCAGAGCAAACCTTTCAGAATGCAGATCTGCTCAGGTAGGTAACTCCACTTTACAAACTCTACTTTCTGCTGTCTTCCCATTGTTCTTGGCATAAAGGTAAACTCCATACCTGGGCCATTGAGCACCTGTACTCTCCAGCCTAGACTCAGACTCCTTGACTTTGGTCATGTTCCTTCTGCCTTGCTGTTTTGCTGCTCCCAGCCCTCTCATCTCAAGGAAGCCCTGCCTAGGTCAAATTATGCCTGTTAGAACCCGTTACAGAACCGTGCATCTCTCCTTTGCAGCATTTGTCACAGCTGCTGTTTGACAGTGGGCAGTATCGGTGACATTTGGTCTGCTTACTGGTTTACTTACTATTAGCTCCAACTTATGATCTTAAATATAGAAGTGCTCTCATCACAAAATATTTTTATTTTATGTCATCATTTGCAGCTTATAAACTATGAACTTTGTGGGAAGACTTTTTACGTTATAGGGAGATATCTATTTCTATGGTATTGGCGTAGATTAATAAATTATAGCCATATATTGTTATAGTCAATTATATATATGTAATCATACGGTCAAGTATAGTCATAAGCTAATTTAACTCTTACGAACTGCAAGGTTATAAATCTTAGGTTTTTCTATCACCATAAAAGTGCACAGTTTATTATTATTATTATATATATATATATATTTTTACATTTGTTTTAATGTAAAATAGAAATTAAAGTAAATCTGAACACTTTCCATCTTTGCGCCATACTGGTAACATCAAACCATATAGCCTTTTATTTCCCAAATGTCAGTATTTTGAATATCATCTTGGTGCTTTGTCATGATTGCACTCCACCCTCTACTGTTATTTACTTAATATCTTTTTTTGTTTATTTTTTTACTGTGATAAAATACATATGACATAAAATTTTATAATGCTCTTTAAATGTTAATTTTCTTTAAAAGGGAATCTTTCTATCACTACCAGAACGGGAGAAACAGTATCATTTGCCTTTAAAAACAATTACTGTTAAATCCTGTCTAGATTCTGTTGTCTGATAAAGGCTTCAGGCCTGAGCCATATGCTCCCTCTGTTTACAAGGGAAATTAAATTGGCCAGTGTCATAAACGCACTTAAGTATGTGTTAGCGCCAAAGTGAGACTTGCTCTTTCATATACTTAGATTTAAAGAAACTTGGGAAAGGAGTAGTTTTCTCAGTATGTGATTCAATACCTAGTCCAAAGTATCACCTAAGATTATTTTATATACCAGCAGTGGCACTTCTTCACTCTGGGAACCCCCTTCCCCCAAAATGGTAGTTCAGGGAAGTTTTGAACAAATGTGAGCAGCTATTATAAGAATAACAATGGCAACAATAAAAAATAGCTCTAAATAATCATATTGCAGATTCCCTTTGGGGCAGAATTCTTTATGTACCAGTAGTTGGAAGAAATTAAGACTAATTTTAGTATAGATTACATTTGTCATCCTGCATTCATCCATCCCACATTTATCAGCAGCTGCTATGTACTAGCCACTCAGTTATTGGGAAATCAGGGAGCAGCAACGGCAGCACAAAAGCAGAAGAGGCTTTGGTGGGTGGCTTACCCCTGACATACCTTGGTCGTTTTCCTGGGTGTGCAGTGCTGAGTTACTGTATCATGGATGACTCTATGGTGGGAGGCCATTGGCACTCTTTGAAAGAATTACAAATAACCAGTAATTGCGTTTTGGGGGAACTTATAGTAAGACTACTGCTGTGGTGTGAAGAGTTACAAACACAGTTGTCTCCCGACGGCCACTATAAGCGATGAGGGCCTCTTGGGGACTCTGGCAACCTGGAGACCACAACCCCATCTAAAGAGGTGACAGCTGATTAGCTTCTGCTGATAACTGCCATGTTGAAATACAGACCAAGTTGTGCCAGTTCTTGTGATTTTTAGGAAAAGTTGAAAATTTGCTTTTCATGTAACATCTCATTTTACATGATGGTGCAGATTAAAAAACAAAACAAAACACAAACTTGTACCAGTCATTAAAAAAAAAAAAAAGTATCTTATCTAAATTCTGTTCATGATAAACATTCTTCTACTGTACTGTAACACATTGACTTACGATTTGTGAACCACAGACCTGCGCAGATTTGCTGAGTTTCAAATCCTGTGAGTACTAAGCATTATCTATAGAATACAAGTCAAACAGTTGTCTTGTGAAGAGATGTGTTTATGGGTTTCTCTGACATTTCAAATGTGCAAAAGCACTGGTGACTACTCCTCTAATAACCACATACTAAGATACCAAAAATTCAGTAAGATATCAACTGTTTAGAGTAGGAAGAACCCCCAAAAGAGATGCATTTCTCAAATTGGGGAGTTGTTATCTTCATTTATTTATTCTACAAATATTTATTAAGTACCCATTATGGTGGAACTTAAACTTTAGTAAATAATCTGAAAATTACAGAGGTTAGAACAGTGTTCTGCTTGTACAACTGCCACCTCATCCTTTTTCTCCTTTCCCCCTTTCCTTCTTTTTCCTCTTTGCCTCCATCCCTCTCCACAAAAAAGATTTTGAGGCTAGCTAGTATAATATCTACAATGCAGTAAAAAGGGGTCAGAGAAAATTCAGGTCAGGGTAGAAGGTTACGAGGGAGGACAGTCAGATGCACACCCCGATATGTGGTGTTTGCTGTGCAGCTCCTGAAGGTGACTGACAAATCTGGCTTTATGTTTTCTGACAGCCAAACTAAAGAAAAAAAAACGTAACATTGCTCTTATTACCTGTAAGGAGAAAATATACTAGTTTATTCAGGAGAACCAAACTTTCCGTAATTACGATTATTATTATTTAACATAATCTTTCCCACATATCTCAGAAGATACATTTATTCATTTTAGAAAACTCAGATTAAAAAGAAAACAAAAAGCCACCATGCTTTTATCATTAAAGGTCAGTCACGGTTATTAATTTTTAAGTTTAATTTTTTGTCTTAGTGTAACGTATACCTATAAAATTTAAGCAGATTTACTTTAACATTTAATAACACCATCACCAACAAGAAAACCCAGTATCATACTGACAAATTATTTTGGAATTAGCTTTTCACACTTAACTTATGCAATTTTCCTGTTGTTATTAAGTAATCTTCAATAGCATCATTTTTTTAAATGCTATAATTTTAAAAGGCTGCACAGGACTGAGTCCATTGATATGGATGGATGTACCATAATTTTATTTATTGAGTCTTGATCTTAGAAATGGAATCACTTACAAAGCCAACTTGTAAAGCTCTCGATAGAGAGTGTTAAATTGCCTCCAGAAAGTGCAGCTTTACACTCTCACTGGCAGTGTATAATGAACCTTTTTGTTTTCACGTTGATTTGGGATTCTTACATTAGTCTCTTTTTTTTTTTTTTTTTTTTATTCTCTCATTTAATCTTTATTTTAGTAGTTGAATGGGACTATCTTTTCAATTAAAATAAAATTCTGGACCAAAATTAGCTGAAATGGAACATCGAAACATAAGACCCATCTGTGACTCTGTAAAAACTATTTGTTTTTAACTGCAGGCTTTACGATAATTTACAATTACTTCTTTCCTCACAAATATCAGTTCTATGCCAGGTAGAAAATGAACACTGTCCTTGCAAACAGCAAAACAAACTAAACACTCACAACAGTTGTAAATGCACAATTCCCCTTAAAATGTTAAAAATACCATGTAAATTTAAGAGCATCGGTACTTTTTATTATATAGAACTTAATTCACAAAAGTGACTTCCATTCTCATGGCACTTTTACAAGAGGATTTAGTCAAGGAAAAATACTGAGCAGCTCTTTTTGTGGAAAAAGAATGCGATAATGGCTACGGTTTTGAAAGGACAACGTTCACTATAGTGGCCTGGCTGCAGCCGCCATCCTTCCTCCTCAGTAGTGTCTTCTAGAACAAGAAACAAGACACTGTGTGGCGCTAATCTTCACCTGAAGGTTTCAGAGTCCCCAGTAAAGCTCCATCTGCAGTAACCAGCACTGTTAATCCCACTTAGATGTTTTCCTCCTCATATAACTGTGTCGCTCACTATCAATAGCTTCATAGAGGTCCTTCTTATTCTCCTGTGTCGCATGTAGATAACCGATATAAGCCACACAAAGTGAAAGGGTTATCAATCCGAAAGCCATTACAGGTTTGTTAGGTTTAATGAAGAGCTCTGGATTCACAGCTCGAAATAAGGTTGTGGTGCGGACCCCTCTGAGCCCTGGGTTTCCCAAGTCTTTTTCCTTGGGTGGCTCCTTTTTAACGGCTGGAGGCTCAGGTGCTGAAGACATCTTGACTAATGATGATTTAGTACCTGCCGCGGTGTCACCTCCATTAGTCTCTTTTTGAGTGTTGTATAGATGACTCTGAGCAATATGCCAGGCGATGTTGACTTATCAGTCCCTCTGCTCCTTGCGTCTTCGCTCTAGTAAAGCCAAATGTTGTTGTGGTACCTTTGGTGTTTCATTGGGTGTTCATAAGTGAAAGTGAGTTCAGTACGATCCACTTTAACAAGATATAAGACACATTCAACTGTTGTATTCACTTAGGCATTTATTATTGATAAATGCCTTGGGTGTAGTTAGTGTTCATGCTGATGAATCTTAATTTTGTAAGAGATTTCAAGAAGTTAAATGGTCTAAGCTTCTCACTCCAGATAGATGACATAACATTCAACACAGATGGTTGGTTTTCCCTTTTTGTTTTATTTTTTTTTTTAAGATACAGGAATTAAGATTCTCAAACCTTCCTTGTTAAACCAGAGCCTTGTGGATGTTCAGTAAGTATTCACTGACTATTGCGAAATTTAATCACCTTTTTAGTCAAGATCTTCCTTTTGACAAAATGCATTTTTCTTGCTGGAGTTTGAATCTTTTGGGGGGAGTAGGGCTAGGGAGTATGTTTTGTAGAGCAGGAGGACTGGAATCTAAAGTCCAAATCCTCAGGTTAGCCTTGCAGGCTGAGGAAGCAGCATGGCAGAAGTCAGAGTGAAATGAAATGTCGTGGTACCATCTGGGAGCTCTAAATAATTCCATAAGGCTGGGAAGGAGGTAGAGGAAAAGATTGGAAAATAGGTGAGAGAGAGATGATGTACTCTGGTGGCAAGGACTCTTCTATGCAGTGGTAAGGTTTTTGAATTCTGTGCTGTCGTTTACAAGGATCATTGAAAGGTTTCAGTAAGGGAGGTGTTCTGCCTATGTTGAGAACAGGTGCGTGCTCCTTAGGGCATAGAGTAAGGTCTTTTAAGGAAGTTCAAAGAAATGCATTTTTTTTCTTCTAGGATTGAAGGTTGTAGTATATCCTGTAGAGTTGGTGGCCAAATGTTGTTCTTCTGTTCTGGAAATGGGTAGAAAAATTATAGCAGTATTTACCATTTGAGTGAGAGAGGGCAGATGAATTCCTTGATTCTGGGAGGATTACCAAGAGAGGCTATGAAATATGTTTTTCTTCAAGGCTTTAAAAAGAGGGTGGTTCCTTATTTGTTTGGATGGGTAGAGATACTCTAAAGACAGATTGTTGGCCTGCTGAACCTTAAGTATTTTTTCTATGTTATATATGGTTAATCATGATTGCAAGATTCCTGATAATCATGAATATGAAATATTAAAAATATGAAATGTTCGTCTCAAAATGTTCTGTCAACAATTTGTGACAGAAGTCTTTTCCCGGTGGATATATAAAGCATCACTTCTGTAAATTATTTAAAACATTCTAGGCCAGTGCTGTACGATAGACTTTCTGTAGTGATGGAAGGTTCTGTAATATAGGCATGCCTTACAGAGCATCAGATAAGTGGCTCTCATGACCAAAGAATAAATTTTAAATTTTATTTGACTTTAATTTAAAATTTAAAGCACTGAATAATATTTTCAGATGAGAATGCCCATGACCTCTGTTGTTTTAACCTTTCTTTTTTCATTTAGAAAATAATACATATATATATATATTTTATAAATTTATTTATTTATTTGTTTTAGTTTTGGCTGCGTTGGGTCTTCATTGCTGCACACGGGCTTTCTCTAGATGCGGGGAGTGCAGGTGACTCTTGGTTGCGGTGCGCGGTCTTCTCACTGTGGTGGCTTCTCTAGTTGCGGAGCACCGGCTCTAGGCTCATGGGCTTCAGTAGTTGTGGCACATGGGCTCAGTAGTTGTGGCTCGCGGGCTCTAGAGCGTAGGCTCCGTAGTTGTGGCGCATGGGATTAGTTGCTTCGCGGCATGTGGGATATTCTGGGACCAGGGATCGAACCTGTGTCAGGTTAATTACTAACCTGAATTAGTAGGTGGATTCTTAACTGCTGCGCCACCAGGGAGGCCCTCCTTATTGTTTTTCTTTCCTGATCTTCACCCTATCCTATTCCATTTTCTTACTATTTTGCTCTTTTTATGCTGACAGTATTATAGTGTATGGGTAAAATAGTTTATTTACTTTATTTTAACTCAAATTGGTCATATAAAGGAAATTGCATTCACTATTTGTCCTTTGATAAACATATTTTTAGTTTTTTGCTTAGTCCCCCTTCCTCTTTTAAGGGAGAAAAATATCACTTAATTATTTGCCATCACACCATTTAACTAAATTTTAAGTCTTCTTTTTAATGTTCTACTAACTTAGCAGTGTCTATTAATAGAAAAAGCAATAACTTAGTTTCCTAAATGTTTGGTTTCAAAGAGAAAGATAAAATGAGACAGACAAATTTCCAAGTCTGTGTTATCTGATGAATTCGTGGTTTAAGGTATTCAACGCGTATACACATACACAGATTATTCTCAGTTTGTTTTTCTTGATATTGTTTTAGCCAGAGCTTAAAAAAAAACCCCAAGGACTTCCCTGGTGGTCCTGCATGACCCACGGCACGGCCAAAAACAAAAAACAAAATTTGATTTGAAAATCAGTTCTTGTCCCCCTCACTAGCCTTTTCCCCTCACTAGCCTCCCCCCACCCCCCCTTAACAGTTTAGTAGTGATTTATGATAGTATTCTTTGGACTCCGAATGAAAAGGGACATCCTGTTTTGGGGGTCAGGATAATCCTTAGCTTGCAGGAGGAGCCTCTGTTTAATGCTGGGCTGAAGAAAGTTTACAGTTATGTTGACTACAAAGTTATATTCATTTGTGGAAGAGGAAGTCTGATGGGGTTAAACATAGAATTGTGGAAGAAAGATTTTTATTTTGTTGCTCAGCTCAGTCTTTTTAAGAAAAAGAGATTCAATGCTTGCTTGCTTTTTGCATATTTTATTAGTTTTAATTTGACAGTCTGTTTGAATAAATGAAAGACTTCTCTAGAGGAATGCTTGCTTGGCTGGCTGCCTGTGATACAATACATAAACACCTTGGTTTGTTATATGTGATTTTCTTTTCAGTTTAGGACTGTCATTTTTTTCTGAGCTTTTGTAGGTGAAGGGAGAGTATTGATGGATTTATTGCTGTTGTGGTATCTTTGTATACTTCTGTTTCACTGTAGATGCAAGTATCTATTTCACAGTGAACAAATCAAGAACTTGTGTGTAATGAGCTGTGCAGTGTCCCGTTCACCCTCGCTTTGTTCCTCCATGGTCACATCCCCTTAGAAGTTTCTGCTGCTGTTGCTGCCCTGAAGTCAGCCATGTTCCCAGCAGCAGCTTAGGCCCTATTTTGTGGTCCCCTGAGGAAAAATAGTTATTATCCCCCGCTTCTCTCAGTGTTATTATAAAATATTTAATGGCTGATGACAAAGGTGGAACTGATTTTCATAGTAGTAAAACTTAGCGCTAATCACCCATCTGATTGTTTAATGGAATCACAGATTTTTATGGAAAACATTAAAGGCCTTCTGTTTCTTAGGACTAGATGTTATGAAGTATCTGTTTGTAGAAATACTTTTAGATAAATGCAAATCAAGCATTTTCCAAGAAATTTCTTCAAATTTAGTATTTTAAAAGTGGATCCACAGACGTTAACTTTTTCTAAAGTTACCTGATGTGACTTGAGGCGCTCTCTAGTTACCTGATGTGACTTGCGGCGCTCTCTAGTTACCTGATGTGACTTGGTACTTTATGTAACTTTGAACTTTTAAGTTCGCATTAAGGGTTCAGTGGCATCACTCCTTGCATGTATGTAAGTTAAAAGCTGTATGTCTGCAAATGTGAAATTATGTAATGACTGACATCATGTCCCCCAGCAAGCCCAACACAGCTAACAGCAGCCTTTTCTCCAGTGATACAACACGTAAGTTTTTCTTTTCTTGCACTGTTTGCATTTGAGGGCATGTGGTGCAAAATAATGTATTTAAATTTAAACAGTAGAATAACATTCAGCTCAATGATAGAATCATGCTTTGAGAAGCACATGGGCAACAAGAGCTCATGTGAAGGAATCGAAGATTTACCGTCATGTCTCATGTCGTTCCAAGTCATAGACTTATTGAAAGGAATGTTTGGAGCAATCGCCACATTATCAACGTTATTGTTTTCCCTCTAACTTTAATATAGTTGAGATGGTGAAGGTAAAAGTGCATTTATGAATGATGCGGCTCAGTTATAACGATTCATTTTCATTAACCAATCAAAAGCATTTAACTCGTTCTTTTGACCAGGCATAGATAGATGAATGTAATGATGAAAATTATCATAGCAAGAAGGGAAATTGGAGATCCATTGTATCCTCCACCCTTGTTTTCTGCATAAGAAAAAGTGATGCCTGAAATACTGAAGTGATGCATCTAAGATTCCAGATAGGATTCTTGTAAACCAGTAACTTTCAGTATTTAAATTTGGAGTCTTGGAACATTGCATAATGCAATTGGTTTGCCCAGTTCCCTTTCTCTTCTTTAAGAAAACCAAGAATGATTATTTTAAATTATACTAGTACTGTTTTTTTATATCTGCTGTAGCCAGAGCATGGAAGAAATAATGTTAAATGCCTTTCGTTTTACAGCACATTTTCCTATTCACTATTAATTCTTTAAGAAATGCTTGTAGAAGCATACTGTAGATGGTTCTATTCCCACTTTGTAGGTAACAAAACCAGTATGTTTACGATTTAACAATGTCTCACCTCAGTTAGTGGTAAAAGTACCCTCAGAGCCATGTTTTGCAGCTCCAACCCCTGTGCTCAGGGCACATTGTCTGAAAACAGAGATTTTGAGTATTTTTATGTAGTAAGTGTCCTGAGTCAGGTTGCATGCATTTAATAAGAGTTCATACTCTTCATTTCTTTCTCCAGTAACTTCAACATGTAAGTACCAAAAAGGAAAGAGATTAGGAGTGCCAACCTTTGCCATGAAACAGAGCAGGTATAACTAGCACACATGGACAGAATTCACACTTTTGCTGTCTTCTACCCTATTGCTCATCCTGGTTAACCATTGTGTATCTCAGTGCTTCACACTCAGCTACCTGATGCTGCGAACCATTCACATAAAGGGAAAGCTTCCCTTTTCTGGAAATGCCACTCATCAGCAGATTTCACTCTTAGGCAATCCCTTTTCTCCTGACAGTTCTAGGCAAATGAAAGATTGTTGTCACTAACTGGCCACCTTTCAAAATTGGTAAAATTTATAGTTGATTGTCTTCAGTATTCAAAATATCTGGCACTAAAATAGATAGTTATGCTGAATACAGAAGGTTTCTTTGTTAGTGTAGAAATTGGAATAGAAGATGAAGTAAAAGTGATCCTTCTCAGTTTCTCTTTTGATTTCTTCTTTATTGCATACATTGGCCCTTCCTCAGGGTCTCAGTGTGAGGTCTGTTGCTCTTCTCATGCATTCTCTCCGAAGATGGTCTCACCTTTCATGTTTCGTTTCTCACGTTGCCATGGTGTTGAGTACCATCTGTGAGCTGACTGCCAAATTTATACCTCCAGCTCTCCATTCTGAGCTACAGACATACCTATCCAGCTGCCTACTTTACACCATTACCTAAATGTCTGCTGAAACGTCAAAATTTAACGCGCCCTAAACCAAACTTATTATCTTGTTAATCCTTCCTCACTGTGCTGGTAGATAGGTTATATGGCCAGTCTGTGCTTCACTTTTCTGTCTTGTAAAATGTATTTGTAGGGGGAGGGAAAGAGAATAAATAATCCTTTTGGTTTATGGCTGCCCTTATGTGCTCTTGGGTCAATGACAAAAATTACCCTGTGCATAACCCGCCTCTGTGGGTTTAAAAGTGCATCATAAATATCTTTGAAAGAAAGCAGAAGGCAACAGGAAACTTTGGTGAGGTCTATACAAGGATAAAAGGAAGTCCCCTAATCTTACCCCAGCAGATAGTGAGCAGTTTTGCTGAGATGTGTATGTAATTTTCAAGCTTTTCTTTGTAGCACCTGCTGGATGGAGCCATTGTCACCTCTCTGCCAGACTTCTTGCTCATGTTATTTCTTTTTTTTTTTAATTTATTTTTGGCTGTGTTGGGTCTTCGTTTCTGTGAGGGCTTTCTCTAGTTGCGGCAAGCGGGGGCCACTCTTCATCGCAGTGCGCGGGCCTCTCACTATCGCGGCCTCTCTTGTTGCGGAGCACAGGCTCCAGACGCGCAGGCTCAGTAGTTGTGGCTCACGGGCCCAGTTGCTCCGTGGCATGTGGGATCCTCCCAGACCAGGGCTCGAACCCGTGTCCCCTGCACTAGCAGACAGATTCTCAACCACTGCGCCACCAGGGAAGCCCTCATGTTATTTCTTAACTGCCAGGCTCTACAACTTTGGGGCCCACTGTGACTGGGAATGGCCCTTCTGGCTCTAAAATTTTGTCACTCTGCTCATTTTAATTAAAAAAAGTGAATATTTATAACTGTCTATAGACTCAGAAGCCTCAGCCTTAATGTATCTCATTTTCCTTACAGTTTACGTCTAGTTGGTCACTAGGTCCTGTCGATTCCTTTGCAGAAGTCCTTGCCAAATTCGTCTGCTCCCCTGTGACTTTGTCACACTGCTTTTACTCAGCCATTCCTCGGCTCTGGCCTCAGATGATGCTCTGTCTCTTTCTGACCGCTGCTGGCCTCTCCCCTTTGCCCTTTGCCCCACCTCCAGGATCACGTTCCTTAAGAGGCTCTTCAGTGTAGCTTAAGTAGGTCTTTCACAGTCTGGTGCTCCCCATCTGGAGTCCTTACTGATCTGCCATCGTTGGTGCTTTCACCCTTCTGTCTTCCTCACAGACTCTTCCATCTGTCTTGACCTCACGACTGCTAAGGTGCCACTGCTTTGAGCTGCTCCTCTCACCCCCTGAGGGCGCTTCTTCCCATTTCTGTCTCCTAGGATGCCATTTACACTTCTGTACTAGATGCGAGAGACAAGGAGTTTTACCTATCTTTATGTTCCTGTTACCGATAGCATCTTTTGGCCCATAGAGTCAACATAAATGTTTATTTGAATAAAGTTTTTAAAATTTCTTTCCCAATTAGTAAGAAAGTTTTCACTAAGAAAAAGTTATTTTTGTCTTTTTTATTAGAAAATTCTGGGCAGTATCTTCTTGTTTTACTCTCTTCTGAAAAACCTTGCTAAATGTTTCTTTCTGTAGCTGTTTTACCCCACCTCCCTGTGCTCAGAGACCTTAAAGGACTGCCATGCTGTCAGTGGGGTCTCCAGCGCCTTCTCTTGGGTATACCCTTTACTTCTGGAAACACCTACCTGTTGTTGAATTGCCTGTGAGCCATGAGCCTTGGCAGCATACACAGTTAATGTCAGAATTGGGACTTCAGCTTATGCTACCTGTTTGTCTACTGTTCTTTCCTTTGCCTCTGACTGAAGGCAGCATCCAGAATACTAGGCAAAACTCCCTAGATTGGATTGAGAAAATTTTATTTATGCCAGTTCTCACATTTAAATTTAGGTGATCTGCTGAACTGCATATATTTATTAATATGCTCTAATTTACAGATAAAATAATCTGTATAACTGAAATATAAAGTTTTATACCTTTTCTCAAATTCAGAGTTTATTAAAATTCTCACCTTTGTTCACAGCCCTAAATTCACCATTTATTATTTAAAGGTGTTTTGCAAGTGATTTTAGGGTTTTAATTTTAATCTTGCCACCTTTGCTCCTTCTCACATCCCCCAACTGTAAAGTGACTCATCTAGACTTGGAGGATTAAGATTGGAATGTAAAAATGTCCAGGCTTTTTGAATCTTTGCCACACCTTCTAGCAGAGTAAATAACATACTGAAATAGATTTGTATATTTGAAATGCTACTTTCTTGGCAAACTGAAAATCTTTCTAGCTTTCTGTTCTTATATTTGCTTTATAGCTGCAGTCAAGCCAAAGGTTACTCTTAAGGACTGGAGATCTGACTTGCCTTAAAGATTCATTGGTGAGCCCGGTTGACTGTTCAAGTGTTCAGTTGGCTGCTGCAGACCAGCCTAGGCCATCTCTTGAGTGGATTTAAGCTAAAAATAGATGATTCATTTTGGGTTGGCAAAGCACAAGCTCTGGATTGTTTTTTGTTGCTTGTTTCAGATTGGACTTTGTGTGCCTATGAGTAGATCTTTGTGTATACATTAGAACCTAATAATGGTTACTTTGCTTTACTTACTGCTGTGGGGTTTTATCTACATCCTCCCCCTCCCCAAATTTCCAGTCTCTTCTTCACAAGCAGGCAAAGGAAGAGGGGATGTATATCAGATAACTTAGAGCCCTAAAATGGAAGGGTCACTTGAGATCATGTTGTTCAGTTTACAGATGAAGTAGCATACGTAGAAATGTCTGTCATTAACCAGGTTGATAATGGCACACGATGGAAGTGACAGTGTGAAATATTTAATTTTTTTGTTTTAAAAATATACCAAACTTAATTTGGTCCTTGGGCTTGGAGTAAGATTATCATGCAGAGTTGAGAGTGGCCCTGAGGACTTTTTCTAAGGGCAGATTTCCTTCTGCTATCTTTAAGCATCTCCAAGTATCTTTGACAGGGGTGGTAGGGGAGTAAATGATGATAACCCTTAAGAAGTTGTTTGGTCATTTTGCTGAGAGAGTTGAGGGGGCCTGTGAAGGGAGGAAGAGGAGAGTTGCCGTGGTAACAAAAGATCCTGTCTGACTTGATCTTCATCCTGCACAGAATCACTCTTTCCTGTAAAGGAAGGGATCATCTTGTGATGATGTGTTTATAGAATTTTAGAACTGAAAGCAGCATGATACATTGGAAAGAGTATATGGCCTTTGGAGCTATGAACCAGAAACTAAATCCTAGCTAGCTACCTAACTTCTTTGTCTTAGTTTTCCTAATTTTTAAAATAAAGATGATAATGCCCACCTCACATGGAGTTGTAAGGATTTAAGGAGACAATATGTATATAAAATAGAGGCTTAAGAGGCGGTGGGTGGTATTGTTTTAGGAGAGAGAATGTGGCATAGAAAAATAGTGATGTTTGGAATTAGGCCAGAGTTTTGATTGAGCTCGGATCACTGACTGACTTTGTTTACCTTGGGCAAGTAGTTAACCTTCTTTGGGCCCCAGTTTCTGTATCTGTGTAAAGCAAATATAAGAATGCATAGCAGTTGGGTACTCATGAAATTTAACTGAGATAATGTACATGAAGATAATGTGTATGAAGTGTTTAGGACAAGATAACAATTCAGTAAATGGTCTAGGAGCTGGTAGATGCTGCAGAGAAGGAACGTCTAAATTTAGCCCATCAGCCCTGTTATATACCTCAGTTTGCCACCATCTGATTTTGGTATCAGGATTAAAATTCTTTAGAAGCAAAATTACAGAAAGAAATATACATCCCATTCTTACCACACAATCTTTTTTTAAAAAGTTAATTTATTTTGTATTCTGACATCATTTCTCTGTTTTCACTTAGAGTTCTTGCATCTTGCCTTTCAACTCTTCCCTCCAATTTGACAAAATGATTATTGAACGTTTTTAAAAACTGAAACAAAATGATAATAAAAATAAAGATTACAGACTGTTAACTGGAGTAGTGCTGCCAAAGGTTACTTTTATTAAGTACCTTAAACACTTAGGTAAATATTGAGTAAATAAATATATCAGATAGAAATACTTGATAAATAAACATTTTGGTAAATATCAAGTAAATATTTTCATTTGTAGTAGGTAAAGTCCTACAATAAATCAAGAGCATATTTAAAATAAAACATATGGAGAAAATGTATTTTAGACATTGCCGTTTCAAAGCAATATTCTTTCTCATCGCCCAGAAATCTTTCCATTTTTGGAGAATAGTGAGGTTCAAAGGTCAGCTATTAGTTCACCCTGTACTTTCTGAAACTACAATCTATGTTTAGGCTTTTAAAGTTAAAATTTTTTTTTTTTTCTTCTCCCTCCATTTGTCCCTGACTGTAATTTCTGGCCAGGATTTATATGGAGGGAACTCTATAAACCAGGCATAATGTATGCTGCCTTGCGTGTTTTTTGTACCTCTTCTATATTCTTAGGACTCAGTTTGAAGAAATGTTTTAAAGTAGTTCATTCCATACTGCTTCCAGATAAAATGATTATTTCACTATTGCTCCATAAAAGGATAAAAATAAGTTTATAGAAAATTTACTTCTGACCTTTTAGTTTGTGCCCAATGTATTTGATCTAGAGGTTGAACTTACTGTAGGTAAAATATGATCAGTGGTGATAGGGAATGTGAGCAGGGTTCATCTTCAAAAGAGAATGCTTCGAGAAAAGAGGTAAGGAAGTAGCCTGTAGGTAAGGAGCAATTGCTGACTAGGGCAGGAAGCCAAAAGTGAAGAAAACTGAAGCTGCTACAAAGCGAGATCCTGGCTTAAAAGGGGTGGGTGGGAGGGATTAAAAGCTCAGGGGCTCTGGCTTTCTTATTCTTATCAACCATTTATTGCTGTATTTAAATCTGTATTCAAAGTTTTCATACTTTCATATTTTTCTCTTGCTTTATATTATAGAGTAGTACTATTCCTATATCTGGTTTTGTCTAACTAGATTTTGTTAATTATGTTTTATTTCCTGCTCTCATCCCATTACATTCTATCAGCTTCTAGGAGTATGTTTGAAACAGTATTTTTTGATGTTCAGGCTATTTTCCCCCTCTAGCCTTCTTAAGGGCTCTGACCCACTTACAGGGGGGAAAACCAAAAAGATGTGTTAGTTTATTTTGGGTGTGAAAAACTGGATGTACTGCTTCAGTGGTGCCCTGATAATTCAGGGAAAAAGTCTTTTGTTCTGTATGTATTTTTTCTTGAGTGACTTCCTGTGCAAAGATAAACTGTATCAACATTTTTTCTGACTTAAGGAAGGTGTGTTATTTATATTTTGTACTTTCTGATGCTAATTATATTGTAGGTTTTTGTTTAAGAAGTTTTTTGTTAAAATTTTCTTTTTTTTTTACACATACAATGTAGTTTAATGAACATGATGTTCTTGTGATGTTTTCTTTTTAAAACATTCTGTGAAATACAACAAGCATGCAATAAACTGAGTAAAATGTATTAATTTCAGTATACAGCTCAATGAATATTTACATATGCACATTTAAATATGTACATATGGGTACATATTTACCCAGGAAAGTTCCTTAGTGCCTTTTCCTAGCCAATCCTGGCCCCTAGGCACCAAACAAAACCCTTATTCTGACTTCAGACACCATGGAATAATTTTACCTGTACAGGCATACTTTGGAGATGTTGTGGGTTTGGTTCCAGACCATTGCGGTAAAGCAAATATCAAAATAAACGGAGTTACTTGAATATTTTGGTTCTCCAGTGCATATGAAAAATTTTTTTTTTTTCAATTTGCTAGGACTTATTCTTCCTCTCCTCCCCCTTCCCCCTCCTCCTTTTTTTAAGTACATATTTTTTTTAAATTAATTAATTAATTATTTTATTTTTGACTGTGTTGGGTCTTCGCTTCTGTGCAAGGGCTTTCTCTAGTTGTGGCAAGTGGGGGCCACTCTTCATCGCGGTGCGCGGGCCTCTCACTATCGCGGCCTCTCTTGTTGCGGAGCACAGGCTCCAGACGCACAGGCTCAGTAGTTGTGGCTCACGGGCCCAGTCACTCCGCGGCATGTGGGATCTTCCCAGACCAGGGCTCGAACCTGTGTCCCCTGCATTGGCAGGCGGATTCTCAACCACTGCGCCACCAGGGAAGCCCCCCTCCTCCTTTTTTAAAGGTTTCTCTTTTTGCCAAGTGATAAAAATAAGTTGTGCTAAATAAGTAAGAAGAATTTGTAATTCATATCCTCTTTGGACAAATGGGACTATTTCTTAAGTAGGGGTTCCTAAACAGTAGGCTCAGCTATTCTGATATGTAGGGGAATTGTACAGTTGGATTTGCCAGGGATTACCCCAATTTATGTATGTTTTCTTGGCTGACTTATTAATAGGGGAAGGAGGAAAAGAAGCCCTTTCACTCTCAGAGTGTATTGGGTGATGATTATGTGGTCGCCATGCCCTGGCTTAATGACTTCATAGATCTCCAGTGTGGTCACAGTGTCTACGCTTTCTTCTCTGGGGTCAAGATGTCCACTTCCACTGAAAGCTTGGAAAGGTGTGCTCCAGAATGGTTGTGGATGTTTCTGTCTAGGTGGTGGAATTATAAATAATGTTACTTTCTTCACTGTCTTGATCTCTCATTTCTAACTTTCTACTAAATGAAATGACTCTGTTATTAAAGCCAAAGCAAAACAACTAAACATGTTTTCAAAAATCGTTTAATTTTAACAACAATAAAAGGGAGACTGTGTAATGGTAAAGCCTATCAATCAAGCTTCTGCATGCCAAGCAGTACAAACTGACTGGCTATTTTAAATACAAATAGAAGATACTGGAATGATTGAAGAAGGTGATGGAACTACAGAAAAGCTAAGGGACAGCTAAGAGAGGCAGCAGATACCCTCATGCCACTGGCTCAGTCTTGGGATCTCATGGCTACTGGACACACCACCACTGTAGCTGGACCCGTCCGACTTTGATTTTGCTGCCTGTGCCCTTGAGTGACTCTGAAAGAGTGAGAGTGTTCCAAGCTGAGCCTGGGCCTCCAGAGAGCAGGAACAGACCACATCTCCCACTCCAGGAGGGGGAGGCAATGCTTTTTGGTGACTTCCATTTGAGCATTTTTTTACCATCAGTTTACACCCAAGGGATGATGATGATGATGATGATGATGATGATGATGATAAAAATAATAATGATGATCTAGTTATCTTGATATTCATTCATTAGGAATTTGAATGAGGCATGCAGTGCCTTTAAAGGGAATCTGCTTTGACTTGAAAATGATTGTTAATTGCCACTAGTTGGAGTCTAAAGTAATGTTGCTTTGCTGTTGTTTACTCTGCATGATTCAGCCCTTACTTAGAACCTCTTGTCATTTCTTTGTCTGGTTGGCGGAGTATGGAATACTAGTTATTTTGACAGAGGGGTTGACTTAGATATATGCCTTGCCTTTAACTCTGGGTTATTTTGCTCATGAGTTGTGTGAAGCCTAATAATACTGTAGCTTTTTTAGAGCTTTAATTTTCAGAATGTACCACCCCTGTTATTGGCTGTTTACAAACATTTAAATGATTTTCTGTAAATCAGTCCAAGACTTAAATGTTTATAATGAACCTAAAACCAAGCACGAAAAATAGAAATATCTTCTGTTAATTGCTCTGGACCTGTTTCCTTGGGTTCTTTTTTTTTTTTTTTGGTAATAAATTTATTTATTTATTTTTATTTTTGGCTGCGTTGGGTCTTCGTTGCTGAGCGCGGGCTCTCTCTAGTTGCGGTGAGCAGGGGCTATTCTTCATTGCAGTGCACAGGCTTCTCATTGCGGTGGCTTCTCTTGTTGCGGAGCACGGGCTCTAGGTACATGGGCTTCAGTAGTTGTGGCATGCAGGCTCAGTAGTTGTGGCTCGTGGGTTCAAGAGCACAGGCTCAGTAGTTGTGACACACGGGCTTAGTTGCTCTGTGGCATGTGGGATCTTCCCAGACCAGGGCTCAAACTCGTGTCCCCTGCATTGGCAGGCAGATTCTTAACCACTGCACCACCAGGGAAGTCCTTTCTTTGGGTTCTTAAAGTTTGGTTTACAGTTTTAATAGAGCACCAAAGTGGTAGGCACCATCTGTTTGACAGTTCATCACTTATCAGAGTCATGGTATTCAAGTGTGCTGAGATTGCAGAATTCAGTGAATCTTTTTATTAGTAGACCTGCAGTAGGGAGTGGGAATACATAGGATGTTATGACAAATAGTATTTGTTAGATTTTCTATTCTAATTTTCTCCTTTAAGTCTTAGAATTGAAAAATCATTTGGCAGCCTCCAGAACAGTATTTCAGAAAGTCACACCTTTTCAAACCAAATTTGATCAAAAGCATACAGTCTGTGGTTTTTTGAGGAGTCATTTTTATTTGCTGCTGAAATAGCTTTCTGGCGTCTCTTAGAAAGCCGATGATACACAGTGTTCTGGCGGCTCTTCAGGTGCAGGACCCGTTTTGTCAGAAACCTGACTTCATGGTATCACCTGCTATAATTTAAAGTGAATCCTCAAACCAGTGTCTCTCTCTGCAGAGACGTTATGTCATATTCTGCATCTTGTACCACTGTGTGAAAGAAACTGTGTTCCCAAACTGCTGTTTGATTCTATCTGTATATTTTTGGAGGTGGTTCATTTGGCTGTTTTCATTTATTTATAGTTTCTTAATAAAAGTCTTGAAGCAATTCATCTTAGTTGCTTTGATTTGGTATTTCACACCTGGTGCCCATAAAATCTTTCTTGGCTCCTGATGATATGTTATGGTGCACTGGTTTGCCCTCACCTCCTTTCCCTCTCTCTGGCAGGCAAACTACAGGTCATTATTATAAGCAGTATCATATTAGGGGAAAGATGCTTGGTTTAATATGTCAAAAATTTTGGATTTTCTAATCTTGCACCTGTTGTTCGCTAGCTGTGTGTTCTGGAATGGGTCTCTTACGCTGTCCTAAAATCTGTTTCCTCATCTGTAAAATGGGGATAAAACCTGCTTTCTCTTTTATAGCACCACCGTATGAGAAGAAACAACATTGTTTTTCAGAGAATCAGGAACTTACAAATTATAATACACCATTATTTTATGTGCTACTAAGAAAGAAAATTCACTGCCTATTAAACTATGATACACCATTGATTGCAAAAATGCATCCTGCTTGCGGAAATTATAAATGTAAAAAGTAATGTGCATTAGAATCAATGAAATATGTTATATGTGAAAGCTCCATTCTCCATATTGGTGTAAGAGTGATGTTTTTAAAACCACAAATCTTACGCTGTCATTTCCCTGCTTGAAATTCCTCAGTGACAACCATAGCCTAAGGATAAAATCCAAACCCTTAACATGATGAACAAGGTCTGGCAAAATCTGGGTCAAAGCGTGGTGTCCAGAACAGCAGCATTGGCACCACCCGGGAACTTTTAAGAAATGCAGCCTCTTAGACTGTACTCCATTCCTATGGAATCAGAAACTCCAAGACAGACCCCAGAAATCTGTGCTTTAACAAGCTCTTCAGGAGCTTCTAATATGTGCCACACTTTGAGAACCACTGATCTAGGTCAAACATTTAAAATTTCATTTTTCCCCTTCCTCTAATGTGCATGTAGAAGTTAACATAGAAGTACTGTGACTGCTAGAGTATCAGGTGAGTACTCTGCTCAAGAAGTTATCTCCCAGAAAAGAGCACTGCATAGCATCTCTTATATGAGGGGGAACTATCTCAATGACTATGTTGAATAGAATTCTTTGTAACGACATTATGAATCAAAATTATTTTAATCAGTGCTTCGTTTCAGATATTTTTAGAATTCAGTAGTGGAAGTAGTAAAAAAAAAAAAAAAAAAAACGAAGGCATTTAACACCAATTTTATAATTATTTCTCACAGTTGCCAATATTGACTGTCTTTCTAAGGCCTTTTAAAGATCACATAAAAAAGTAAAACAATAATTGACTGTAGTGTAGAGATGGTGTGCGTATAAAATGGGAAAATTAACTGACCTGAATGAAATAGTTATATCTGACTGGGGATAACAGTTCAGTGGCCATATCTTATATACTTAAGTAAAAAAAAAAACAACAATTTATCTCAAGAATCTTAAAAATGAAGATGCTATCTTTTGGAAAACTGACTTTATGAAGTGGCTTTTTTTTCCCCCCAAATTTATTTATTTATGTATGTATGTATGTATGTACGGCTGCATTGGGTCTTTGTTGCTGTGCTCGGGCTTTTCTCTAGTTGCGGCGAGCGGGGGCTGCTCTTCGTTGTGGTGCGCGGGCTTCTCATTGCGGTGGCTTCTCTTGTTGCGAAGCACGGGCTCTAGGCACACAGGCTTCAGTAGTTGTGGCTCACGGGCTGTAGAGCACAGGCTCAGTAGTTGTGGCGCACGGGCTTAGTTGCTCCGCGGCATGTGGGATCTTCCCGGATCAGGGCTCGAACCTGTGTCTCCTGCATTGGCAGGCGGGTTCTTAACCACTGCACCACCAGGGAAGCCCTATGAAGTGACTTTATTAATGGAATACAGTCATGACAAAGATGCATGTGAAGCATTTGAATAAACTTGCTTCATGAGAGTGAGAAAAACAATCTTTCTGAGTAATATTCATGTGAATTAAAAACTATTAAATAGTTA
The DNA here is from genome assembly GCF_009873245.2 of Balaenoptera musculus. NCBI lineage: Eukaryota > Metazoa > Chordata > Mammalia > Artiodactyla > Balaenopteridae > Balaenoptera > Balaenoptera musculus. Next base: position 89,572,246 of record NC_045793.1, on the reverse strand, counting down.
AATATATTTAAATTAAATATTAGATATTGTAAGTGAATATTTGACTGTTCCATCTCTCTAGCTAAAAGTTCACTTAAAATTTTCAGGGAGGGGCTTCCCTGGTGGCACAGTGGTTGAGAATCTGCCTGCCAGTGCAGGGGACACGGGTTCGAACCCTGGTCTGGGAAGATCCCACATGCCGCGGAGCAACTGGGCCCGTGAGCCACAACTACTGAGCCTGCGCGTCTGGAGCCTGTGCTCCGCAACAAGAGGCTGCGACAGTGAGAGGCCCGCGCACCGCGATGAAGAGTGGCCCCCGCTTGCCGCAACTGGAGAAAGCCCTTGCACAGAAACGAAGACCCAACACAGCCAAAAATAAATAAATAAATAAATTAATTAATTAAAAAAAATTTTCAGGGAGCAATTGCCAAATAATAGTAATTGTAGTTTCCAAAAACTACATCGTTCTCTCTGCCTGGAATGGTCTATCACATCTTTCTCCTCATTTTGGGGTTCTTGTGTTCTTTGAAGCTCTCATACCCTCCTCTGCCCATATCTGCTGTGCCTTTTTTCTTTCCCACCCCGAGGTTAAGAGTACCCTTCTCCTGCTTCCTGTAGCATCTGGCACATGCTGTAGCATCAGTGCACCTAGCTTCATTGCTTGGTGCTTTCTGTAGCTTCTTTATTTCTTCTATTAATGTGTAAGTTATTTTAAGGCTGTCTCCATAGAGTAGTGCATAACTAAGTGTAATGAGCATGGGCTTTGTAGACAGTCTTGGTTTGAAGGATGGCTTATCCGCTGTTCAGTTTTATAACCTGGAGAAATTTATTTAATTTTAGTCTCCAGATATTGAAGGTAATAATTAGTTTGTTGAATTATAGTAAGGATTGAATGAAGCGGCAAATGGGAATATGCCCATGGCCCAGGATATATTTCTTAAATGAGAAAGAGGGATTTTTTTCTAATTTAGACCTCACTCTCTATGGATAGATCAAAAAGCAATAGTAATCCGTAGATGTAATATTAGCATATGTTTCAAAATTTTATTTATTAACTAATATTATTTGCATCGTTTCAGACAATATTTAATTCTATCCCTTAGAAAAAAAATCACCCACAACCTCACCTTCCAGTGGCAACTCTTGGTATATATGTTTGCAGTCCTTTTCTTGTCTATTTTTTATTTTTACATAAATGAATTTACTAAAATACAGTCTCATTTACCTGATTATAACTGGAATAGGAAAAGTCTTCTTAATGTGAATCTATTTTAATTAGGGACATAAATTTCACAGAAATGGTGAAAAAGGTTTATCTGGGCCTTATCTTGGTATAAGAATAACTATAAACTATTAAAATTAAATTAATTTTACCTTATACTTAACAAAATATATCATTGTTGCATCTGTAGTCCAGTTCATAGAATGAACAAAGAATGACTCAAATATTACTTCTGTTGTAATATCCCCATTCCCCTCCCTCCAATATATTTTTCACTTCCTGTTTGAATTTTACAGGAATTACTAAGAGGGTCTTATTTTGTCAAATAGTTGAGAGCTTCATCTCTTTTAACAGTGATCTCCCCTAATTCTTATATGTACATGTTGTCCTCATTTGAAGAGCCTCTTAATGCATTATCTTTGTTGATCTTGTCATCTGCAGTTGTTAGTTGGTTGGCTAGGTTCTCATTTGTCAGGAACTTTGCTACTATTTATAACTATTTTATTGTCCCCTTGAAGTCTTGTATATTTTCAAGATTTTTAGTTTCATTGAATTGTATTGATATCTGCATTCTGTTACCAGATGCTTAGTTTCAGAGAAAAAGTGACTAATCTGTGCCTCCATTAAATAGATCTGTGTCTTTTTTTTTTAAGTAGGGAGAGATACTTGAATTTAATTTTATGACCGGTCACTTCATTTGTGAATATTTTTGTGTTATTTACTTTCTTTTGCAAACTCATTGCAAGTTTGTGATTAATGACAATTTACTAAATACAGTTTTTAATATGGCCATTTTTGCTTTAATGTACTACTGACTCTTTGTAAACTTCATTTAAAAAATAAATCTTATTTTTTAATGAATTCAAGAATATTGGATTCATAAGGTCCTATAATATTGTTTGCTACTATAAACAGTGATTCTTTGTAATTGTTATATACTCTTTTTAACTGAAAAATGTTTGGATTGTTTTCTATGAATAAATTCCTAAGGCAGGGTCACAGGATAGGATTTTTTTTTTTTTTTTTGCCCCAATGTGGCTTGCGGGATCTTAGTTCCCCAACCAGGGATTGAACCCCAGCCTTCGGCACTGGAAGCCCGGAGTCCTAACCACTGTAGTTCTAGGGAGTGCCCAAGATAGGACCATTTTAAAGGTTCTTGTTACATATTGCCCAGTTATTTTAGTAGTTCACATTCATCAGCAGCACGTGAGTTTCAGTACACTTTTATCTATGTGTATGGTTGTTTTTTAAAAAAAGTAGAACAAATTTGAAAAGTAAATCAAGGGCACCCCATTGGTGTGTGTGTGTGTGTGTGTGTGTGTGTGTGTGTGTGTGTATATATATATATATATATATATGCCTTTTATAGGAAAGTAAATCCACTCTAGGTAAATTTTTTGGCATCCTGTGTTCTTCCATTCATCTTACTTAAGTGTACCAGATTAAACCTTCTGAAGCACCGGTGGTTTTGTCACTTCCTTATTCCCCATTTACTGCTTACTTGCTGTTCTACCAATTTCAGAACCTAGCAGTGGTCTCCAGCATCTTTCTACACCATCTTTGCAGCTGAGTTTGTTCTGTCGCACGGATGCCATGCTGCTGGCAAGCCTAAAGCCCCACGTTTGCCTGTGTTCTCCTTACTGCTTTCCCTCTGCCTGACGTGCTTCAGCTCCATTTCTGCCGGAGTCTTAACACATCCTTAAGGGGCCATCTTAAGTATCTTTTTCATTTATTAAAGGAGTACCTTTCTCTTTTATTAAAGGATTTTGTGGTTTTGGTCGCTCTCATCCTCAGATGCTCTTGCTGAGACTGAGCCCCACCGCATGCAGCCTGTTGGCCGTGTTCGTTCCTGCTCTAATTTATTAAGGCTGGTAGAGGGACTGAGTCTCTTGTTGCAAAATGTCCTCCCCAAGCGTGCCTGTATTCTACCTTAAAGTCAGGACCACTTCAATCCTACATCCCCTTGAAACCTTCCTGGATCACTAAGTCCTAATCATTTTCATCGGAACCACTTTGTTCTTAAATTAAAAGCTATTGTGCAATTTTTGTCTTGGCTCCTGGGCTAGATCCCTGTGACACTGACTCTGCTTTTTTTTAAAAAATAAATTTATTTATTTATTTATTTATTTATTTTTGGCTGTGTTGGGTCTTCGTTTCTGTGCGAGGGCTTTCTCCAGTTGCGGCAAGCAGGGGCCACTCTTCATCGCGATGCGCGGGCCTCTCACTATCGCGGCCTCTCTTGTTGCGGAGCACAGGCTCCAGACGCGCAGGCTCAGTAGTTGTGGCTCACGGGCCCAGTTGCTCCGCGGCATGTGGGATCTTCCCAGACCAGGGCTCGAACCCGTGTCCCCTGCATTAGCAGGCAGATTCTCAACCACTGCGCCACCGGGGAAGCCCACTGACTCTGCTTTGATTTTTCTTTTTTGTTACCACTCTTACTTGATAGTATATTCAGTGTTTTTGCCCTGTATGTGCTTGCCTGATATTTCTCAGCTCTTGGCCTTGGTACTTAACGTCAGTAATCTTACCAGGACATATTCCTTTTCTGTGATCATGGAACCTGACTCTCGAGAATTTTATCCCTGAATGAGAGGGAGGGAGAGAAATATCTCTGTCACAGAGATTAAGGCTATATGTTTGATATAATAATGATGAGATATTTAAATGTCTGGATTTTTGTATGTTAGCACAGAAAGAATGGCTCTTTAAAGCAACAATGTCTCTTAAAATTTTGAGGTGTTTATATATGCTCGCTTTGTTGAGCTGAACTTGTGGCAGCTTTCTTGCTCTCTTGGGTATCTGCTTTTTAAACAACTGTTGGTGGGCTAGCGTCATTCCAGCTTCATTTCCACAGTGATATGGCAGCAAAGAGACTGTTATTTCTGTGAGCAGTAGTTAAAGTTAATATAGCAGAAACTAAAGTGTTTCTTTGTAAACTACAATGTTGTATATAAGAAAGTGCTGTATGACAGCATGTATTAGTTTGACTCCAAAGGAAAAGAATAAAAATGATGTTGTTATCATTTCTACATTTTTACTTTGTGGCCATTATACATCTAAAGAACTTTTATTGCATCTTTTATAATTCCCTTTAGTATCCAGATATTGAATTGTCAAAAATTTTTGTTTGAAACATTTTTGAAGAGAGATAGTTGATGTGCTTTTGCAGCTTCAGATGGAAAATTTAAAAATGTTATTCAAAAGATCTAAATCCAGACACTACTTTTCTAGTAACATCTAGTCAATTTTACACTTATAGTGAACTTTATCCATTTCTTTTTGTTATTTCTCCCATATCAACTTAGGATATTGGTTTTGGCAACCATTCATATTTTTGTTATTAAAATCTTCCTATTTTAAGAATAGTAGATTAAAAATAGCTTGTGGATATGGATATTTACCCTTGTCACTATTTCCCCCTCCCTCATTTCTCTGAGGGTCAAGGTAGGTTGTGAGATGTTTGCTGTGCTTTTTTCTCCTTTTTTGTTAATAATAGTTTTTAAATGAAAGAGAAAGGAAAAAATATTTCTTTGGCCTCTCAGAACTGCTTTGTATTAATAGAACATTACATTTTCTGTATAATTGAGTACAGTAAAGTATTCTATAGTAACTCAGTTTTTACATCATCTCTCCCACTGAATACACAACATGGTAGAGGGAATTGAATTACTATATTTTTAGTGCCTTTAATACATCTACCTCATTGACAGAAGAAATGTGACAAAATAAATACATTAAAATCTAAAATGTTCTTCCTTAACAGTACATTCTGTACTTTAAAAAGTTCTGTTTAGAGTTGCTGGTTCAATAAATGACATTTGTTCTAGATACAGATTTTCCTTTAACTGGTAAATGGATTTCCTGTGGTCTGTGGCATATGGTGTTAGTTTGTTTGGCAGCAAATGAGGTAAGGGTATAAAAATGAATTCAAAAGTAGGAGGGTGGGGTACGGAGAACTAGCTATAATTTAAGGCTTGTTAAATGGTCTTGTTGGACTTTTTTTTTTTTTTTTTTTCATTCTTTTCCTTGATATAATTCTGACTTCCCGAGTTACCAGGGATAAATCAAATAGGCCTCAGTTTTCTGTTCTGTAAAATGGAGGATAATAATAATATCCATCATAGAGTTGTAAGGAGGATTGAATAAGTGAACATAGGTAAAGTGCTTAGGACAGTGGCTAGCACTCATTTAAATCTCCCTTGTTATTATTACATTTAATACTCTTTTTAATTGATTGTTTCCTTTCCTATATGGAAGCTTTTTAGTTTGATGTAATCCCACTTGCCTATTTTTGCTTTCATTGCCTGAGCTTCTAGTGTCATTGCCAGGATCAGTGTTATGAAACTTTCCCCCTCTGTTTTCTTCTAGGAGTTTTATGGTTTTATGCCTTACATTTAAATCTTTAAACCATTTTGAGTTGATACTTGCGTATGGTGTAATATAAGGGTTCAATTTCATTCTTTTGCATGTGGATATCCAGTTTTCTCAAGACCGTTTGTTGAAGAGACTATCCTTTAACAAGACTGTACTTTATCCTATAACAAAGTAACTTTTGCTATTTTTTTATACTGGTGGTTTGGCCACAGAGGTTCATATTCTTTCTCTTACCTGCCTGGAATAGCAAGTGGAGAAATAGGTGAGCCTGGTTTTTTTCTTGTTGATGTCTATGAATTTAGTGGTAGGCAAATAGGTAAATTTCTTGAGGACCCCTGAGGATGCAGTAAAGTGAGTCTGAATGGAAGGTGAAGAACATCTGTGATGTGTGATGTGATGGGTACTGAGTTGTGAAAAGAAATCTGGATTTTGAGGCACACTTAATTTGGCTTTTGAAGTTGCAAGAATAGGAATAGTCGCATCGTTGAAAGAGATGAGCATTTTTAAGCACTGGGAGGGAGCCATAGGATCTTTGGTAGGGGTATTGAGGTATCTGAGAGTGATTCTGCATTCTTCCAAATTCATAAACAGGTGTTTCTGAAAAACTTTTTAATCTCTGAAGCCACAGTATGAACTTGGAACCCAGAGGAGGAAAAACAAGAAAAAAGGACTGTACATCTCTCTCTCTCTCTCTCTTTTTTTTTTAAATATTTATTTATGTATTTGTTTGGCTGTGCTGGGTCTTAGTTGTGGCATGCAGGATCTTTGTTGCCGCATGCGGGATCTTTAGTTGTAGCATTCAAACTCTAAGTTGCGGCATGTGGGATCTAGTTCCCTGACCAGGGATCGAACCCAGGCCTCCTGCATTGTGAGCTTGGAGTCTTAGCCACTGGACCATCAGGGAAGTCCCCTCCACAGTCTTAAGAGTGCTTGTTTTCTAGATGCAGCCTATTAAACTTTATACATAAAATTAAATTTCTTTTTTTGTGTCTAATTAACAGTGTAAAAAATGGCTGGGTAGTTTTTCACCAAACTTAGAGGATTTGAGATGTTCTGAGTGAAAGTATAGGCTATGGGGTCATACTTTGAGTGGCTTTGGGAGTAAGGTGGCCATAATCTGTGAGAGGGGTTGGTGGATGATTTGGAAGCCCTGCCGCACTTCATCCAGGACGTGACACAGATAGCAACAACTCACGGCTTCAATTGTGAATCTTAAATGGAAAGTTACCAGGGCAGATGAGCTTAAGTGCTGGTTGGCAGCTGTCTGTAGCCTGCTCCAGGGGTAGTAGCAGCAGTGATTCTCCAGTGCAAATGGGGAGAGGCCAGTTGCTAGTCTTAAATAAAATCCATTGTCCACGGCCTTTATAGGCAAAAAAGCAAGCCAAATTTTACCGACAGTTTTTGGATGGTGGCAACATTCTAGGAAAGGGGATCTGTTGATTTGATTTTTTTTTTTTTTAATAAATTTATTTATTTATTTATTTTAGCTGTGTTGGGTCTTCATTTCTGTGCGAGGGCTTTCTCCAGCTGTGGCAAGTGGGGGCCACTCTTCATCACGGTGCGCGGGCCTCTCACCATCGCGGCCTCTCTTGTTGCGGAGCACAGGCTCCAGACGTGCAGGCTCAGTAGCTGTGGCTCACGGGCCCAGTTGCTCCGCGGCATGTGGGATCTTCCCAGACCAGGGCTCGAACCCGTGTCCCCTGCATTGGCAGGCAGACTCTCAACCACTGCGCCACCAGGGAAGCCCTGATTTGATATTTTAATACCCTTTTTATATTTAAGCTCATGTGTGTCTTAAGATTAGGGCTTTTGCTCATGAAAAAAATTCACTTTGATATGGCAAGTAAACATTTGAAACTTTTTTGGCCACAGAGGATGTTTAAGTTCACTTTAAATAGTAGCTCAACATACAAAATTCATGAAATAAAATCAGGTATAATGGCAAGGTAAATTTTCAGACAGTTTGCAGTTTGATTTGGAATTCTAAATGTTCCAAAATGGAAGGCGGTGGCAAACTGAAACTTGAGGCGACATTAACCAAATGATGTTTGTTCAGAAAAACCCAAACGAACTTTTTGGCCAACCCAGTATTTACTGGGTAGTTACAATGTGTTAAGATCTTTTTTGAATAAAGGACAGAGATTCTGAATTCCTAGAAGTAACTCTTTACAAAGCTATGCATGGCCCTTATGGAGAAAATGACAAAATATTACTGAGGACGTAAAAGCCCTCTTGAACATAAGGTGAGCATAGGATGGAATGATTTAATATTGTGCAGAAGCCATTTCTTCTGAAATAGTCTGTAAATTCACTGAACATGTGTAACTTGACAATCTGATCTAAAATAAATAATCGCTGGGACAATTGGTTATCCGTACGGAATAAGCCAGTACTGGAGCCCTACCTCACACATTAAAGAAAAACTCCAGGTGGGTAATTCTGTGAGTCATCACTGCGTCAAAGTTGAAGGTGTGCATAGCCTGCTCATTAGAGTTTTACTTCTAGATACACACTTTCAAGCAAGGGGGTTCCCTATTTTATTCTTTTGTGACCCAGTGCGTACAATGACCTGTCTGTGTATAACTGAAATATGTTTAAAGAAGCAGTACTCTTATACATGAAACACACATTTTCTACTTTCGTTTTTAATAAAATATGGTCTGTAACCAAGTATATTGGTTTCATGTGTAGCTTGACAGAGTCTGCCTTTGAGAAACCCTTGTATGCGTGTACAAGGAGATGTGTGTGAAAATGTCAGCGTGTTTGTGATAATATAAGATGATACATCCCGGACGTTCATTGAGAGAAGGGCTCAATATACTGGTGAATATTCAGATGATGTAATACTATATGACAGTTACATGAGAACTGAAGTTACCTCTGTCAACATGGGTAAATCTCAGAAAACAAACTGAGTGGAAAAAAAAATTGTAAAATGACATACAATATGATACAACATATTGTTTATTGGTACAAGCTGTGTGGTTAAAGTATAAACCATGCACAGACTGTACATGTTTATTGGTACAAGCTGTATGGTTAAAGTATAAACCATGTATAAACATGCATGCATAGACTCATGCACAGGAATGATGAGTCTTAATTTCAGGATAGCTGTTAACTGTCGAAGGAGGGGAATGAATTCGGGGGCTTCAACTCTGCCTATAATAACTGAGTCCTTCATTTAAAAGATCTGAAGCAGTTATGATGAAATATCAAGGTTTGTTAATATTGCAAGTGGGTATACCGGTTTTGTATGTTTGAAATAATGGAATATAATATAATAAACAAGAGGGAGAGAAAAAAAGAGCAAAGGGGTTGGATGAGGCTGGACCCTTAAGCAGGGCCCAGATCATCAGAGTTGTATTTATCATGTTAAGAATATTTTGCTTTATCTCAAGGGCAAAAGGATTTAAGAAAGAAATGAGATCAGATTTGTGTTTCTGAAGGGTTACTTTCACTACAGTGTGGGACATAAATTGGGTGGGTGGAGGCTAAGGGTAACATGTGGTAATAATTCAGCTGAGGGGCATTTGTGGTCTGAGCACAACAGGGTGGTGGGAAGGGGGTAGGGTCTGTAGACATCAAGGAGGCCAATTCATTGGTGGCTGATCATATTTAGAGGCAGGGGCTGAAGTTGAGGATAACTCCCAGGCTCTCTGTTCACTACTGAGGTGTATAAATGGTGGTGGTGGTCCCTGGAAGGGGAAACAGAAGAGCTGGATTAGGTTATAGGTGCACATACAGAGAGAACTAAATGGTAAGTCAAAGTTATCCATAGGAAGATGATTATGCTAATCATTTTCAGCTTGATTTTTTTTTAAACTGATTTTTTTATATATATATATATATATTTATTATTATTATTATTATTTATTTTATTTTTTTTAAATTTATGGCTGTGTTGGGTCTTCGTTTCTGTACGAGGGCTTTCTCTAGTTGTGGCAAGTGGGGGCCACTCTTCATCGCGGTGTGCGGGCCTCTCACTATCGCGGCCTCTCTTGTTGCGGAGCACAGGCTCCAGACGCGCAGGCTCAGTAGTTGTGACTCAAGGGCCCAGCTGCTCCGCGGCATGTGGGATCCTCCCAGACCAGGGCTCGAACCCGTGTCCCCTGCATCGGCAGGCAGACTCTCAACCACTGCGCCACCAGGGAAGCCCTCAGCTTGATTTTTGAAAGAACTAGAACTTAAATTATATAATTACTGTTTTTATGTTCACTTAGGAGTTTTTTGAGGGGTTTTTTTGGTTTTGTTTTTTTGTTTCTTTGTTTTGGTTAAGAAGGTAATTTTCTCTTTTTTTAAATAGATTTAATTAATTAATTAATTAATTAATTTTTGGCTGCGATGGGTCTTCATTGCTGTGCACGGGCTTTCTTGAGTTGCGGCGAGCGGGGGCTACTCTTCGTTGTGGTGTGGGGCTTCTCACTGCGGTGGCTTCTTTTGTTGCGGAGCATGGGCTCTCAGCCTGACTGTTGAAGGAAGAGTGTAACTGCTGAGATGGAGTAGGGAAGCATGGCTTTTATAAGGCAGAAGAGACAGGGTTGGATCCAGATAGGAGATCAGCTCAGGCAGGGAGGTATGGCAGGATGGCAGGGACAGATGGGGAAGGAGTGGCCTTCAATTCTGCATTCTGCCTGGATTATTAAAATGTGGAAAGAAAGCCTGTGGCTGGTCAGCACTTTAGGAATCTCTTCAGAAGAGGCTTTTTCATTTTTGCTGACATTAGGCAAAGAATAGTTGTTACAGTTGATTTTTTTTTTTTTTTTTTTTTTTTTTAAGCTGAAGAGATCGTTTGTGGAATTATTGCCGTTGGGCCCATTCTGGGCAGATAGAGTTAAGGTTGTGAAATCATGTGGTCTCAACATTCTTTTTTCTGGACTGAGAGGCCCTGGGTCGAGGTGGGTCTGGCCCCTCTTATACCTGGGTCATTTTGCACAAAGAGTAATTGCATCAGTAGTGAAATTTTATTCTGTGCCCTTTGTGTCTTTTTAAAGATTATTTGAATAAATACGAAAGCATTTGGATAATGCCTGGCTCATAGCAGGAACTAGAGTTTAGATGGCTTTTTCCATCAAAAAAGTTATAAACTTCCCTTTTCTGATTTCAGTGTAGTTCCAACAAAATACTCTGTGAGGTCAGCGGCCATATCACTCTTGTTCATGATGAAGCGAACAGAGAATGATGTAGTAAATGGTCAGTAAGGTTACAGTTGCATGTAAGTGCAAGTCTATTGGAAGTGTGTTTTAAAATTCATGTATGTTATTATCCATTCAGTTGCTGTATTTACACCAGAATGCTCTTTCTCAAAAATGTAATTTATGATGGAAAACACATAAGGAATACTGTGGAATAATAGTGTTTAAAGAGTTAGCAGTATTCAGAATAGATAATGAAGTATGTAAGAAAATAGAAATTTTAAAACTTAACAGTAACTTTGCTGTTAAAAACTATTTTCTGCTTAAAATGCTTATTGAATTGTTAGGAATATTGTTTTCAGTTACTGTTTGATCAAATTTTACTTCAGATTTTAAGTTTCAGTCTTTATTGATTATAGTGCATTTTTTGTTTTTATAACATGGATTGTTACTTATTAGAAAAGTTAATGAGCCATTGTAAGGAAACAGTTTTTTCTTTGTTGGGATGTCTATAGTGGAATGTGTGCAGGAGCTCATCTTAAGCAGTTAAACTACCACTAAAGATGTTCTCTGATGATGAGGGTGTCACTTGTACAGAACCTTTGACCTGGTAAGTTACTTCTGAGACTGTGTTCCAAGAAAATACGGAACTATTGAAAGAGTTTTTATTTTAGCTTGGTATCACAAGTCAGACTGTACTATAACGGATCCAAGAATGAGGAGAAACAAATTGACTTTAAAGCATTCAGTATATAAAACATTAATTTTATTGCCACATTTAAGCTCCACCTTTTTTTGGGGGGGTGGGGCTGTATGTAGTTTTTGTCTGCTCTTTTTTCTTTTTTTTTTTTTTTAACAGCTAACATTATTTATTTATTTATTTATTTATGGCTGTCTTGGGTCTTCGTTTCTGTGCAAGGGCTTTCTCTAGTTGTGGCAAGCGGGGGCCACTCTTCATCGCGGTGCGCAGGCCTCTCTTGCTGCAGAGCACAGGCTCCAGACGCACAAGCTCAGCAATTGTGGCTCACGGGCCCAGCCGCTCTGCGGCATGTGGGATCTTCCCAGACCAGGGCTCGAACCCGTGTGCCCTGCATTGGCAGGCAGATTCTCAACCACTGCGCCACCAGGGAAGCCCTGTCTGCTGTTTTTTAAAAAAATCTTCTAATTAATTAATTTATTTTTATTATTTGTTTGTTTTTGGCTGCGTTGGGACCTTGTTGGTGTGCGCGGGTTTTCTCTAGTTGCTGCGAGCGGGGGCTACTCTTCGTTGCGCTGCGCGGGCTTCTCATTGCGGTAGCTTCTCTTGTTGCAGAGCATGGGCTGTAGGCGCACGGGCTTCAGTAGTTGTGGCACTCAGGCTCAGCAGTTGTGGCTCGCGGGCTCTAGAGCACAGGCTCAGTAGTTGTGGCGCACGGGCTTAGTTGCTCCTCAGCGTGTGGGATCTTCCCAAACCAGGGCTCAAACCCGTGTCCCTTACATTGGCAGGCAGATTCTTAACCACTGTGCCACCAGGGAAGTCCCTGTCTGCTCATTTTAAAACAACCATTTAAATGAAACCTTATTTCAGTTTTTCAGGATTTAAGTCATATATTATTTGAGTTCCTAAAATTCTCCCGAATAAGTAGTGATGAATAGACTGTCTAACTTGTATGCCTCTAGGTCAGGTGTACACCAGTTGGGAATTTTTGCTTGTTCTTGCCACCAGTTTGTAACAAAGTCCTTAGTAAGATTCTTTATTCATAAATTCCTAACATGTAGAAATAGCATCTCTAGTCAACAGAATTTCTTATGCTTTCAAATGGCACCTTATTATTTACTGCATATTTGGGAGGAAGAAAGGACTAGGAAATGTATTCTTTAATACAGAAAATTTTTGTGACTTCATTAAAGTTCAGAATCAATGTAAGATAGTGAAATCAAAGTTTTAGATTATAGGCTTAATGATTTAGAAAGTAGCAGGCATATACCTTTTCAATTTTGGTTTTTTATTCAGCTTATATTATTTAATGTCTGCCTGAGTAAGCACCCATGCTAATAAGCACATAGGCACTGAAGCTTAGCTCTTGTCCTCTGTCAGCTACTCAGCGTCATACCTAGTAAAGAGTCATCAACCGCCAGCACTGGAAAGCCTGAAACGAACCTGGGTTATAGGAGCTGGTTGATCCTTATCAAGGTGTAGCGAGAACCCAGTGTGTGATATGTTAAATGCTCATTAGTTTTTAAGAGAAGGATTTTTTAAAAATGAATTCTGTTGTAACTGTATATGGGCCTGGCCTGGGTGTGGCTATTCCGTTTCTCCAATAAGGAATTCTCTTTACTCCTGTTCAGGGGGGCAGAGTGGAGTTAGGAATCTGAGATTCTATTAATTATCAAAATGGTTTCTCATCACAGTACCTTACCATACCTTCTCCAAAAGATTGTAGCCAGATTACAGTCTTTCCTGAAGCAAAGACTTTCTCCAAAATATCTAGTCTTCGCTTCAGGAAAGATTGTCGTCTGCCGACACTGGGAGTAGGGGTGAGTGGGGAGGGAGCCATGGCTCTGTCCAGCTGCGCTCTGTGTATTCAGTAGCATCCCGCCAACAACCTGACATCTCCCCAGTCCTTGGTTTTCATGCCCAGGCTCTGTGGTTCTGGGGTGGACTGGTTTCTGGTCTGTGTCTGTCACTGTCGGTTGTAGCGCTTACGTTCTTCCTATTTGTTACCTCCTGCATTGACTTTGTTTTCCAAAAACGTTGAATTTCTTGTTCTTTGATTTTTACTATTCCACTGTCTTTGTTATTTTGGATTTTCTTGTTTTTTTGTTTGATTTTACTATGGGAAGGAGAGAAGAAAAATGTATGGTGTTAATCAGTCATGTTTAAATTAGAAGTCCTTTAGCTATGGTTTTCTGAGTTTGAACTCTGAATACTTAATGGTATAATTATTTATATTTTGATGGAATTAACTAAAATTTGGTTTTACATGCATGAAGTAGGTGATTAAAACAGACTGATAAGTGTAATAACTTTTTAAGAGACATACATTTATTAGAGTGGAATGTCCTATTCCTGAAATCTTTTGGAGCATCAGAAGTTCTTATTTGTAATCTGCCTTTCTTTGCCTGTGCCTATTTGTATTTGCTTTCCTTGCTTGTATTTCAGTCATAAGCACACTTGAGTGTATTACCGGTAGACATCTGTGAGATACGGTAATGGCTTCTTACAGCAGAGATTCTTAACCATGGGTGTGTGTCAGTCTCCTAGTGACATGTGCCCAGGCCACATTCCAGACCTACTGAGTCAGAATCTCCTGCTTGTAGGCTTTTGTCTTTTGAAAAAGCTTCTGCATGATCATGGTGTATAGTCTTAAGAACTATCGTGGAAAAAACCAAAAAAACAAAAAAACTATTGTGTTACAGATCTTAAAATAAATATAGATTAAATTTTGCATGACGTTTTATATCTTACCAGAAATAAACTCCATATTCTTCATTCAAGGGTTTCAGAATCTGGTTCCAGTCTTTCTTTCTAGCATTTCTGCCAATATTCTCCTGTGGGTACCTTGTATATCAGCAAAACTGGACTTTCCTGTTGCCATGCCTGTGCTTATTCCTGAGGTTCCCCTTGCCTCAAAAGCCCTTCCTCACAGGTCAGCCTCAGTTGTCACTCCTTTCTATATGGATTCCGTGGGGACTAAACGAGCCAGAGAGAACATTTCTGCCTTTCTGGGTATTTTGTTTTGTTCTCACTGTATTCCCAGGACCTTGGAACCTTGACTATGTTGAGGTGATTAAGGTAATAATCTTTCTGAACCATGGTCTGCCTTTTTTTATATTGTTATCTGTATACTTGTCTGCTCTAATCTGTTAGACACCTGGTTCCATGCATGAAGACAGCTTTTACTCATTTTTAACAATAAAATGGTTTGATAAATATTTCTTGAACAAATGTGAGGTATCTTCTCTGTACGTGGGTAGTCAAGCAGAATTTGGAACTATAGGGTAGAATCACAAAATTTATGAGCACAAGGGTAGGAGAGAATATCACAGTCCCTGAGTTCTCTTTGATCTGAGTCGGTGGGATGATCAGACTGGTGGAGTACTTTATAGCTCCTGCCGCATCAGAGACACCAGTCTGATGTTTTTCAAGACAGTCCTCAGTTGTGAGATAAATTTGAACTGAGATGGTACTGTGTCATGTGTGAATACAAGGGGGAGTAATTTGTAGCATTTGGTTTCATGGGTGCTAGTCTCAGCAGCACCTTACGTTTTGAATTTCTGTTCCACCTTAGGTAAGGCTCTTATGTTGAACACTAAAGCTTTTATTTTCTTACCTGTTCAGTACTGCCCTTGCAGGGTAGTGAGTGGTTTAAAACTAGGCAGTGAGTTTCCCATGTGTTAATATACATGACTGGGGGGTTTGCAGAATTTCATATTTGGTGGTGAAGAGTATTTGATCTGAACCAACTGGAGTGTGATGAGAGCATGTGTTAAGAGCAGTGTACAGGGGAGAACTCACTGGTGGCTCTGATTATCTTTTTTTTTTTTTTGAGGCAGCTTTATTAAGGTATGATTTACATTAAATAAAGATTCACCAGTTTTAGGTGTACAGTTCATGGAGTTGTGACTGTTGTACGTATACATGGTATAACCACACCCGCAATCGTGAGGTGGCATTTCATCAACACCAAAAGTTCCCTTGAGCCCTTTTACAGTTAGTACCCTTCCCCCACTCCTTAGTCTCTGGCAACCATTGATCTGCTTTCCGTCACTGAAGTTTCGCCTTTTTAAAATGGAATCACATACTCTGTAGTTTGACTTCTTTCACTTAGCACAGTTCTTTCATGTGAGTTCATTCATGTTCTTGTATTTGTTCATTGTCTTGTATTGCTGAGTAGTTATTCCATTGTTTAACCACAGTTTATCCTTTCTAGGGTCATCTTTTGGTGAGCTTGAAACTGCACATTATTTGTTTAAGGGTTTAGTTGACATCTGGTATCCAAACTACACATGAGTATGATTTTTCTTGTTTAGAAGCTCATTAAAGTCAAATAGGAACTTAGACTAAAGGACTTGAATGTAGTGGTTATAGTGGTTACATATGTGTCTGGTAATGTTTCTTCAAGTGTGGCCCTTAAACCACCTGCATCAGTTTCCTGGGGTGCTTACCAAACATGCAGATTCCTGGGCCTTCTCTCAGTCTTAGTGAGTCAGTCTGTGAGTGGAGAAGTCTGAGTGCTGTAAGTGGATATCAGTACTACAGAGGATTCATCTCATCCCAGTGAGTGTCCTTCAGTGTTTCCTGTTCAAGCCTCTCACCAGTGTCAGTTATTTACCACCTACCCTTCCTTCTACCGAGTCCACTGGCATAGCAGCAGATCTAGTTCTACTAGAAAGTTGGGTCTGGAAATATTTCACTGCTTCCAGCTGCTGCCTAAGTAGGGCAAGCTTCCTTCCTGGCTCTCCAGTCACTAGTTGTATGACCTTGAACTTACCCCCTGTGCCTCGTTATCCTCATCTGTGAAAATGGGGTGAATAATAGTACTTCAGAGTTGTTTGAGCATTGAGTTAATTATATGAGCAAAGTACTCAGAATAGTACTATTATTTAAGAGTTTGATTTTTTAAAATATTGTTATTTTGAGTAGTATTTTTATTGCCACCCTGGAAATATACATTCATTATTTGTTTTAACTCATGTTTACCAGTTTATCAATCACCCTTTTTTCTTGTAATTTAGACCTTCCTTCCTCATCGTTTCATGTCTTCCTGAAATCTATTCTTTAGAAGTTTCTTTAGAAGAAGTCTGTAAATGATAAGCTCAGTTTTTGTTGATTTGAAAATACCTTTATTTGTTTTATGTATACATGTTTTCCTTCCTCCCTCCCTTGGCTGTGTTGGGTCTTCGTTGCTGCGCAGGGGCTTTCTCTAGTTGCAGTGGGTGGGCTTCTCGTTGCAGTGGCTTCTCTTTGTTGCGGACCACGGGCTCTAGGCGCACGGGCTTCAGTAGTTGTGGCGCACGGGCTTAGTTGCTCTGAGGCTTGTGGGATCTTCCCAGACCAGGGATCGAACCCGTGTCCCCTGCATTGGCAGACAAATTATTAACCGCTGCACCACGAGGGAAGTCCCTACATGTTTTCTTTAGCCAGTTATATAACTGAAAATGACAGTCATTGGTCTTAGCACTTTGATGATCTTACACCACTGTTGTTTGACTTGTTTCTTTTGTGACCTCTAGTTAGTGACAGTGTAATTGTCATTTCTATATAGAAAATCTGGCTGTTTTTCCCCCCCTGTTCTTTTCTCTTTGCTTTGGAGTTCTTCAGTTTTATTGTTCTGGAGATTTCTCCTTGTTTGGAACACTTTGTGCTTTCTGAATTTGAGATGTATGTTCCTTATCAATTCTGGACAATTCTTAGCTCTTCCTTCTTCTCCGTTCTTCAAGAAGCCCAAAGAGTAGATTGGTTAGATCTTCTCATTCTCTACTCCACTTCTCAACCTTTCATCATATTTTCAGTCTCTTTGTCTTTCTGTGATACTGGGTTCGCCCAAAAGTTCACTCAGGTTTTTCCTGTTTTACAGAAGGACCCAAGCAAACTTTCTGGCCAACCCAATACATACTAGATGATTTCTTCAGATACATCTTCCAGTCTCTTGTTTGTTGTCTAATCAATCAATGAATTTTAAGTCTCATACTTTAATTTCCCGCTTGTGCTTTCGTTTCCTTCCTTTATTTCTATCAGTATTATATTTATTTTATATTCTGTATTTCATAGTACTAGTATCTGCAGTTACTTTTGCTGTTTATTATTTCTTTTGGCTTGCTCATTGGGTATTGTTTCCTTATTTATTTGGTGATTTGAAAAAAATCATTAAATCCCATCTGCCCAACCCAATCTTAATTGCTTGGAATCCCAGTTAGCCCTGATGGAGGATGCATTTCTCCCAAGAGGATTTGTTTTTACTTCTTCCAGGCGCCCAGGGATGGCAGTGACCCGGAAGCACTCTAAATTAATTCTTGGCTTGGGGGTTTCAGAACTAGCAAGGTATAATAATAAATTCAAATGCTAACTCTGCACAAGGAGAAGCTTGAGATTGCAGATGAATAGGAGAGATTTCCCCTACCTCTTCAGTCTAGAGAAGTTTGGGGATCCGAAATTCGACTCACTGGTTGATCCTAGTTCTATCTCTTCCTAGAACCTGTCTTTGGATGGCAATTGTAGCTGGAATCCTAACCTTATTCTTGAGCCTCTCCCGTTGGGATTGGATTTGGTGCTTGCAGAATCTCTCGTTTCTCTGGAAAATGTTTTTCTGATAGCTTCTTTAGGTATCCACCAGTCTCTGAAAACGGCCATTCCTACAAGAATAATATTAATGTGCTTCAGCATTTTTGAAGAACTATATACACAATTCCTATAGTAAGGTTGGCATTAGTGCTAATTGAAACAACAGTCTTAAAAAATAAAGCCATTTATCTAAAATTGAAGAATGTGTATGGCTGAAATTATAAAGTTTGAAAGAGGTAGAACGTATTGCAGTGGACTAGTAACTCTTCAGATGACCAAAATTCTCTGTCAGCAATGGTAAATTTTGTTTTCCATCTAGGGGAAACAGTTTTTAAGATGGGAACACTTGTTTGCTTACACGTTAAATTTTTAAAATCTATGTTAGACATCTTTTTTTTTTCCCCAAAGATGGTTATAGCAGCAGTACAACCCATTTTGTCATATTGTCTTGTAGAAATATGTGATAATTAACAATAGAGATCCTTCTGAAACTTTCTTAAATCTCATAACCAATCATGATTATAAAATACATGAGTTTAGAAGCAGAGAGGTTAAGAGGTAGATTGATGCTGACCTTTGCATTAGCACAGTTACAGATGAGCAGAAAGGGCCAGAGGTCTGATAGCGCTATCGTGCATAATATATCAGGGTGTACCTCCTTATTATTCACAGCTGGAGCCCTGAGGAAACAAGTTCACGGTAACCACACACCAGAAAGGTGAGAACAGGACGTGAGGATTAACCTTTATTGACTGCCTACCACGTGCACAGTTACCATACCAAGGAATTTATGTATCATCCCTTATAAGTTACCATGAAGCTCTGACCTTCTTGAGAGGCTCAGGGAAGTTGTCACTGACTTGAATTCTCGTGGATTTTTAAGTGATGGAACCGGTATTCACACCTAACCCACAGGCTTTCTACCAGAAAACTGCATGTTGTTTGGAGCTGGACTTTTATCCTAGCTTTCCAGCCCTAGACAGTTCATTTTGTTGTTCTTTAGTAAATTCTCCCGAGACGCCAAGGGTGGGGGAGGGGTGGAGTGGTGGTGGGGTCAGAGATAGGAACCACTTTCCCAGCATCCACTTTGTCTTTCCTTATTTTTCTTTCTTGTCTTTATAAATTAATAATTAATTTCAGTAGCCGTGCGCATGGTGCCCAACTGAAAAAGTATGAAAGGAGTATAAGGAATTTTTGAAAAGTTAATTCCTCTCCCTGACCATCAGTCATTGAGCTCCTTTTCCTGGAGGAGAGCCATTATTGTCAGTTTCTTGTTGCTCTCACCAGAAACAGTCTGTTAACATGAGGTGCATGCATTGTATTATATCTGTAAAACAAATGGTATATGCCATACACAAATGCACTGCACCTTTGTATTTATCGTTGACATATCTTTTCATATTAGTACATAGAGGACAGCCTCTTTATTTTCGTGAAACAACTTTATTGAAAGATAATTCACGTACCATAAAACTTAAAATGTGCAATTCAAAGATGTTTCAGTCTACTCACAGAATTTTGCAACCATCACCAACCACCTAATTTTAGAACATTTTCATCACCCCCAAAAGAAATTCTGTACACTTGAGTAGTTACCTCCATTTCTTCCCACCCCCTCAGCCATAAGCGGCCACTAACCTACTTTCTCTCTATTCTGGGAATTACATATAAATGGAATCATATAATATGATCTTTAGTGACTAGCTTTTTTGATTTACCATAACGTTTTCAAGGATCATCCATGTTGTAACATCTATCAGTACTTCCATTACTTTTTATTGTTGAGTAATATTCTATTATATTACTATTTTGTTTTATTTATCCATTCATCAATTAATGGACATTAGATTGTTTCTGCTTTGGGGTAGTACGAATCATGAGGCTAAGAACATTTATGTGCAAGTTTTTATTTTTGATGCATGTTTTAGCTTCTCTTGTGTATATATCTAGGAGTGGAACTGCTGGGTCATATGGTAAGTGTTTAATCTTTCAAGAAACTGCTTCTAGTTTTTCAAATGTTTTTCAAAATGAGTACATCATTTTCCTTTCTTATAAACAGTCTGTGAGGGTTCTAATTTTTGCATATTTTTGCCATCACTTGTCAGTATCTGTCTTTTTGATTATTGCCATCCTAGTAGGTGTGAATTCGTGGTTCATTGTGGTTTTGATTTTTGTTTTTCCGATGGCTAATGATGAACATCTTTTCTAGGAGTTTTAAACAGTTTTAGCTCTTAACATCTGGGTCTTTGATCTACTGTGAGTTAATTTTTGTGTGTAGTGTGAGTTAGGAGTCCTACTTTATTCTTTTGCATGTGGGTATTCATTTATCTCATCACCTCTTGTTTAAAAACGCTATTCTTTCCTTATTGAATGGTCTTGGCACCTTTGTTGGAAAGTCATTTGATGGTAATGTGAGTGTTTATTTCTGGACTCTCAATTCCACACTCTGATTACTGTACCTTTGTAGTAAGTTTTGAAATCAAGAAGCATGAGTCTTCCAGTATTGTTCTTTCTCAATATTGGTTTGGCTCTTCTGGGTCATTGCATTTCCATATGAATTTTAGGAATGGCTTATCAATTTCTGCAAAGAAGCCAACTGGTATTTTGATAGGCGTTGAATTGAATCTGTAGATCAGTTTGGGGCATATTGTCATCTTAACAGAATTAAGTCTTAAATCCATTAACGTGGGATGTGTTTCTGTTTATTTAGATCTTCTTTAATTTCTTTCAGTAATCTTTTTTAGTTTTGATAGTATATATTTTGAACTTCTTTTGTTAAATTTATTCCTATGTACAGTTGACCCTTAAGACGGGTTTGAACTACTTGGGTCCACTTATATGTGGATTTTTTTTAATAGTATGTACTACAGTACTACACAGTCCACAGATAGTTGACTCTGTGTATATGGAGGAACCACATACACAGAAGGCCAGCTCTTAAGTTGTACTTCGATTTTCAGCCGTGCCCCAACCCTCTAATTGTTCAATGTTTAACTGTATTTTATTCTTTCTTTTTCCATGGAAAGCAGAAAAATAATTTATTCTAAAAGATGTCAGAAATAAGAAATTCATCCTGAAAATATACTTTGGTATAATCCTGGTGAGACAAATTTTTCCCTCTGAACGTGTTCTCTTACTGACTGCCCCACTGGAGTCTTATTGCCTTGTAGCAGTTTTTAAACATTTTGCTGATTCCCATGTTGTGAGCAGGCAGGAGCCATCTTCAAATCCGCAGGTTCCAAGGAGAGAGTAATGTTATTTCTCAGAAGAACAGCAGTTCCTATCTCAGAAGAGTACATAAACATTTTATGGAGGCAGCATAGTTTAGGTTAAATAGGTACATCATTCATCAAAGTGTAAGAAAGGTGACCAGAAAAAATACTGCACTGTAGAATAAGGCATTCAAATGTGGTGGGAACATTTAAGGCAGTTGATGGCTAAAACGGGTGAGTTAAGGAAGGTGGTCTGGGTATGGAGGTGATTTTGCATCTAGAGGAGTTCTCTTTGTGGCCTCAGTGACTGAGCACTGGCGAGCAGGTCTTCTTCCTCAAGGCCAGTGATGCTTGAGGTACCAGATGGTTTCATTTTTCAACTGTGGTCCAAAGAGAGGGTTGAGTTGGGCCAGAATTGCAATCAGCCAAAAGAGATAGCAGCAAACGGAACAGGTCACCAACATGGTGATGCTCACTTCCCGGTTGGGACCCTTAGAGACGAACCAGGGCACCAGGAAGCCGACGAAGCCCCAGAACACGCGCATCACGATGAGAGGCACCGCGAGGCTGGTATACGCCACGGTTGCCGCCGGAGCTCTGTGTTTTATTCTTCTTGATGCTATTGTGGATGGAATTTTCTGAATTTCATTTGCCTCATTTTTTATAGAAGAGTTATGTTGTATGCATGTGCCATAATCTATCATCATGTTATTAACAAGTCTCCCATTGATGGACGTTTAGGCCCCAATATATTGCTATTTGCAGACATTGTCACTGTGAGTATCAGGTGAATTCCAGTAAGGAGGTGTGCTGAGCTAAAGGATATTCAAATATTGGAATCATCTGTCAAATTAAAAATGAATATACTCTTCCTGTTTATAATTTTACGGCTAAAATTTCCAGTGGTGGGCTGTATAAAAAAATGTTCCAAACTCTTTTCAGTTAATTTTATTTACTTATTAAAAGTAATGCTATGCTAGAGGAGGTTCATGTTGCTAAAGTGTTGCTTAGAGCAGCACTGCCCAGTAGAACTTTCTGTGATGATGGAAATGGTCTATTATCTGCACTGTTCAGTACCATAGGCACCAGCTGTATGTGGTCACGGCTGTTTGAGCCCTTAAAATGAGGCTAGAGTGATGGAAGAACTGAATCTTAACTTTTATTCTGTTTAATTTGGCTAGTGGCTATTGTGTCATATAATTATAGTTGCTTTTTGATTTAAATCTTGTGGAGGTGTGCAGAAGCCATGTTCAAAGTGGTACATCTTGCATTATTTCCTGAGTAGCATGAGGCAGTTGTTCTAGTTAAGTTTCATCAAGGTACAGGTCTTAGTAAACAATTCTCCTCCCCCCGCCCCCGCCCCGCCCTTTTTTTTTTGTAGCAGCAGCTTACCCTGTACCCAGCTGGCTTCAGATTGCCTACAAACAGAGCCTTTTAGATAGAAACACACGGGTCCTTAGTTTGCTAGTTTTTATATGTATATCTCATCCTAATGTAAAAAGGTAGGCTTATATGAGGTAAAACTTATATATTCTCCAAAATCTGTCTTTGAAATTTATGAATTTATCTTGGTGATTATGCTATGGGTCACTGCTTGCAGATCATGAACCAGGAAGGCTAGAATCTGTTGGTGGTTTGACTAACCTTGTATGTTAGCTCTTAACTAGGCCTTGCTCTTGTCTCTTTAACCTCTCAGTTCTCTTTGGCACTCTCACATGCTTGAAAAGGCATTGTTTACCAGCTGTTTACTCATGACCTCTGTTTCTATTTGCAGCCTAAACCTTTATTTTTTAACTATAGATTCTATATACCAAGCAGTCCACTGTATTTCTACAATGCTGGACATCCCACATGCCCCTCAAACTCTGATGAGCTGAAACAGAAGTAAGCTTCCACTGCAAACCATTCCTCTTCCTCCTGCTGTGTTCTCTCTCCAAATTAATGCTAACACTATCTTACTATCAGAAACCTAGGAGACAGATACCCACCTCCAGCAAATGAATTACTGAGTTCTGAGTTCAGGTTTTCATCATTTCCTCCTTGGACACCTCACTAGTTTCCCTGCTTCTGTCTTTTATCCTTTCTACCCATTCTGTATACCAATTTCATGTTTTTTGCAGAGAGCAACTCTCTGGTCCTAAAATTGTATTTCAGTGGCTCCTACTTGCCTTAAGGATAGAGCCCGAATTCCTCAGAACTGTAGATCATTCCTCTGTCAGCTGACTGCTGCTGAACCTCTTCCCTGTCTCCAGCCACACTAGGCTAGTTTAGGCCTTTGTGCCTCTCATCACCCTGTTCCTGGGCCTTGGCCACCCTCCTCCACCCCCTGTGCCTCATTCTGTTCTGTCTCTAAGATCACTCCCAGCATGTAGATGTTTCTGGCTCAGCCCTCTGCCACCTCCTCCTCTGTAACAACACTTGGAGCAGTTATGTTCCCATATTCATGTGTTTACAGGCATTTCTCTAGAGCCCTCTTGCTAGACCATGCATCCCTCAGTGCTGGGCTCCTTTGTACCCCGGTACACGTCATGGTGCATGCTATACGCCAGGGATCCCCAACCCCCGGGCCACGGACCGATATCAGTTGGTGACCTGTTAGGAACCTGGCCGTACAGCAGGAGGTGAGCGGCGGGCGAGTGAAGCCTCATCTGTATTTACAGCTGCTCCCCGTCACTCGCATTACCGCCTGAGCTCCGCCTCCTGTCAATTCAGTGGTGGCATTAACAGGAGCACGAACCCTACTGTGAACTACGCGTGCGAGGGATCTAGGTTGCGTGCTCCTTATGAGAATCTAATGCCTGATGATCTGAGGTGGAGCTGAGGCGGTGATGCTAGCGCGGGGAAGCGGCTGCAAATACAGGTTATCATTAGCAGAGAGGTTTGACTGCACAGAGACCGTAATAAATCAACTGCAGACTCATATTAAAACCCTATCAGTGAGTGGCAAGTGACAAGCTGCATCTTACGGAGTAGACTGGACATAAGCCACACGCTTCAGGTGTCACTGTCTCCTGTCACCCCCAGGTGGGACCATCTAGTTGCAGGAAAACAAGCTCAGGGCTCCCACTGATTCTGCATTATGGTGAGTTGTATAATCATTTCATTATATAGTACAATGTAATAATAATAGAAGGAAAGTGCACAATAAACGTAATGGACTTGAATCATCCCGAAACCATCCCCCCGACCCCATCCCATGGAAAAATTGTCTTCCACGAAACTGGTCCCTGGTGTCAAAAAGGCTGGGGACCGCTGTTATATGCTATTCTGAGTATTTGTGGAATCAATGGATGCCATTTTTACACGCTTTTGGGCTCTGGATTAAACTTTTCTGTCTGCCTTTCTCTTCAGTAGTAATAACGTGTACTGCCAGGCCCCACACTGTTTTATGAAATATTAATAATACAGGTGGATGGGAAGTCTATAGCTCCGTCATATATATGTTGTTAGGTGGTCAAGTAGTCAACTCGTTTGTTGTCTAAGGTGTAGTTTAGTTGGGAAGCAGGTGTGATTTACTTACATTTTCACTAACTATGTTCAGTGTTCTAGAAGACAACACAGTCTTAGAATATAAGACCATGTAAAGTGTCTGGCTTGGAATTATGATTGTTTCTGTTAGAATTTGGGGAATAAGGTATTGTTTTCCTTTCTTTTTTTTTTTTTTTTTTAACTTGCCTATGCCCCAAAGAGAATTGGCTGTCACATTCTTATTACCCAGCTTCTTAATTCCTCTGATCATTTCAATTATTTAAAAAACCCCAGATTTGGTTGAGGCCAAAATCTGATCATTTAAAGCGAACTACTCTATTACTTATTGAGAACTTGGCAGCTCTATTCATTTTCTATTGCTGCACAAATTACCACACACTTAGCAGGTGAAAACAATACCTGTTTATTAGCTCACAGTTCTGTAAGTCAGAAGTTAGGGCTGCACAGGTGGCTGGTTTCTCACTGGACTGAAACCAGGCTGCTGGCCAAGGCTGCAGTTCTCGTTTGGGGATTTGGAGTCCTCTTTTAAGATGGTAGTTATTGGCAGAACTCTTCCTTGCACTGAAGTTCTTGTTATCCTTGTAGCTGTTGGCTGGGGACCACTCTCACTCCTAGAGGCCACCCGTAATTCCTTGCTCTGTGGCCCTGATGGGCAGTTCCTGACATGAATGTTTGCTTTTTTCCAGGCTAGCTCAAGCACGCCCCTGACTTTTTCTGTGACCAGCCAGAGAAAACCCTCACCTGTAAAAAGGCTCATGTGGTTAGGTTAGGCCCACCCAGTGTACCTGCCCTTTTGCTATATAACATAACATAATTACAAGAGTGATATCATATTCACAGGCCTACCCACACTCAGAGGAACAGGGAATTACACAGGGCAAGGGCCACTGGGGCTCATTTTAGAATTCTGCCTACCATAGCAGACACTTCACATTTAGGTTTGATTTATACAAAGTTTAGAAATTCTCTTTTCATTGGAGAGGAATACATGAAATCATTGTGGCTTTTTCCTCCCTAGCTGTGTGACTTTACCGAGTGCTACAGCAGCCAGCCTTTTTAGATGAGCTATTTTGAGAGAAAGTATATACTGATTGATTCTGTCCTTAAGTAGAAATGCCAGATTGCATGTTTCTCAGGCTGACAATTACCACCAAGAGAGGAAGAGTGAGAAGGAGGGTGGGAGGAAGAGAGTGAGTTTTAGATTTAGGCTGTCGACATAGGAGGAAAGAAAAAGAAATTTGACTTTATGTTAATGTCCCTAGAATACTACGTGAAGAAATTGGTTTGGGATTCCTTTTCCTTATGTTTTGGTTAAAGATTAACTGAATTAATTTCTTAAATGGTGTCAGTTGCCATTTAAGCTGATAACAAAGGAAAGTACTTCTTTTTCTGCCAAATGTGAAGTTTACTTGTTTTTCTCTGCTGGAATAGGAAAGAAATAGCAGCTGGAAGGAAATCAAAGAACTCCCATCTGGTTGCCATGGAAATTTAGAGCAGATGATGTACGCATTTTGCTGGGGTCGTTCAGTTTTTCCTCACTTTACTAACAGAGCAAATGTACATTAAAAATATAATATGAAGTCGATAAGCATGATAAAATAATCTTAGTATTCTAATATAATATTTAAAGAAAAATATTTTGTGGTTTTTTTTAACCTGCATTTTTATGATAGCCCTATTTGGAGTAATGATTAGAATATTTAGTTATGTTTTATGTAGGGCAAAATAAATATAGTTCTTCGTGAAAAATATGAATGACTAGTTGGAATTTTGCTTTCTAAATTTTTTATTCCAGTCACTGAGTTGGTACATTTTCTTATGTATACATACACGTTCTTAAATTACTAGTGCCTTATATAAACTTCAGATGATTAGATAGACTCTCTCTACTTTTTACAGAACTACATGTTGTTTTTCACTGTGAATGTACTAGGCATTTGTAAAAGAGACCATGCATATAGATTGCTTAAATCTAAATGTAGATATTTCTGATTTTTCTTGGAAGCATATACTTTATTAAGGTATAAGGTGGATATTAAAAGGTATTATGTAGTTATATAGTTTTTTGCTTTTTAAAAACCGGCTTTTTGAGGTATAATTCAAATACCGTACAACTTAGACATTTAAAGTATGCAGTTCAGTATTTTTTTAGTATATTCACATGGTTGTATAACCATCACCACATTAGAACATTTTCATGCCTCCTGAAGAATCCCCCGTTATCTATTAACAGTCAACCTCCATTTCTCTTCTCTCTTCCCCTGCTCCCAACTCTAAGCAACCATTAATACACTCTACAAATTTCCCTATTCTGGACATTTTGATATAAAATGGCATCATTCAACATGTGTTCTTTTCTGACTCGTGTTTTTCATTTAGTGTAATGTTTTCAAGGGTCATCCTTCCTGTAGCATGTATTATCAGTACTTCATTTCTTTTTATTGCTGAATAATATTACATTGTAAGGATATATACCACATTTTACTTATCCATCTATCAGTTGATGCACATTTGGATTGTTGTTGCGTTTTATCTATTCTGAATAGCACTGCTCTGAACATTTTTACACAAGATTTTGTGGGGTCAGATGTTTTCGTTTCTCTTGGGTATATACCTAGGAGTGGAATTGCTGGGTTTTATGGTAACTCTAAATTCAACGTTTTTCAGAACTACGATATTCCAAAACATCTGCGCTATATTATACTCCTGCTACAACGTATGATGGTTCCAATTTCTTCATTCTTGACAATACTTGTTGTTGCCTGGTGTTTTTTTAATATAACCATCCTATTGGACGTGAAGTAGTATCTCATTGTGGTTTTGACTTCCCTTTTCCAAGTGACTAATGATGCTACACATCTTTTCATGTGCTTATTGGTCATTTGTATATCTTCTTTGGAGAAATGTCTGTTCTACTTCTTTTCTTTAATTTTAAAAATTTGTCTCTATCGTCATGTTACAAATTTCTTTTTATATTCTAGATACAAGTTTCTTTAAAGCTGTATGATTTATAAATATATTCTTCCATTCTCTGGGTTATCTTTACTTTCTTGATGGTGCCCTTTGAAACACAAACGTTCTTAATTTTGTTCAAGTCCAGTCTTATCTTTTTTCTTCTATTGCTTATGCTTTTAGTATCATATCTAAGAAACATTGCCAAGCCTAAGGTAATCGAGATTTACTCATATTTTTTTCCTGCAGGTTATTTTTTAAAAATATTTTTATTTATTTATTTGGCTGCACTGGGTCTTAGTTGTGTCACACGGGATCTTTTAGTTGCGGCATGTGGGATCTTTTAGTTGCGACATGCATGCGGGATCTAGTTCCCTGACCAGGGATTGAACCTGGGCCCCTGCCTTGGGAGGGTGAAGTCTTAAGCACTGGACCACCAAGGGAAGTCCCAAGTTACTAATTTTGAGTTAATATTTATGTATTTGTGTGAGGTAGGGTTACAACATTTTTTTGTATGCAGATAGCCATTTGTCCCAGTACCATTTGTTGAAAGACTATTCTTTCACCATTTAGTAGTGTTGGCACTGTTGTTGAAAATATTTATGAGTTTTTCCCCCCACGGCTTATGTGCTTCTAGTAATTCTTTTTTTTTTTTTTTTTTTTTTCTGGCCACGCCGCATGGCTTGCAGGATCTTAGTTCCTGACCAGGGATTGAACCCAGGCCACAGCAGTGACAGCACCAAGTCCTAACCACTGGGCCACCAGGGAACTCCCTATTAATTCTTTTTTTTTTTTTTTTAATTAATTATTTATTTATTTATGGCTGTGTTGGGTCTTCGTTTCTGTGCGAGGGCTTTCTCTAGTTGTGGCAAGTGGGGGCCACTCTTCATCGCGGTGCGCGGGCCTCTCAGTATCGCGGCCTGTTTTGTTGCGGAGCACAGGCTCCAGACGCGCAGGCTCAGTAATTGTGGCTCACGGGCCCAGTTGCTCCGCGGCACGTGGGATCTTCCCAGACCAGGGCTCGAACCCGCGTCCCCTGCATTGGCAGGCGGATTCTCAACCACTGCGCCACCGGGGAAGCCCCCCTATTAATTCTTATATGTAATAATTTTTTGGTTTGTTCTTTGAAATAACTTCTTGATGGTTTTCAATAGGATTAATGAAAGTTGTCTTTTTTTTTTTAATCGCTTGACGTATTTCATGAGTATACACTTGGTAAGATCACCTCTTGATCTTTTAAACAGGTGAGATTTAAGCAGGCTTTGAGGTGCTGTAGGAGCCACCAGAGACCGCTTTGAAGAAGCCAGCCTTAAAGACAGCGTGGCATCATTCTCTCTGACGTACATCTGACCTAAGACAAATTTACGGTGTTTTTCCTGTGCGGTAGGCAGTAACAAGGCTGGATGGGATGAAAAAGAGTCAGTGATTGGACTGAAACATTTGGTAGTTACAGTGTACTTATCTTACTGTGATGATCTGGGTAATTTGAGAGTTGGTGATAATTGGTGTGAAGCAGGTTACTGGGAGAAACCTCAGAAAAAAATATTCACTGATGTAACCAGGAATCTCTGCCAGGACACTCCTCTGCTATTGTTGAATCTGAGGGTCTAGAGTGGTGCCATCTAATAGAAATGTAATGTGAGCCTCATTTGTAATTTAAAGTGTTCTAGTAGCCACATTTAAAAAAAAAGTAAAAAGCAGATGAATTTAATTTTAATAATTTATTATATCCAAAACATTATTATTTTAACATGTAATAAATATAAAATTATTAATAAAATATTTTACATTTTTTATACTAAATCTTGGAAATTCAGTACATATTTTACACTTAGAACACATCTCAGTAAGGACTAGGCACATTTTAAGTGCTCAGCACCCACGTGGGGCCAGAGGACAGCAGAGTTCTAGATGTTTTGATATGATAGCCAGTCAAGATATTACACCAACATTACTCAACCTCCTCTGTATTTCAAGGTACCCTGACTCATCCCTTTAACTTGATAGAACTGGCTTTGGGGGAACTATCTGCCTGCCTGTTCAGCATGGCCCTCCCTGACACCAGAGGGTCTGAGAATTTTGTTAAGCAAGTGACGTGGCAGCTCACCAAGAGACACACATTATGATAAAGATACCCGAGCCTCTCAAACTAGAGAAAATGGGCATGTGAAAATTAGAATCTCTTCTCCCTTATCATAGATACAGTCTATTCCATTGAGGTAAAGGTATATGTAGCAAATGCCACCGATGAAGTGGTGCTCACATGGGCATCATTTTGCCACCACTCCCCCCCCCCCCCCCCCCCCCCCCGATTTGTCAGTGTCTGGGCATAGGTTTTTTTTTGGTGATGATTAAAAAATTTTTTACTGGAGTATAGTTGATTTACAATGTTGTGTTAGTTTCAGGTGTACAGCAAAGTGAATCAGTTATACATATACATATATCCAGTGTTGGTTTTTTTAATGATTCTTGTCCCATGTAGGCCGTTACAGAGTATTGAGTAGAGTTCCCTGTGCTATGCAGCAGGTCCTTATTAGTTATCTATTTTATATATAGCAGTACGTATATTGTCAATCCCAATCTCCTGATTTATCCCCAGCCCCGGTCATCCCCTGGTAACCATAAGTTTTCTACATTTGTGAGTCTACTACTATTTTGTAAATAAGTTCATTTGTACCCTTTTTTTTTTTTAGATTCCACATATAAACGATATCATATATTTGTCTTTCTCTGTCTGACTTACTTCACTTAGTATGATAATCGCTAGGTCCACCCATGTTGCTGGCATTAATTCATTCTTTTTTATGGCTGAGTAATATTCCATTGTATATATGTACCACATCTTCTTTATCCATTCCTCTGTTGATGGACATTTAGGTTGCTTTGTCTCTGGACATGTCTATGATGATCACAACTGACATGTAGTGGCTGGAGGCCAGGCTAACAGCGTTCTACAACATACGAAACAGCACCCACAGCCATGAGTTTCCTGGCCCAAGTATCAGTGGTGTCGAGCATAGCAGCGCCCTGCACCAGTGGGACAAGATCTTCCAGTCCTTCCCTTTTCATTAGTTGTTACGTAGTCTCCACAGGGAATATGTGTTGTTGTTTTTTGGGTTTTTTTTTTTTTTTTAATTTAGAGAATCTCTTCATTTTTTCATATAAAATTTCTTAGGAAGAAATAGTCAACTTGAAAGTATTTGTGGTTGAGCAAATTTGTCAAATAGATAGATTCCACCCCCAGGAATGGGTCATGTAAATCTTTTCTCTAACCTCTTCCCTTTGGGGAAGCGTTGAAACTGGTGCAGTTCCTCTCCTACCTCCCCTTCCTCAGACCTCTTTTCCCTAGGACCATTTTACTTTCAGTAAAGGCATGTCTATTAAAAAGAAAATGAGCATTTGCAAGGCTGCCAGAAAGATGACTGCACTTCCGTAAGGTCTCTTGGGATTTTTTTGGAGGTCCTGGCAGTGATGTTGGTGTTTGGTTGTGATGACTCCCTTTCAGTACTCCATCATGAGGCATGGTTAATTCAGAATGTTGTCACCACCATTGTCCTAATGTCTGTTACCTAGGGAGCTGTAACTTTGAGTCTCCATAAATTCTAGCTAGTAGAAATCAGTACAAGTCATTTTCAGATTATAAACATTCTTTAGTTGTCCTGCCAAAGGTAATCATACTTGCCAGTGTTGACCTGTAAGGTTACCTGTGGGGTGTGATCCCCACCCCATCCTCATGACTGCTGGTGTTTCTACTGCCTTCCTTCATTTGCTGTGGCACTTTGAGTTTTTGGTGGCAACCCACATAAATGAGCTGTAACTACCTTAGGCTGAAGGCAGTGTGCTAAAGGCTATTTGGGGGCTCCTAGATTTGGCAAGAATTTAGAGGTTCAACTTAGAAAGGGGCAGCTCCTCTGGCCCTGCCTCTTACTAGCAGCTAGGATAGTTTGCACCCTGTGATTGCTGACCTTCTCAAGCAAGGTTCCAGGGCTGTGTGCCCTAGGCTGTACCACAGCGAGGAGAGAGGACTGGAGCCAGCCTTTCATTGTGCAGGGAGTAGCAGTGTTCCAAAACGTGCTTTTAGAAAGGGAACATCAGTACTGGGCAGGCCAAAAAAAATGGCCGTTATCTACCACATCAGTGGCTGTGAGGTTCCCCTTGCTCCCCAGACTAGGGGCCCTCTGTTCATCCCACTGAAACTGCCTCTGGGGAACAGTCCATCAGCCGAACCCCCTTGCGCCTACCACTCGGTATCTTTT
Organism: Balaenoptera musculus; assembly: GCF_009873245.2. Lineage (NCBI taxonomy): Eukaryota > Metazoa > Chordata > Mammalia > Artiodactyla > Balaenopteridae > Balaenoptera > Balaenoptera musculus. The sequence continues at coordinate 89,540,363 of NC_045793.1, read as the reverse complement.
CCCTCCCCACTTTTTATCTGTAGGGCTATGGCCAGCTCAGGGAGAGCGGTGGTGGTCCTGTTGTTAGGGCAGCTTGCAGCTCAAGAGGGGTTCTGCATCCAGTTGAGACTTTTGGTTCAAGATTCCCCATTGGGATGTGGCTAGAAGGAGCAGTTAAATTTTATAAGTGAAAGCTTGATTTTATAGAATTGCATTATGAATGCTTTACTTCTAAGCAAATGTATTTAATATGTCCTGAGTTATTCTAGATATCTGAAGGGTTTACATCTGTAACCTCTTAAGTTGTTTATTTGTTTTTAGTATTATAGGTTTTCCTATCTTTTGTAAAAGAGTATACTAAACATTTAGCCTTTTTGTAACAATTAGAAATAACCTTTGGAAGTCTTGCATTGATGTACGGATTGTATTTGTATTTGACTGCAGTGGATGTTTTCTTTGTTTAATTTCCAGTTTGGGACAGCGTTCTTGTCTTGCTAAGCAAGGTGTACATTACAGTATACATTAGTTGGCTTTTATGAGTTATCCAGGAAACCTAACCACATTCCTACTGTTTCTATGGGGAAAGGAATTCTGATTTTAAAATGATGGAAAATAAGCCCTTTTTTTAAAGTCCAGGGTTGCTTTCCTCTGTCTTTTTCTAATCTCTGGGGGATGTGTTCTAACTACTAAGGCTGTGTATCGTGGGGAGATAACTCTTATTTCACTTACAATTCATAATATTATCAAGACTTAAGAAATAATGACACTTGGAGTGAAAATGGGCCTGCAGAAATATTCCTTGGTTAATAAGGGTAGTCACGCCCCCCGCCCCCCACTTGTGTTTTGAAACATTACTTGAATTCAGCTAAAGTGGATGAAGTAACATTAATCAGCATCTCTTCTTAGTGTGTGACAATTTTATTTTTCCCCACATTAAGAAACTCTCAAGTGTATTCATAATGCAGGATTTACTTCTGAGTAAACAGAAATTGTCCTTCCTCTGTTTCAGGCCGGAGCCTCAACAGAAAGCTCCCTTGGTTCCTCCACCCCCGCCCCCTCCACCGCCACCGCCTCTGGCAGACCCTGCGCCCCCGGAGCCAGAGGAGGAGATCCTGGGGTCAGACGATGAGGAGCAGGAGGACCCCGCAGACTACTGCAAAGGTGACGCGCCTGCCCTCCCCACTGGGAGAGGACGAGGGGGGTTAATGACGCAGACTCCTTGGTCTTTATTAAATTAGCCACTTGGTGTCCATATCGTTAAAAATTTTTAGATTATTAAGTGTAGAATGCTACCTGAAAATATAAGAGATATCAGAAGGAAAATTTGTAAGAGAAGGAAAATAAATACATGTGTGTGTACATATGCTGGGTACTTTCAAGAGGATTTAAATCTGCTGGTAGAATTAAAAAGATGGTATAAAGCAGGACTATTAAAGATAAAAACATAGTAAAGCATCTGCGAAGAGCACAGAAAGTAGAGGGTACGAAGCCCCTACGGGAGGAGCCAATTAAACTGCTTGCTGTTCACTACATTGGATTTGAGCTTCTTGGCTGCTAAGACTAATAAGGAACTGTTCCTTTCTCTGCTCAGCATTGAGTTACATAGTATTTATTGTCTGTGGAAAGAAAGTCTGTCCATTTGTTTCCTGGTGTTGTACTCAACGAAAAAGACAGTTTGTGGGTTCTGCCATTGTGACGTAGTGGATTATGTTTTCAGCTATGATTTCACGGAATACATAGAAATTACTCAAGTGGAGTATTTGTGTATTGACGTTTCGTAAAGACCAAGAGCATATAGCTAAACTCCTAAAAGGCAAGCATGTTGTGTGATGAGTATTGAAAACAGTTTGATCCAGACCCCATACTCTGTGTAGACTGGATCCCAAGAATCTAGGAGAAAGGAAAGGCAGTCCATTTGCTGCCTCTTCTTACTCACTTGGACTTTAATTCCCTCTAATAGAAAAGTATCACAATCTGAATTCTTAGCTTCTGAGCAGTTGATGAGACATTTATCTGCTACAAATTAAGGAAAATGTAAATCAGATTCTATACGGCTTAAGAATAGATGGCAGGAGATGCACACATGTTCAGGCCATAAAGCATTAATGACTCTTTGGCTCTGTTGTATCTTAGTATCAATTTATCTAGTGATTGCAGGCCCTTTGTGTGTTGGTTAAGGAACAATGTACTTTTTAGTTACGAGTAAGCAAAAGTTAACATTCTGCTCTGAAAAGTTTAAGAATCACGCTCTAACGTGATTTTTCCATAGGTGTAGATTTCTACACATAGAATCATGTTTTCCTTAGAAAATGGAATGTTGATCTTTAGCATTTGTTTGAGTAGTGATTATGACCCCAAAGGTAAAGATCTATGCCTTTTAATATGGAAAACAAGATGTTTTCCATCCTCCCTCTTAATCTGCATTTCTTCGTTTGAAAATGAAGTTATTTGAAGAGGAAATGCGGACAACTGTCTTGATTTTGCTGCTTAGGCCAAAACATTACGTTGGTGTGAAGGAACTGTTCTCTTCAGGTCATAGGCTCCCCACTGCTGGAATGAGAATATTTGCCTCACACCTGGCTCTTTTGTGGTGTAGACCATAACAGGTGTTGAAGATAACTGACAAATGCTTTCAAGGAGCCCATGGAGTTGATTGGGAATGTCTGGGAAAAGAAATGCCCCCACCCCCCAGTAGAGTAGATAACTTTCCCACTGGAAAGGGTTGAATTTAAGTTACCAACACGATGCTTTATCACCCCTGAGTACTTTAGTATGTTTTGCCTACAATCAAGTACGTTCTCCTATGTTAACCACAATACAACTATCAAGATCAGGAAGTTAATGTTGATATACTTCTACCATTCAGTCCTCAGAATCCATTCAGGTTTTGCCAGTTGCCCAGTATTGTTATTTTTGTGAAACCGATCCATTGAAGAACCGCATTGCATTTTGTTTTCTTCTTCCCTTAGTCTGGAACAGTTCCTTAGTCTTTTCTGGGCTTTTATGGCTTTGACATTTTTGAAGATGTAGGCCAATTATTTTGTATAATGTTTTCTCAATTTGGAATACCAAAATAGTGTTGTTCTCTGAGAAGTGTTCTTCTCATTGAATCCTATCAGATGGTACATGGTTTTGATTTATACCAGTACAGTTGATGTCAATCACTTGTTCAGGTTGGTATCTGCCAGATAGCTCTACTGTAAAGTTACTCTTTACCCCCTGGTAATTAATAAACATTTTGTTGAGAGTTACTTTGAACCTTTGTAAATATTCTTTTTTCAAGAAATTTACTTCCTTCTTCCTCTTCTTTCTTTCTCTCCCTCTATTCTACCTAACCCTCCCTCCCATCCATCTGTCTGTGTATCTCAGATGTACTCATTCATAGATTTCCTTTTTACTCAGTGGGTTATAATCATTTACTCTCCTTATTTGTTTTGATGCTTAGATTTTCCCAACCTGGCCATTAGGAGCCCCTTCAGGTTGATTCTCTGTCCTTTTGAAAAGTTCATATCATTCTTTTTTGTTCTACACATTATTTTTTCACAGTATATATTAGAAGTCACTCTGTATCGGTACGTATAAATCTGTGTCATTTGTTTTATTTATTATTATTTTTTTAGTTTAGCATAAATGTAAACCCTTATTTTTTAACTTAATTAAAAATTTTTTTTTACAATTTTAAAGGTTACTTTCCATTTACAGTTATTACAAAATATTGGCTATATTCCCCATGTTGTGTACAGTACATCCTCGAGCCTGTCTTACACCCAGTAGTTTATACCTCCCACTCCTCCACCCCTGTATTGCCCTTACCCCCCTCCCCACTGGTGGTAACCATTAGTTTGTTCTCTATATCTGTGAGTCTGCTTCTTTTTTGTTCACTAGTTTGTTTAGTTTGTTGTAATTTTTAGATTCCTCATATAAGTGATATCATACAGTATTTCTCTTTCTCTGACTTATTTCACTTAGCACAGTGCCCTACAAGTCCATCCATGTTGCTGCAAATTTGATTCTTTTTAATGGCTGAGTTGTATTCCGCTGTGTGTGTGTGTGTGTGTGTGTGTGTGTGTGTGTGTGTGTGTGTGTACCTTGTCTTCTTTATCCATTCTTCTGTTGATGGGAAAAGTCCCTATCATTCTTTTTTTTTTTTTTTAATTTTATTTATTTATTTTTGGCTGCGTTGGGTCTTCGTTGCTGTGCACGGGCTTTCTCTAGTTGTGGTGAGCAGGGGCTACTCTTTGTTGTGGTGCGTGGGCTTCTCATTGCAGTGGCTTCTCTTGTTGTGGAGCACGGGCTCTAGGCACGCAGGCTTCAGTAGTTGTGGCACATGGGCTCAGTAGTTGTGGCTCACAGGCTCTAGAGCACAGGCTCAGTAGTTGTGGCATATGGATGGCTTAGTTGCTCCACAGCATGTGGGATCTTCCCAGATCAGGGCTCAAACCTGTGTCCCCTGCATTGGCAGGCGGATTCTAAACCACTGCGCCACCAGGGAAGCCCCCCATCATTCTTTAAATCCTTTCTTACTTTCAAATAAGATGTTCCTCATATACACTGTTGATACTATGTATAAAATAGATTACTAATGATAACATGCTGTATAGCAGCAGTCCCCAACCTTTTTGGCACCAGGGACCAGTTTAATTGAAGATAATTTTTCCACGGACCGGGGGTGGGGTGGGGGGATGGTTCGGCGGTAATGTGAGTGATGGGGAGCAGCAGATGAAGCTTAGCTTGCCCGCCCACCACTCACCTCCTGCTGTGCGGCCCGGTTCCTAACAGGCTGTGGACCGGTACCAGTCGGCGGCTTAGGGGTTGGGGACCCCTGCTGTATAGCACAGGGAACTCTACTTAATGCACTGTGGTGACCTAAATGGGAAGGAAATCCAAAAAAGAGGGGATATATGCATAGCTGATTCATTTTGCTGTATAGTAGAAACTAACACAACATTGCATAGCAACTGTACTCCAATAAAAATTAATCAAAAAAAAAAAAAAAAAAAAGATGTTCCCAGTTCATCTTGTATTATCTGTATGCCAGCCCTGGAATCAGCTCTCTCCACAAAGAGCCCTGGTTTCTTTTAAAGAAGAACAGTATTTAGAAAACAAGCTCTGGGCATTAGATGAGATCATTACTGTTGGGGTGTCACTGCTTCTAGGTCTCTTAGCACAGAGCTAAGGACACACACACTTCCTTTATGTACATATTTCTAAATATTTATTTCTGTTTTTATTTATGCATATATTAAAATCCATGAGTTTAATATATCTCATTTCCACTGTAATGCCGGGGGATTCAGCTCAGTTTTATCCTTACCATATCTATAGTTTCTTTCTTTGGCAGTAAGAGACTAGGCTGTCATTATCCTCATTATGTTTACTGACTAGATTAATTTCCTTGTATGTCACTGCCGTTTTGGACATGTCTCCCCTCTCCTCAACACCTAGCCTGTCCTTAGACGTCCTTTGTTGCTTGGCAGTACCTAAGGGCTGTGGAGTGAATTCAGGAAGAGGGAAGAGGAGGGATGCCTTTCACAGTCTAAGGGTATGTTTTGCTTAGTCTGTGGAGGTGGCTTGTCTCTCTTCTGTCACTTTACGTCTCCGCTTGTTTCCTTTGACTTCATTCTTGGAGAACCTCTGCCTCACCAGCCAGTTCTTAATAGTCCTGAAATAAAATAAAACATCAACAGAAACAAAATATACCACATCTTTTCTCTCTCTCTTTACAAAAGACATTTTTGTTCATCATAGGAGTTATAGGTATTTTGGGGGTCGGAGTGTGGAAGGTCACCTGGAATCCCATCACCTACCTTTAGCTGCAATAAGCATTTGGGTTCCTGCAATTCTGAATCATTCATGATGAACCAAATTGTATCTTAACTTTTTACCTTCTTTTTACCTCTTTACCTTTTCAAGTCTTTCCTTATTCAAAGCTTGTGAAACTTAACTCCTTTTTAACAAAAAGGCCACTATTTAAAGTTCTGATATTGCTAATGCATTATTCTTTGCTCCTTTCTATTGTACTTGGCAGTCTCTGCGGCCTGGGAGGCTTCTTTTCCTTTCTTCACAGCTAGCATGTTCCTACCCACGAGTCCAGGGGGGGAATATGGACTTTGGAGTCTGAAAGAGCTGGGTTCAAAATCTGGCCCTGTTGCTTTCCATTTCTGTATCTTCAGACAAGTTACCTTTGCTCTAGGCTTTATTAGTTTCTTCATCTATAATATCATCTCTCCATGTAATAGCATATATAACAGCACCTATCACTGATGATTTTTTGAGGAATAAAATGAGACACATATGTGCAGTAGGGCATACTGCCTGATACATAGAAGATTCTTAAGAAATACGAATTTTATTTTCCTTAGTTCTGTTTTTGTTCCGTCATTCTCTTCTCGGGTGTGTCCCCGTCCGTACTTTCGTGCTGACCCCCTTAGCGGTCTTAACTGCCTCGCTTGTGGTACGCGTGTTTCTCTGGCCTCTGCAGACAGAGTGGTCAGCACTGCTTCTCTCTCTCCTTGTTCTTCTGTGTTACCTCTGGTCAGTTGTCTGGGGCAGGAACTGTAGCAGCAGGCTCTGTGGTTTATTCCGACTTTTTCTTCCAAGCCCAGAGTATAACAAGGGTCAGGCACAGGGTCAGCCTGTAAGCAAACAGTTCTAGGAGGCCCCTGTGTAATATTGTACTTGCTTGCTTTTTTAAGCTGAAAGCCTCTTCATCAGGGCAAAACCTCCTCCTCTGGGGAGGTTTTAGTCTAATGTGGGTTTTCAGAGTGTGACCTGTACCACCTGCATCAGAACGTTTCTAGGCTGGACTCTTAAGTCTTGAATTGGAATCCTTGAGAGTAGGACCCGGCCTCCAAGTATTTAACAGGTTCATCCAGTGATTTTTCTGCACATTGAAGCTAAGGATGGCTCACCTGAGGCATGTACCATTCCTCTAAAACTCCAAATCTGTGACTAAGAGAAGTGACCCTTGCCTTCACTTCACACTGTGTGACTGATTTGCTGTGTAAGGGGAATTGCTGCTTTGAACTACCTGTGTTCTAAAATTTCCCCAGAATGCTCAGCACGTATTTACTCCAAGGACGAGTAAATGGTGAAAGTAGGAACATCGCTTTGGTGTATCATGCTTGCCTGCACTGACTGACTCCTTGGAGATCCTGTTTTGTGGCTCTCCTAAATCATTTTTAGGTAAGTTGGCACCTTGTATACAGTTTATCACTTGCGTCGTTTTTGGAGACATCGATTTCAACATAGTTGTGGTCTGACTTGGTACTGAAACGTGTCATTTCCTTATGCCTTCTTTGAATCCCTATCACATCTTATTTAGGCCTCTTCCTTTATCACCCACAGTAGTCTCCACTCCCCACCCCCGTAGCACTCATCATGATGTGTGATTATACATTTATTTTTGCGTTTGTTTCTGAGCTCCTTCTCCTCAGTCTGAAAGATTTCCTGTGGTCAAGGGCTGTATGTTTTGTTAATCCCACTGCATTTGAACCATCTACTGTGCAGTAAGTATTTCTGGTTGGGTGAAGAAATTGTCTCTGGTGTTAAGCTTCAACTAAGGGCAGGACAGCACTGGTGTTACCTGTGTATCTGAGAAGGCGTGTCAGGTTGAGGAGGTTGACATGCCATGAAGGACACACAAATCAGAGTACAGACCCTTCATTTCTGCTTTAAATTTTCTTAAAATCATCCACAGTGCCCCCGAGCTCTTCTGTGGGAATTTGGGAATATCTTCTTCAAAACATAGGGTAAACAATATGAATACTTGCACACTAGAAAAATGTCAAATGGCTTCCTTATACACAAATTGCCTTTACCCATGTGTGTTCACTTTCCATTTGTGAAAAGTTTACACAGGTTGAATTTTACTAAGTCTCAAAATTTAATGTTGGTGATTTAATTTCTTATTGGTCTTCTTTCTCTGCCCAGAATCTATGACTTACGACTATTTTATAGCTTCAGGTTTTTTGTTTGGTTTTTTTTTAAGAAGAAAAAGCAATATACATTACACGAAGTTGCCTTAGAAATGGTGTCATGTAGCTCAAATATTTTATGAAAATGTAGTCTTTTTAATTTTTTTTTTTACAGTAGGTCCCTGTTGGTTGTCTGTTTTATTTTATTAATTAATTGATTAATTTATTTATTTAAGGTTTTTTGTTTTTTTTTTTGATGTGGACCATTTTTAAAGTCTTTACTGAATTTGTTACAATATTGCTTCTGCTTTATGTTTTGGTTTTTTGGCCCCGAGGCATGTGGGATCTTAGCTCCCTGACCAGGGATTGAACTTGCATCCCCTGCATTGGAAGGTGAAGTGTTAACCACTGGACTGCCTGGGAAGTCCCTGGTTGTCTATTTTAAATATAGCAGTGTGTACGTGACAATCCCAAACTGCCAATCTATCCCCACCGCCCCCCTTCTCCCCTGGTAACCATAAATTCATTTTCTAAGTCTGTGAGTCTGTTTCTGTTTTGAAAATAGGTTCATTTGCATCTTTTTTTTTTTAGATTCCACATATAAGCGACATCATTTATTTGTCTTTCTCTGTCTGACTTACATCACTTAGTACGATAATCTCCAGGTCCATCCAGAAATGTGGTCTTTAGTTTCTCTTCTTTTTGAGACAAGTAAAAGATAACCTTTATTCATTCACAGTTCTTTTCCTTAAAACCACTAATTCTGCATGAATACTTAATTCACCACGGTTGTATGCATTTTTAAAAATTAGTAGGCTTAATTTGGCTTACTTGAAGCCTTGAGAAGAGACTCTGCTTAACTATATGAAGACGGTAATATGCCCTTGAATTTATTACATGAGGCTTCATTGCATTCCTTTCGTGGAGACTGAGGCAATTCCAACACCTGTCAGGCCCCTTGCTGTGAATCACTACTGACATGGGTATTTATTGATCACTAAGCTTTAGTTAGCCTAACAATTGAATGCTTTGAGGCTTTCCTATTTGTAAAGTGTTGTGTTTTACTACAGGGGTTGTAAAGATAAATGAGAAACAATCTGTATTTTCTAGGAGTTCATGGCCTTATAGACTTTGCCAGTAGAATATAAGCTCCTTCACAGCAGAGCCTTGCCTGTCTTGTTGCTTCCTGCTCCTCACTAGAACCAAGATAGAACAATCTGGCCTGTTGACTATGGAATGAATGAATGAATGAATGGACTAGATTAAGAAGCTACTTAAGCGCCTTTCTTCACCTTTTTTGTATGGTTAACTAATTATAAGAGGAGAAAAAGGAAAATTGGTGAGGATATGAAGGGAATGAAGTTGTATTTGGTTAGAGGTAAAAGAAGAGACTTTATAGAAAATGTAAAGGGGGCCTTGCCAGTTAAAAAGAATTGGACTTTATTGATGGGAGTGGGCATTTCTCTGGCCAAATCCTGGAGCCTGGGAGAGGTGTCTCTGAGAAGCTTTTGTTTTCCTACCAAATGGGCAACCTATAGATTAGGTTGAAGAGTAATTTGGCAGCATCATGTAGAGGATAAATATGAGGATGAGAAATTTATACGTGAAGTAAATTAAAACATCATCTAGAAATACGTTTTTTTAAAAACCTGAAGGAAGGCAGAATAGAAAAAGAACCCTTGGGAGTTCCCTGGCGTTCTAGTGGGTACGATTTGGTGCTTTCACTGCCAAGGGTGCAGGTTCAATCCCTGGTCAGGGAACTGAGATCCCACAAGATTACACAGGTTGAATTTTACTAAGTCTCAAAATTTAATGTTGGCCATTAAAAGGCAAAAGAACCTTTGTGGTATGATCAGCTCTCTTTTTAAAATTGTATTTAGGGTGAAAGAGCTATACCAAAATGTCAGCAGTAAGGTGTGAAGTTGGTGTGGAGGTTTCTTCTTTTCTGTATACTTTTATGTCTAGTTGTTGTAGCACCATTTGTTGAAAAGACACTTCTTTCCCTATGGAATTGCCTGGTGCCTTTGTAAATAAATTCACTGTATGTATTAGGGTCTATTTATGGACTCTTTTCTGTTCCATTCCACTTTTGGTCTGTTGGTGCTCTTATTCCACACTGCCTTGATTTGTGTAGCTTTATATAGTAAGTCTTGAACTGGGTAGTGGATGCCCTCCAACTTTGTGCTTCTCTTCCAGAATGGGTTTTGACTTGTCTAGTTCCTTTGTATTTATGTATAATGTCAGCCTCAGCTTATAAATACAAATATTTTAGACATGTGTTTAGTAGTATTGATCTTCTAATCCATTGTAGAGGAGCAAAATTTGCCATCCCTGAAGTCTCTTTGGCATGTGGATTATTTCCAGCTGAAAAGGCCCAAAAGACTCAGGAAGAAACTTTGACTTTCCCCCAAATGCCTAAAAGAACTTAAATAGAGGGCATGTTCCCTGACAGGAATAGAACTGTCATCAGAGGTGTCTGCAAAGAATGTGGGCTAGGTGTCATGGGGGAGTCAGCAGAGCCTAGAAATCAGAGTCCGCTCTGTGGCTCTGTGTCTGTGTCACAGCCATTTACCAAGTATTTGCTTTTCCATCTCCATGTGAATGGCCTTCCTTCCCTTTGAAGTCCCAAATCACTACCCACAACATCCTGAAGATGGTATTTAAGATGAGGGCTTTGGTCGTTTTGGAGAGTTACTCAGTTTTCCTGGGCCTCTCCTGTGTATACACGTCATTAAACTGTTGTTTGATTTTCTCCTTTTAACCTGTCAATTTAATTCTTAGACCAGCTAGAACAACCTAGAAAGGTAGAGGAAATTTCTTCCTCCCAGACACCACTAACATCTCTGTGGCCATTTATTACCAAATTGGTCAGCTGGACTCAGGCCAGGGTTCTAGCCCAGGCTGAGACCCCTGGTCTCGCCCAGAGAGGTTCTTTTTCCATCAGTTTCATGCAGCTGTAATGAAACCCTTGCTGAGACTGGAACAGCACACACTTTATTCAATGGCCAAAGAAAGGAGAAGCAGGAACTTAGTTCACAAATTTTTTTTTTGTTATTGCTTTTTATTAATATAATAGCACTCATAAATGCCAAAAAAGTAAAAGAGTATGTGAGAGCATTACACAAAAAACAAAAATTTGAGGGGAGAATCTCACATGGATTATATGCCGATTAACTTCTCAAGCCAATCCGGGTGGAGACACCAAATCTATAGGCGGGTCGAGGTAAAATGGAGGGATTTGGATAGAGTGAGAGGAATATTCATGAGTTATCAGAGAACAGGAGTGTGGTTTGGACCTGGAACTGATGCAGCTCTCCTCTTCAGTCCTTGTTTGGGCTTTTCTGGTTGTTGTCGTGGCAGTCATAACTGTCAAGGCACTGAGGGGTGTGTCATTTAGCATGCTAATGTATTACACTGAGTGTATAATGAGGCTTATGGTCTGCTGGAAGTCAGATCTTCTGCCATCTTGGGCCTTGTTGGTTCTAACCAGTTCTTGTTTTTTTTTTTCTGTTTGCAGCTTCCCCCTGAAACTTAGAAAAGAGTAATTGGTTTCTAGAAAAAGATTTTTAAAAAGAAAAAAAAAAGAGTAATTGGTTTCTATTTGAGGGAGGGGCTGGGGTATGATTCTGGGGCCACAGCCTTGGTAACACACTTATTTAGGCCTTTAATTTCTCTCAGCAATGTTTTATGTTTTTTTAGTGTGGAGGTCTTGCGCATATTTAAATTTTTTCCTCTCTTTTGTTTTTGTTTTTTGATGATATGTAGAAATACAATTAATTCATTGACCATGTGTCCTGTAACTGTGCTAAATTTGTTTGCTAATTCTATTTGTGTGTGTGTGTTCTGTGTAGATTTTTTGGATTTTCTGCACAAGCATTTATCATTTAACTGAAAATAGTTTTCTTTTCCTTAGCATTCTTTAAGTTTCTTTCTTGCTTCATTGCTCCATGCACAAGATTGAATAAAAGTGGTAGGAGAGGACATCCTTGTCTTGTTTCTGATCTTACAGCAAATGTGTGGATTTTTAAAAAGATCTATTTCTTAGGTTGTGATGGATCCCATAGACTTAAAAATAAAACGAAAAGCATAAGGCTTACAAAAAGAAAAAAAGTAGAAGTCTTCACAGCCTTGGAGTAGGGGAAGATTTTGTAGAGAGAATACAAGAGGTATTAAGGTTAAAAAAATTAAAAATTGGATTTCATCCAAATAAAAAGTCCTTTGCTGATTGAGAGACATTTAAAAAAATGAAATGACCAGCTTCAGAGTAGGAGAAAATAATTGCAATATATATAGTTGGCAAAGAACATGAATCGGAGACTACATCAGGAAACTGAGATTTTGGAGAAATGTTCTTTGTATTAATTAGGGCATATACATTTGTCAAATATTAGGGAATTGTATATCTAGACTGCAGGATTTCTCTATCTCTCTTTTTTTTAACTTTGTCTTTTATTTGTTTTCTGCATTGAGCATATATTTCTTTGTAGATAGAAAAAAATGTTTAAAGAACAACTTAGCAGTGAGGAACCATTGCAGGTTTTGAACAGGGAAGTGCTGTTCTGAAGGAAGAATAATTTGAAATCTTAAATGACTGGAGTTGGAGAGAGAGAATATGTATATAAGGAGAAGACAAAAGCAAACAACATCACAGAGATAGCATCTTTATCATTTGATAAACCATGGCACGTAGAGGACAACAGTGAGAAAAATTTCAAGTCTTCAATTCTGGGGTGAGTGGAAGAAGAATAGTACTTCCTGGGCATCATGAAAAAAAATAAGGACTCTGAATTTTGAAACTGCTTGTCTTTTCTTCTTAGTTTCAGATATCATTTGGCTGTTCAAAAGCCCAGAGCCAAATGTGCAGTCCATCTCTAACAACTGAACAGGGATTTACAGCATGCATTCTGTGTCCTAACTTCACTGCAGCATTATTCTATTTTATTTTTTCTGGGCTGTTTTTTCTTCACCCCAGTTTCCTTCTAATTTTATATCTTGTATTGTGGTTTTATAAACTGCCTCAATTCTTTATTGAAAAGAAGTGGATTTGGTACTATTAACAGGAACAGTGAAATGGCAGTTGGTCTGGGGAAATATGGATGAGTTTGACTTTATTCATTTGAATTTAACGAAACTGGTGGAGAAATCAAGAAGGCAGCTGGAGATACGAATCTGGGGCTCAGAAGAGCGGGCAAGCAGCCGGTGTAGTAAAGAATTTAACATTGCTGAAAGAGAAGTCTGGCTTTTGCCCCGAACTCCTAGGTGATAGTCTCTAAGCCCTTGGAATGTCTGCCTGGTTAGTATCTTCTTTACCTGGGCCTCGGGCCACACACAGTGATCTCACAGTGATGGGTACTGGGTGAGGGCTTTCGGCACTTGTGAACCCTGAGGTTTGCCATGTTGCCAGTCAACCACGTCTACATAACGGAGCCCTAATGAAAACTCTGGGCCCCAACGCTTGGGTGAACTGCTCTGGTTGGCAGTACTATGTGTACATTGTCATGTGTCATTAACTGGAGGAATTGACAGTGTCCTTTGGGAGAGGACACTTGGAAGCTCTGAATTTGGGGCCCTCCTTGATTCTGCCCCAGGCGTCTCTTCCTGTGACTGACATTAAGTGATAGCCCTTATGCTATAATAAACTGTAACCATGAGTTTAACTGCCTTCAGTGTCTTCCGTGAGTTCTTGTCACATATTAATTCCTGGAACTGAGCACGGTGTTCGGACGCACCAAATCTGCAGCTGGTGTCAGTAGTGAGGGTGGCCTTTGGGACCCCTAGACCCTACAGTTCTGTCAGAAATGAGCGTGGTCTTGTGGACTGTTCCAGACCTTACACACGTATATAGATTTGATAGGAAAACAAATTGTATAAGGAGTGTTAAGTGAATAAAAAAGATGCAGGGAGACGGTTCAGTGAGAAGCCTTTGAGAAATTCCGTGGGGCACAAGAGGAGGAAGAACAGACAGAGCAGTCAGGCAGGCAGGAGAGCAGCCAAAGGGGTGTGTTCACCTTGGAGGAGCTGCAAAGGTACAGCTCTGTTATTCTCAACGAAACATTCCTCGACGCATTCCGTTGTGTAAACTGAAGTTTTCATTTTTTGAGTGTAGATGGAGTCCTGCTTGCGCTCATTCTAAATGTTAGCAGTTCTTGTCCCCGCCTGTCAGCCCCCTGCAGAGGCTGCCCCTTTGGATCTGGACATCCCCAGAAGAGGTGCCGCAGGATCTGGGCCAGAGTCACCATGTGACGTTTGTCGTGATCTTTCCCGCTCCTTGTTCTGTGGTGCTGCCAGCACCCACTGTGACGTGCTCTCGTCCGTGCCACCAGGGCTCTCCCCACTGCACTCAGAACCAGAGCAGGATCGTGTGGCATAGGTAGAGAGAGGGCCCAGCCCAGATGCCCCCATGCCTGTGCCCCTGCACCCTGCCCTTTGTGGGTCCTCCAGCTGTCCCACGGCCCTTCTCTCCGCTGGCCTGCACCGCTGGTCCCTGGAGTCTGGTTTCAGAAAGAGTGCACAGTCAACGCGACGGCTTCGCTTCTCATCTTTCTCTGTCCCATCATCCCTCACCCCCTTGTGAGCTCACTGGAGCATAAAATCCCTTCCTTTTCCTAGCTCCAAACAGAAACTTTCTTGCACTTTGCCTCCTTGGGGCTGTTCACTAATTCCCTGGGCAGGCCCAGGCATGTTTGATTCTTATTTGGCATCTAAGGTATGATTCTAAATATTACAAACAGAACCTGGTAATGGGGCAAGTTTTGGAGTAATTTATTTTGTCTCTTTCTTAAAATTTATTTTTACTGAGATATAATTGATGTATTTAAGTTTTAAGGCGTACGTTGTGTAGGTCAAGGTGTTTGATATGTTACATATTGCAAGATGATTACCACCATACACACCTCTGTCATATCACATAATTCTTATTTCTTTTTTGTGGTGGGAACAGTTAAGATCTTGTCTCTTAGCAGCGTTGAAGTTTATAATACATCATTGTCGTCTATATTTTCTCCTTAGTTTCCCATCTGAGGCTAGTATAAAAAAGGACTGTATTCTTAGGTACCTTATCCAGGTTTTTCATGATGATTTTTCTATCTCTCTGTATTGGATCCTGTTTCAACCTGGAATTTAAAAGATTATAATGAAATAAAGGAGTTTCAGATTTTGTTGGAGTTTTTTGGTCTATTTTATATTGACTAGGAAGGAATAATTGAAAATTTGCTATTTTTTCCCACATACAATTTTTTTTTATTGATTACATAAGGTACACCCCTCTAAAGGGTACACTTCAGTGGTTTTTAATATATTCACAGAACTGTGCAACTACTACCACTGATTCCAGAACATTTTTATCACGCCCAAAAGAGACACAGGTTCAGGAGCAGTCAGTCCCCAGTCCATGGCAGCTACTCATCTACTTTCTGTCTCTATCGATTTTCTTATTCTGGACATTTCATATAAACAGAATCATATAGTCTGTGGCCTTTTTGTGGCCGGCTTTTTTTTTTTTTTTTTTAAAGCATGTTTTCAAGTTTTATTCATGTTGTAGCATACATTAGTACTTTATTCCTTTTTATTCTGAATAATATGTTCTATAGTCTGGGTATATCACATTTTGTTTATCCATTCATCAGTTGATGTACATTTGGGTTGTTTCACTTTGGAGCTATTTTGAATATGCTCCTTTGAACATTTGTATATGAGTTTTTGAGTGGACATATGTTTTCCGTTTCTCTCAGATATATACCTAGGAGTAGAATTGTTCGGTAATATTATAACTCCATGTTTAACTTCTTGAGGAACTGCCAGATTGTTTTTCCAAAGCAGCTACATCACTGTGTATTCCTGCCAGCATGTAATACGAGGGTTATAGTTTCCCTGCATCCTCACCAGCATTTGTTACTCTTTTTTATTTTGTCCATCCTAGTGGGTTTTAAGTGGTCTCTCACTGTGATTTTGATGTTGATTTACCAAATGACTGTTGATGTTGAGCATCTTTTCATGTGCCTATTGGCCATTTATATATCTTCTTTGGAGTTGCTGCGTTAACTGTGTGCGTGTGTGCATGCACATGTGCAAGCGTGCGCACGCACGTGTTATTGCTAACGTTGTGGCCCATGAGTACACATGTTCTGTTTATGAGGATGCATGAGAGTTTTCCTTCACTCTCAGTACCTGGAAAAGCTGTACCATTACCGTGTCAGAATATGTTATTGATGTTTTTAATACCACGACTGTTGTGCTGCCCCTGTTTCCTTGTTGGCTTTCAGTGTTAGGAAGTACTGTGTGAATTGAGGTTCATACCTGCAGTTCTGAGTGATCGTAAGTATATACTACTATAGCTATTTATTTAAACTCTTATTTGCTAGTTCAAAAAATTATTATGAAAGTGGTATATGGTAGTGTTAAAAAAATTCGAACAAAATAGGAAGCAAAAAATTAAAATTCTCAGTTTTTGTATTTGACACTCTGTTCCACAGTCAGCTTCTCCAAGGTGAATTAAAGGGGTTTCAAGTTTCATAGGTATCCTCCCAGAAATTAATGTGTGTATATGCATATCTATATATGTATAACTTCCATAAAAGAGATTGATCTGCGTGTGCTTTCCCATACTATGCTATGCTATTTCCTTTCAGTAATATTTGTGGATGTATTTTCATGAACCTACATATAGTTCTGCATCATTGTTTTCTGCATAATACTCTGTTCTTTGTGTTTATTTTGATTAAGTAGCTTTGTAGTGATTAGACATTTATGTGTTCTCACCTTTCATTATTGTAAATAATGCCACTGGGAACTCCTTGTATATTCACTTACGGGTTTGTCCTAAGCATAAATTTGTAGGTGAGATTAGCTAGTTTGAAGCATAGTGCATTTTCATTTTAAAACATGTCACCAGTTGATCTCCAAAAAGACTATACTGATTTACACACTTAGCAGAAGTACGTCAGTGTGGCTCCACGCAGCACCACTGTCTTTACACGATTTCACCAATAATCTCTTGTTTTTATTTTACTCATTTGATTATTAGTAAGACTGGCCATTTGTATTTAGTATTTTTGAAAAATTGTGTCCATATTATTTTTGACCATTGGGTTTTTAAAACTTGCCTTTATTCTTTTTTTGTCATGTGATCTTGTGATTTGGCTTTTTAAGAGGTTTTAGTTCTTTGATTATAATTTCTTCATGTCTTGATTGTACTTTACTCTTCTTTGTACTTTTATGCTAATTAAAATAATTTTACCTATTTTCCTTTTATTGATCCTGTGAGCAGCCTACTCGGCTTTATTTACTATACCACCCATATTCACTGTGACCTTTAAACTGAATATCTCATCAGGCTACCAAAATTCTTCCCTAGGACAATAGTAATTTTTCCTTTTTTGGTAACACACTAATAAGATGGTGGTGTTCTTTCCAAGACTGTTAAGTCTGAGGCATAAAAGGAAGAGTGTTTTCAAGAAGGAAGGACTTAATAGCAGTATTCAGTTAAGCCATAGTTTGAAGATGAAGGCTGAGAAAAGGTCAGTGAGCTACTTGTGGGGAGGGTCCCCATTGGTTGGGGCCAGTGATGGATCATGCAGATGTCAAGGTGAGGATGCACTGGAGAGAGCATAACAGATACTTTGGTGAAATTTAGCAATGAAGTGAAGACAAGACTGTAGCTTTTAGGGGGTGAGGTCAGATATGCACAGGAGAAAGTTGATTTTAAGACAGGATACCTGAGCCTATTTCTAGGCAGAAGAGAAGAAATCTGAGGAAAGGTTGGAGAGCCAACAAGGAAGGAATTAGATGAGTAATTTTTGGAGGTAGTGGGTTAATTTTGGAAAGACTGAGGGCACATCTTTCTTGTAGAACAATGGGGAGGAGGTTTTGTATAACTGTTATGGTGAGTAGAATAAGGACTGCTCTGGTTATTGTTGTGTAATGAATTACTCCAAAACTTAGCACGTTGAGCCAGCTTTTAATGTTGCTTATGGTTTTATGGATCAGGAATTTAAAAAGGGCAAAGATGAGGGGGTTCGCCTCTGCTTCATGATATCTGGGGTGTCTGTTGAGACATCTCAAAGGGTGGAGACACAGGAATCATCTGAAAGTGCATTATTCACATGTCTGGCCCCCCAGGCTACAAGTATTGGAAGACTGGGACTGCAGACAGGTGTGCCTGTCTGCATGCTTTCTGTGTGGCTTGGCTTCCTTACAGCATTGCGGCTTCCGGGGCGGCGGCGGGGGTGGTCAGTCGTTACCTGGAACCCAGAGTTCCAAAAGCGAGCGTGCACCTTACAGAGTGGAAGCTGTGTTGCTTTACGACTAGCCTCGAAAAAATCACACAGCCACTTCCACTACCTTACGTTGGTTAGATGCACATCAAAAGCTCATCCAGATCTACAAGGAGGAGAATTAGAGTCCCTTTCTTGTAGTAGAACTTCAGGGTTCTAGAAGAGCAAGTGGTTTGGGAGATGCTGTTGTGGCCTTTGGAGAATATAGTCTGCCAGAAGAATGCCACAAGAAGTTAATAAAAGGATGTTGTGAACTTTGAAGTATGTATAGTTATATTTATATTGTGGTATAATCATTTAACCATTTTTCCTAATTCATAAATTTATCTAATCTTCTTTTTGTCTGGCACAGACTATAAGACCTAAGCCTAAAGTCCACTGACTGTTATCTAACTTGCTATGTTGGGTGCGTACCATAGGGGTATGCTCAAGTTGTTACATGAGTTAGGCTTCCTGATGATGACTGAACTAGAAAACGTTAATTACTCTTGGATTGTAAAACTAGGTGGGGCTTTAGAATGAGGCTCAAAAGTCAGTTCTGTTTTCCATATATGTGTCAAAGAGCTTTTACTTACTGCATTTGTAGTCATTCATCTCCAAGATCTATATCCTTTTCCCATTTTTTGAATTCCTTTAGAAATAATGAGAATTTGGGTTATTCACAATGAATTATTCTTCATTTTTTACAAGAGGTGTAATGTACACCTGGGAACATGCCTATAGTTGTGTGGTTGAGTCAGACGTTGCTATGTGCTGTCATGCATCCTTGCACATTCATGAACAACGGCAGTGTGAAATAACAATAGATCTTGACTTACTGAAGGAACTTAGTCTTTCAGTTATATTTTGATGTCTGAGTGTGTATAATTATGGCCTTTGGTTTTAAATGGCCAGGGAATTGTTGTCAGAGTTCTTTTATTTTAAAAGCTTTTTTGGTTACTAAAAGAATTTTTTTTTTTTAGCTGTGAAAGAAATTCAGTATTTCTCAGGAGTCTTCTGATTTCTGAACTCTACTTTCACCTAACAAGGCTTTCTCATTCCAAGATCGGTTGTTTCCCCAGTTCATAATTCAATATATTGTATTTTTGCTTATCCAGAACATAATTAAGAACTAAGAAATAAGCCCCAAATCTTCGAGTATCCAAGTCCATGTACTAGCCCGCTTTTAAGATCTCAAATAATATTTGTTTACTCTTCCTCTGCCTACAAAGCAAGTAAGGAGAAGGCTAAGAGCAAGAAAGAAGACATTAAAACTCTGAAGATCATTGCAAAATCCCAGTAAACATTGCAGCCTTATCCTGCTCGATGTAGTGGTAAACTTTTTTAGGCAAACAGACCACATGTCTTATCGGGGAAAAATCAGATTGTTACCAAGCTTTTGTACAGCAATACTTTGGGCAAGAAGACAATAGAGCAACACATTTGATATACTCAAGGAAAGAAAGAGCCAAAGATTTTGTACCTGTCAAACTGACCTTCATTTATAAAGGTCCCGTATAAAATGCTATACACAGTATATATGTTAGCCCTGGGGGAATATTTTTCTCATGAGCCCTCTGAGGAATCTATTTGATAATAAAAAAAAAAAAGTCTTTAAACAGCCAAAATCAATGGAGAGGTATAGACATAAAGACAGAGTTCATAAAAAGACAAGATAACCCTTGAAAAATTAAGCCTGTATCAGTCCTCTGGAGTACTTACCTTACAGGCTGCTGTTAAGGAAGTGCATTAACCAGACACCCAATTGGACTTTAAAGAATCTGTACTTAGTTTCCATAGACTGTATTTTTTAATTGAAAGGTAAATTTTATAATACCTTTAATGGAGCAGTGGTTAAGAGCCTTCTGTCAAGGACATACTGAAGAGACAAATGGCAGTGACTGGCACTGTGTACTTAAGACGATAAAAAGTGTTGTCAGTGGATACAAAGTGTGTCCATTAACTATCTTTCGTTGTGAATTCTAAGATTTATAGAATATTTATATGCTCAAAGTACTTTCAGTGAAACTGAACACTTAGTTATATGTGTATGTTTCCTTATTTTTTTTTTTTTTTTAATTTATTTATTTATTTTATTTTTGGCTGTGTTGGGTCTTCGTTTCCGTGTGAGGGCTTTCTCCAGTTGTGGCAAGCGGGGGCCACTCTTCATCGCGGTGCGCGGGCCTCTCACTGCCGCGGCCTCTCCCATTGCGGAGCACAGGCTCCAGACGCGCAGGCTCAGTAGTTGTGGCTCACGGGCCCAGCCGCTCCACGGCATGTGGGATCTTCCCAGACCAGGGCTCGAACCCATGTGCCCGGCATTGGCAGGCAGATTCTCAACCACTGCGCCACCAGGGAAGCCCGTATATGTGTATGTTTGATGAAGAAAGTTTGTGACCCAAAGTACAGCTTCAACGACATCTGTAGATTTGGCCTCTTGAAAACAGCCACTAGCCATTTATGATTTGATGGTAACTCCTTGTGCATTTCAAGGACTCCTGCCAGCCCCCAAAGTTCATTTAACACTGTGTTCTAAAGCCTTTTCACTGGATTAAGAAATGATTCAGGAATCTTCTAGACTGTAGAGATTAGGCTTTTAGATTCTGGCTTGCCCCCCAGAATGCGAGTTGCATTTCTACTGTGGGCTCTGTCATCCTTGAAGGTCTTTTCTGTCAGTTTCAATGTATTTTAGAAAAATTTAGCTTATAAGCTCTAAAGTTGCAGTACTAAAATGAGAAGAAATCTAGATTACTGATCATAAAGGCACAAGAAATCCTTAATTTTATTTGATACTGTCTAGAATCAGATTCCAACTTTGTAAACGTATGGAGCTATTAGTGTACTTTATTATTTTTTTTTAATTTTTACTTTTAATTTATTAATTTATTAATTTTTGGCTGTGTTGGGTCTTCGTTTCTGTGCGAGGGCTTTCTCCAGTTGCAGCGAGCGGGGGCCACTCTTCATCGTGGTGTGCGGGCCTCTCACTATCGCGGCCTCTCTTGCTGCGGAGCACAGGCTCCAGATGCGCAGGCTCAGTAGTTGTGGCTCACGGGCCCAGTTGCTCCACGGCATGTGGGATCTTCCCCGACCAGGGCTCGAACCTGTGCAGATTCTCAACCGCTGCGCCACCAGGGAAGCCCTGTTTAGTGTACTTTAACCTCTTAAATGTTTGTGGATCCCGTGATTGCTGAGTTCAGCATCTTACAGATATTTTCACAGCTCGATATCCTTCTTACCAGCTTGCCTTAAGTACTACACATTTTAGTTTTGCAGTATAATAAAAGTATAATTTTTCAACTATACAGTTCCCTTGGCAGTGTCTTTATGTGATATGATATTATGTTTAGATTATTAGTTCACTTTTTCCCATCTGGTCATAAGAGAAAGGGAAATCTACTAAGGATATACTGTCTTGTTAAATTTCTTTTCACAAATAAGGATGAAAGTCTAAACTTGTACATCTTGTGCAACTCTTTTTTTTTTTTTTTTTTTTTTTTTTTTTTTTTTTTTTTTTTTTTTTTTATGGCTGTGTTGGGTCTTTGTTTCTGTGCGACGGTTTTCTCTAGTTACGGCAAGCGGGGGCCACTCTTCATTGCGGTGCGCGGCCTCTCACTATCGCAGCCTCTCTTGCTGCGGAGCACAGGCTCCAGACGCACAGGCTCAGTAATTGTGGCTCACAGGCCTAGTTGCTCCGCGGCATGTGGGATCTTCCCAGACCAGGGCTCGAACCCGTGTCCCCTGCATTGGCAGGCGGATTCTCAACCACTGCGCCACCAGGGAAGCCCTATCTTGTGCAACTCTTAAGGCTCTTCACAAAGGCCATCGACGTCTGTGTTCAAAACATGTGCAGAAATATGGTTGATCTGGATCTGGTTCTCTCAAGCTGTGAGCTGGGGCTGCTGTCAGCTGAAGGTTTGACCGGCCTGAAGGATCTGCTTCATTTCCCTGCTTTTGCTCACTCAGGAGGTTGTTGGGAGGCCCTAGTTCCTTGCCACATGGGCCTCTTCACAGGGCTGCTCATAGCAAAGTAGCCAGCTTGGCAGAGGGAGGGGTAGAGAGAGCACCCAGGAGAGAAGCCACAGTCTGTGTAAGATTGTGGTAAGCCACAGCCTTATCTCTTGTGAGGTGACCTTACACTTGAATGTTGAAAGTCTTAATTCTCTTATAAGAATATTTCAATGTTTGAATAAATCATAAAAAGATGAATTAATTGTGGTGGTCATTTTGTAGTAAATAGAAATATCGAATCATTATGTCGTGTACCTGGAACTAACGTAACATAGTGTTGTAGGTTAGTTATACGTCAATAAAAAAAGAAAAGAAAATAGATGAGTTAATTAATTTGTTTCTTTTACTTCCTTTTTTTTGATGTTTGACAGCTATAGATCATCATCATATCTGGAGTATCAAACACGTTTTGCTGATTGGGCTGTGATGATGATTTAGATTACACTTTGGGCCACCTAGTTGTACCATCTTAAATAGCTGTAGGTAATACCCATAACCCTGGCCTGCTGACCCATTATGTGTCATTAGTCACAGTGGATTTGGGTAGTGGCCGAACAGAGTAAACACTTACATGGCACTTAATATGTGCCCAGATATTCTGAGAGAGTGAGATGTAGGGGCAGGTACCCAGAGAAGCAAAGTAGTTTGCTCAGTGTCACTAGTAACATAACTAGTAAGTGCCACTGCTGTGGTTCAAGTCAGCATCCCTGAATTTAAGCACAAATCTGTACAAGTAATTGGCAGGAGGCAAGGGCTTGAAATTATTAGTTGGCCTTTGTAGTAACATTTCAAATGTTCAAGGTCTCTCAGTCTATTTACTCCAGTCTCTGTAGGCCAACTGCAAAAATTGTTTCTCCATCCATCGTATTTATCTTACATTCAAGTAATTTTTGTTGTTACCTCTTTAAGGTCATAGATAAATAGGGGTCCTCTGTCTTTGGAGCATCTGTCTTTGCTCTGATTTTGCCTCTACAGCTCTCTCCCATTCATTGTTATAGGAAATACTTGATGTAATAACAGATTAATTTACGTTCAAGAGTTTTTAAATTAAGTTTTTCTGATTGAATCTCCCCCAGTTTGAAGGGAGTTTAACAGTTGTGTTGTAGGCTTCATTATTGCTTGGTTTTTGGTAGATACTAGGGCTATTTTTTATACCTTATTCCTGCGCTTTTGTGTGTGTGTGTGTGTGTGCTGTACCACCACATGGCATGCAGGGCCACGTGGTCTTAGCTCCCCAACCGGGGATCGAACCCGCGTCCCCTGCAGTGGAAGCCCGGAGTCTTAACCACTGGCCCGCCAGGGGAAGCCCCTGGCTTTTTATATTTAGCATTATTATTAATGTTTCTACTGAGGTGCCTATGATCTAAATTTTACTTTAAATTACTAATCAGGAGAATAGTGTTTTCTTAATTTCAACATTTTTAGTTGATGTCCTCTACCAACATATTTTTCACAACTGTTAAGTGTGATGCGGCTGTCAAACGTTAGCAAGTTTATGCGTGATACAATTTTAAAGCAGTAATTTGTTTTCATATGTTTTGTAACCTAAATTATGGTTACTAAAGAACGGTTGTAAAATTTTGTTCATGAAGGTCAGTTACAAGAGATTCTTAGGTATCGTTGACAGACCATTTCCAACTGCTTGTCTTGTACTGGGAAAATAGATACTACTTAAAATGGCGGTTTTAATTTTATTACAGAGTTTCTCTCTATTCATTCACAACGCCATACAATTAATCCATACTTTAATCCTAGTCATAAAGAAAAGGCACACACATTTTAGCGGCGGGGTGAATACTTAGTCGTGGTAGAGTAGAAAGAGCGCGGTGTTGAGAATCTAGCAGAGCCTGGTTCTAATCCCGGCGCTAAGGCTTCGGTCCTGGGGGACGCTGGCCCGTGAGCAGCCCCGCCCCGCCTCCGACCCGCGTTCGATAGAAGCGATAGCACAGCGTCCCCGTGTTGCTACCTTAAATGACGCCCTGAATGCCACGAGCCTAGAGTTGGCCCTGAGCAGGCTTCTCATTTCAGCTTCCCCTTCAGCCTCCTTTTCAGAGTTTGTTTCGGAGCGCTTGGGGTCCCGCCCACATGCGTTTTCCAGTCGGGCTGCAGGGCCTCTCTCTCCTGCCCCCCAGCGGTTGGAGCTGGTCTCCGCCTGCTCTGTGATTGCCTGGTCGTCCAGACAGCTGCTCTCACCACCACACCTTTGGAACGAGTAAGAAAGAGGCAGGTTAAAAATAACGTTCTTCTTTATTGTGGAAATTCTCAAACGTAAAGTAGTTTTGAAGGGATAATGTAGGGAATTCCTGCATTTCATCTATTTTAGCATTGTTGAGGAATGACTTACATTTTCTCTTAATTTGCTTTATTATATACATGTGTGATGTATATGCATTTTTCTTTTGCTACATTACCTAAAAAGAAGTTAAAACATCATGACATTTTTACTTCCCAAATTCTCAGCAAACATCTAAGAAAAAGTGCATTCTCCTATTGTGTAACCATGATATCATTGTGTTACACCGAAGAAAATGCGTTATTCTGTAACGTCATCTAAAATTCCTTTATTTAAATTTACCTAATTGTCTTAAGAAATGACTTTTACATGTTTTTGTTTTATTCTGTTTTGTTTTAAATATTTATTTATTTATTTATGGCTGTGTTGGGTCCTCGTTTCTGTGCGAGGGCTTTCTCTAATTGTGGCAAGCGGGGGCCACTCTTCATCACGGTGCGCGGGCCTCTCACTATCGCGGCCTCTCTTGTTGCGGAGCACAGGCTCCAGACGCGCAGGCTCAGTAATTGTGGCTCACGGGCCCAGCTGCTCCGCGGCATGTGGGATCTTCCCGGACCAGGGCTCGAACCCGTGTCCTCTGCATTAGCAGGCAGATTCTCAACCACTGCGCCACCAGGGAAGCCAATTTACATGTTTTTTTTTCCTTTTTAAATTTAGGACAATTAACATTTACCCGTTACATTGATTATTATGCTTCTTTAATCCTTTTACTTTTTTTAAAAATTTTTATTTTTTTGGCCTCACTACACGGCTTGCAGGATCTTAGTTCCCCGACCAGGGGTTGAACCCAGACCACAGCTGGGAAAAACGCCGAGTCCTAACCATTGGACCACCAGGGAAGTCCCATTCCCATCTTTGGTTAGATTTATTCCTAAGAGCGTGTGTGTGTGTGTATACACACATATTTTATTTTTTTTAATTTAATATATTTATTTATTTATTTATTTATTTATTTATTTATTTTGGCTGCACCAAGTCTTAATTGTGGCACCCAGGATCTTTAGTTGTGGCATTCAATTTCTTAGTTGCAGCATGTGGGATCTAGTTCCCTGACCAAGGGTAGAACCCCCGGGCCTCCTGCATTGGGAGCGCATGGAGTCTTAGCCACAGGACCACCAGGGAAGTCCCCTAAGTGTGTGTGTGTGTGTATGTGTGTGTGTGTATATATATATACACATTTTATATATATATTATATATTTTTTATATATTATATATGTTTATTTTATATACATTATATATATATATATATTTTTTTTTTTGTCTGTGCTGGGTCTTCATTGCTGCGCGCGGGCTTTCTCTAGTTGCGGCGAGCGGCGGCTACTCTTCGTTGCGGTGCACGGGCTTCTCATTGCCATGGTTTCTGTTGTGGAGCACGGGCTCTAGGTGCGCAGCCTTCAGTAGTTGTGGCACATGGGCTCAGTAGTTGTGGCTCATGGGCTCTAGAGCGCAGGCTCAGTAGTTGTGGCGCACGGGCTTAGTTGCTCTGCAGCATGTGGGATCTTCCCAGACCAGGGCTCGAACCGTGTCCCCTGCATTGGCAGGCGAATTCTTCACCACTGCGCCACCAGGGAAATCCCTAAGTCTATTTTTAAGATTTCAGTTTCTCATTGTTTATTGCTGGTATGTAGAAATACAATTAATTATTATATCTTGAGCTTATATCCTGCTACTCTCTTCACTCATTAGTTTTAGTAGCTTTTTTGCAGCTTCCTTAAGCTTTTTCATGTAGACGATCAGGTTGTCTATGAATAGAGGTATGTTACTGTGTGCAAGTTCATGTCCCCGACACACAGTGAGGCCAATCAAGCAGAAACGTCGAGTTTGAGAAACCTTTCAAGTAGAGAAAGGTTTTTTGCAGGGCTGAGCAAGGAGAACGGGTGGCTGAAGCTCAAAAAACCCCTGAACTCCCTGAGAAATTTCAGCAATGCATTTTTAAGGAAAGGTAAGGAAGGGGCGTCCCAGGGTATGTGATCAGCTCACGCACAGTTCTCTGATGGGTTGATGATGATCACTCCTTAGGCAGCAGAAGGTCTGGGGGCTACCTGCTCGTGATCATCAGGTGGTTAATTTGTAACATTTGTTGGTGGTTTTAGCATCTGAAAAACTCAGGAAATATGCATGAGATACTATTATCTGGTACTTCAGAGAGGAGCTGCTGCAGAGGATATGGGGGAGGGGTCTGTCTTGGGAAGGCCCCATAGGCTCCTGCTTGGCCACGGAGAGTTCTTCTTACTTTCCAGTCTGGATACCTTTTTATTTATTTATTTTGTCTGATTGTGCTGAGAGAGCTTCCAGGCCAGTGTTGAATAGAAGTAGGGAGAGCAGGCATACTTACCTTGTTCCTGATCTTAGGTGGGGAAAGCATTCAGTCTTTCACCATTAGGACTGATGTTACCTGTAGATTTTTCATAGATGTTCTTCTAGTCCTGCTTTGTTGAGAATTTTCATCAGGAATGCACGTTGGATATCGTGAAATGTTTTTTGTATGTTTGTTGATCTGCTATATAGTTTTTCTTTTTTTTAGTGTTAATTATGGTGAATTACATCTGTTGATTTTTGAATATTAAACAAGTTTTCATTCTTGGAATAGACCCCACTTGGTCATGATGTATTATCCTTTTTATATGTTGTTTAATTTGAAACATCACCATCAGAGGGCTAAGAAACTAGGGTCAGTGAAAGAAAATGATACTTAATATTTTTTGATAGAAAATAGAGACTTTGCTGAAAATTCTTCCAGACTGTTGTCTGTGAGAGAGTTCTGAACTTTTGATTTACTATTCAAATTGAACCTGTTTTTTGCTCAGCAAGGAAAAGGGAGTCATCTTTATCTTGGCCAACAATTCCCCCAAAACAGCCAAGAAGGATAGTTTCAGAATTGTCTTCTTTGAAGCCTTATAAATGGTATAGGTAGAGCATTAGTTATAGTTTTTTTGGGTGTGCTTGGGAGATAGGAGTCGGAGTGAACTTAAAAATTGCCTAACAATCCATTCTTGCTCTCATGTATTTGTAATCCAATCTAACATTTACTTTTTAAGAATAAAAGGAAAACTTTGGGGACTTCCCTAGCAGTCCAGTGGTTAGGACTCTGCACTTTCACTGCCGAGGGCGTGGGTTCAATCCCTGGTCGGGGAGCTAAGATCTTGTAAGAGTCGTGGCACAGCCAAATTAAAAAAAGAAAAAGAAGAAAACTTTTAAGTGATAAATGCATGCTTTTTATATTAAATAGTATAAATAGTGAGGTACAATGGTATCAACCAAACCCCTAAGTCAAGCTAGTCCCCAACTGCTGGACCCTTCCTGGTTCTCTGCTTGATGCCATCAGCAGGGTCCTTCTGTGGCACTGCTGTTGTCCTGTGCTTCTGTACTGACTGATGGTGAAGAAGCAGAAGGAGGGGGCCTTGTCTAGTCTTTGGCTGGTCTTAGGATTCCTTTGGTGTGGACGGTGTTGTGGGCCACGGGGTATCCTCTGCTAATAGCCATCGTGGCACATGTTGTTTGCTAATTTGAGGGAATTGGAGAAGAGTATCCTTTTTCTCTTAGTTCCCTGGATGTTGA
This sequence comes from Balaenoptera musculus, assembly GCF_009873245.2. Lineage (NCBI taxonomy): Eukaryota > Metazoa > Chordata > Mammalia > Artiodactyla > Balaenopteridae > Balaenoptera > Balaenoptera musculus. The sequence continues at coordinate 89,512,361 of NC_045793.1, read as the reverse complement.
GGCGGTTGGTGTGAGCTGCCGTGTGGAGATGTGCTCCACCCTCTGGCAGCCTGAGTGTTAGTTTCTGTTCTTTGAGAAGAGATAGAAAAATGTTCAGAAAGACTGTCATTTCCTATAGAAATTTGGGAGTTAGGATGTGACAATATATGGACTGCAGATTTGAAATTGTGTACATCAGATTTTCAAAATAGAAATTAGGATATGTTTGGGAGTTCCCTGGCGGTCCAGTGGTTAAGACTCCACATGTCCAATGCAGGGGGCGCGGGTTCAATCCCTGGTCTGGGAAATAAGATCCTGCATGCTGCGCGGCAAGGCCAAAAAAAAAAAAAAACCCAACTTAGGATATGTTTAGTGCTTTCAGTTGTTTTTATATTTGTGTTTAAGTTTTACTTTTATGCACCTCTTGTTAGTTGGCCTATTTTCTGGCACAATATTCTCAGTGTGAGGGCTCTTGAAATAACTGGACTAAGTAATTTCTTTTGTTCAACTTTCAGTCCCGTTGAGAAAAGCAACAGCTGTTCTTATGCTGTGATTACACTGGAAGTAGTGCTTGTCTATCTTAGCTCACATGTACACACTCTGGCTGTTCAAGAATTCAAATCTGAAACATATAATAGCCGTACAGGTTTCTTCTCTTTATGCATAATTAAATTAGTTTTAAATTTCGAAACCTTCATGTTAGCAATAATATGCAATTAAGTGGTAAGTAGCTTTCAATTAAACTATCAAGTGTTCCTGTTTAGTAAGACCAGGAAATGGTCTTCTGGGTATTAAAAATGGAGTGCATTTCTTACTGGTGAACAGAGTGTGGTGGGCTTTGGAGTCAGACCCAGTTTCCAGCCCTGAACTGACTACTTACTATCTCTGAGACTTTTGCCCACTTCAGCAGTGTAGAGATAACGACACATGTTGTAAGAAACAGTAGACGTGAGTGTTTCCTAAATACTTTGTGCTGTGAAATGTGGCTAGTTCCTTGAAGAAATGGTTTTGTGAGCAGACCTGTCTGGAATTTGTAGCATCCTGTTCTCTTGGAGGTTCCCACCGTGTGTTAAGACACTGGGCTCTGAGAACCACTTTGGTCAAGAAATCTGCTTGCTTTGTTCAACTTAGCATTTCCCAGGCAGAACTTCTCCCTTATTCCTTCCCCGCCCCTGCTCCCTCCCCTTGTGGAAAGTCTGCAGCATGTTTCAGTTTACTTTTGTTTCATGGATCCTGGTTTTGAAAATAAAGTGCCTAGCACAGTATCCCTAATTTTACTTGAATAATGGTCGATTTCTTTTCGTCCTTTTCATTGTTAATCTGAATGATTTAAACACTGTGTTGTGAACTCAGAGCCCACTTTAATTTTGGTTTAGCCTTGTATGTAAGTAATCAGCCATTTTCTCTTCCAGTTTTATTGAGATAGAATTGACTTAAGCACTGTGTGGGTTTAAGCAGTACAGTCTAACGACTTGACATCTATATATTGAGAAATGATTACCACAATAAGTTTAGTTAACACCCATTCATTCATTTAATAATTTGCTATATTTTATTCCTAATTTACGATTCAGTTCATGTCTTTTGCCCAAATTGTTGTTACAGACTTTGATATTAAAATCCAGGAAAAGCAAGGGTGGTATGAGAGTAAAAATCATAGAAAGTTAGTATCTGGTCAAATTCCTGCTTTACTAATTCAACACAGTTTAAATATTCATCAGCATTCATAATACTTCTTGAACTGCTACTCCTGGCCCTCTGTTAGATATACTGGAGCATGTGGGTTAGATGCTTCCTGCTTTTTTGAGCCTCTCAACACTAGGCACGAAACATCCATGTCTTTCCTGAGTGATTTGTAAGAATTCTGCAGATGTAAAAAGTGAGAACATTTTTGCAATAAATAGAGCAGTAGATGTTAAAGAATGAAATGTAGAAAAGTATTTTTATTTTTTTTTAGGAAATAATTGGAAGAGAGAGAGAAAACGAATAAAGTAAAATAGAAATAAAAAGAATAAAAGAGTAATTTTATATCCATAGATGTTTGCTGCTAACATCTTATCTTCCCAGACTTTTTCTTGTGTGTTTCACAAAATATGGTATCATATTTTGCATGCTACTTTGTACCCTGCTTATTTTATTTACGATGTCAAGTGAAGGTCTTTTAGATGCCTGTGAAGCGTCCTTACCTCCCCAAGAGTCAACCTTAACACTGGGTGCTCTCTCTTTCTCTCCAGCCTGTTTCCTGGCAGGAGCTTTAGGTTGAGGAAGAGTGGTGAGAGTAGCAAGTTCTTTTGGTGGGTAAATTGTCATATATTATATAATTCCTTGTTGGCTATGCATAAACTCTTGGTGTATGCAGAACTATGCGGAGTACACATCCTTTGTTTTGGTGAGTTGTATTATACTGACCCCAGAAGATTTGCATTTAACTTATTGCTTAGAAGAAAAAAGATTGTTTAGAAATGTCAAGAGCTAGAATATACGTATTATGTACAGCTAGACTTAAATATAAACCCTCCAGTTATTGTTACAGCTTGCTGGGTGGTTCATTGCTTTTCTAAGTTAAATTAAAAAAAAAAAAAGCCTAAAAGAAAGGCATAGGGGGCATTTTTCTCTTGATGAAAGATAGTCTTGAAAACTGTTGTATTATTAAACATGTTTTTAAATCTGATTTTATTATTTAGAGTTTTATTTAATGGTATCAGGAACTGACAAGGAAGAACGAGTTTCCATTACTAGTTTTCTGAAATTTAATTTTATTTTTTCTTTCTTTTAAATAATAAAAGGTGGCTATCATCCAGTGAAAATTGGAGACCTCTTCAATGGCCGGTATCATGTTATTAGGAAGCTAGGATGGGGACACTTCTCTACTGTCTGGCTGTGCTGGGATATGCAGTAAGTGTTCCTTGTCATTCATGCTTTTGATTCCTGGTCTGGTTCAACATCTTTATTTTATATCAAGCTAAGGCTGAGGAGCACACCTGCTTCTGTTGTGACATGTAAAGCACACAGCACAGGCCTGCCCCACCTAGTCAGACTTTCCCCTCTCAGTTTGAAGGTCATTTGCCTGTCATCTTGAAATATTAATTTTCTTCTGCCTTTATATCTGAGGCTTATTCATTGTAATTGCACTACACTCGGGTCATATTGTTTTTCTAGTAATTCATCCATACCAGAAAAACATTCAAATATAAAATAATAATGTTTAGGCCTTTCCAGTCAGTGGTTTTCGACTTTTTTGGAAAGCCATGACCCATAATATGAAACTGCATCCTTAGAGTACATGTACACATGTCTAATGTGTGTGTGAATTGAAACAGAAGTGTTATAATACTTGATCTTAACCATATGTGATGAACTCTGACACCTATCTAGTCTGCTTGATTTTTATGAGGACAAAACAGAAACACAAAGCAAAGAAGAGATTGACACATGAACCCACTGCTTTACTGTAACCCCACAATTTGAAAAGTACTATTTTAAAGGAAAGCTTTTTGAAAGTTGCTATTTATTGGAGTTTATTAGAGTTCATTATGATGTCTAGTTTATTAGAGTTATTATAAATGATCACTTCTGTTAAAATTTTTTTAAACGCATTTTTTTTTTTTTAAGGGGAAAAGGATTTGTTGCAATGAAAGTTGTAAAAAGTGCCCAGCATTATACAGAGACAGCCTTGGATGAAATAAAGTTGCTCAAATGTGTAAGTACTACAAAAATGTGAATGATATAAGAAAGGTTAATGACGAAATTTTACAGAGGGATTTTTCTGGGTTTTACTAAATTAATTGAATTTACTATTTGTAAGTTCAAATACTGAATCTTCTATTTTTTAAAACATTTATTAAACAGTTTTGGTTGGTACAATGGAAATGACTTTCAGTCTTAAGCACTTCTGTTCTTGAATTCATTTTTCTCTCTATAGGTTCGAGAAAGTGATCCCACTGACCCAAATAAAGACATGGTGGTACAGCTAATCGATGACTTCAAAATTTCAGGCATGAATGGAATACGTATCCTTTCTGACGGTTCTGTTGCTTTCTAATGGCTGAATTATACTCTAGTTTTTCTTTTTACTTTTAAAAAATGGAAATATTTTAAGCCCTTATACACTTCTGTTTGCTCTTTTACTCTCCACATGCAGCCTCTAGCGTCTTCATGTTATATGATTCTTGAAAGGTGAAAGTTTCTTAGTTATAAGGTGAATTGTGCCTTTTGCTTTTTGAATAGGGAGGCCTTAGTTCTGATTCTGGAAAAGAAGTGTGTCTTACAAGTGGAGCAGGGGCATCTCATGACCTCCCTTTCTCTTTTGAGGATATCAGTTTTAATTGGGCTGCTGTTATATTGTTCGAATGCTTAGTTTCGGGGGAGGGAGCGTTCAGGAGGAAGTGAATGGGGGTAGTGTGGAAGGAGCTCTTGTCTTATCTTTACCCTCCTTCTGCCCAGGGCATTGGTAAAGGACAGCCCCAGGGGTTGCAGTGACAGCAGAATAACCTGTAGCTCAGAGCTTTTGGCACAAGTGGCGAGAAGAGATAATGCCTTTAGTTTCCAGAATGCTGTTTCCATATTTTAATATTGGATCCTCTGAGATAGCCCTTTGTGGGCCTGATCTAGGCAATACCTTCATTCCCCAAGGTTCAGAAATACCGAACCGTGTATTCATTATCTTGTGACTGGTGAGTGCCAGGTGTGTGTCAAGAGCCAGGCTCTTCTCCTCCTTCCTGATCTTTTATTCTTTCCTTTATCATGTTTGGAACAGATCCAGCATTTTGATATTTGACCTGTTCAAGCTCCAGAACCTGAGGACAAAGCCTTCTCCCAGTTTACACCCCAGAATGACAGCCTGTTTCTGCATCTACTAAGTCTTAATCCCATAGGGAAGCACTCTCTTCACACCCTGTGTATTTGAGGAGGTTTTTATATTTCTTCTAGAGGTCGGATTTGGGGATACTAGCAAGTTCCGGTGACTGCTGATGTTACCTCACCCTTTGCCTCAAGATCCTTTCTGCTAGCTGCAAAGTGCATTTTCCCCTCTTGATGGATAGAAAGATAGAGCTGGTCCTTCTCTGCCCCTGGTCTCCAAGTGAGCCTGTTTGTTTATGTGCAGGCAGGGCAGCCCTTCCTCTTGCATCAGATCTGGGAGGCAGTTCTTAAGACAGCTGATAGAGAGAGGGTTTCTTTGGAGAAAACACCTGATTTGTAGGTAAATGGAGTTTTTTTTTTGATATATATTGAATACATTCCAGTGGCTATTTCTACTGATAAGTAGTCCATATTTGTCAATGCTTTGAGAACACTCAGGTCATAATTTAGAAGGCTTTGGGCTTCGGCTCTATGCCTGCTAGTAACTTTAGACCTTAGTTGCCATTTTTTTAATGAGCTTGGGAAATAGTAAGGAACTTCTAGCTTTAGATCATCTATGCATAAGTCTGTAGCACATATGCTGTCCTGTGTCATAGAAATATTTTTCTTATTTTTATTAAAGATATTTAAAGCAATAGTTACTATGATGATGTGGTAGATCCAGATATTGTAAAAAATATTAACTCATCTGACCTTATAGGCCTGTATATAGGTCTCCAGGGGTGAACAAAATATTCTCAAAGGGTTTCAGAGCCATTTAAAATCTTTCTGTATGAATGACATGAATATATTTATATGCGGGACTTTGGTGGCTCACAGTTCTGGAGGGTCAGTGGTTGACTAGAATTTCTGTTAAAAACAAAACCCAGAGTCCTGAGATTTCATTATCATAGGTTGGTCTTAATGGCCATGCCATGTCTTAAATTGTGATCATACGTTCTTAAAAAATTAAAAAATTAAAATTGATCTAGTGACCCAGTGAAAGATATTACTGAAGGAAAAGATTAAATGTCTTCACTGTGTTTGGTAAATTTCTGTTTCATAAAGTGTTTTATGTGATGTATAGGATAGAAATGTAGGTAAGCAGGCAGGACACTTAAGGCGGGAGAGTTCTCTATTCTTTTCCTCATCAGTTTCTGTGAGGTTTCAGTCTTGCTCATTTTCGTTAAGGCTGATTGTCAGGAGAAGTGTGCTTGAGAGCGCGGGTAAGTGTGGGGTTGAGTCATGACTCTGCCACCTTTGGATGGTGTCAGGCAGGAGGGTTCTTTAAACTCCCCGAGGTTTACTCTCCTCATTCCTTATGTTGTTATGAGTACACATTAAATCATATATGGCACATGGTAGGTACTTAGTACATGTTAGATCTTTCTATTTAGGTGAGGAACAGCAAATGACCACTTTTGGTATTATTGATAGCATTGAAGTTGCATTTTATAAAGAAATAATTGTTTTGCCAAGTGCCACAATGATGCTGCTTTTAGTAATTCCATCACTGCAGGAAATGTACCCAGAAATGATCCTTAACCCTGTCCCAGATGTCTGCATGGTCTTCGAAGTGCTTGGCCACCATCTCCTCAAGTGGATCATAAAATCCAACTACCAAGGCCTCCCAGTACGTTGTGTGAAGAGCATTATTCGACAGGTGAGGCTTATGACGGCAGCCCCCAGCTCCCAATACCTAGCCTTTCAACACGAATTCCTGTTTTAAAAAAAAAAAAAAAAAATGCACAAACACATATATCTCTCTCTCCAGTTTTAGAAATAAATACATACATCACAATGCATAACATTTTGAACTTATTAAAGCAGTTTTGTATTTAGTTAATGATAAGCCATTCTGTCTTGTAAAGGGAGCAATATGTAAATGTCAAGCATATATTTCTTTTGGCATATGGATCTTTGTTCAGGTAAGTGATACAGTAAAATGAGAAATTGTTTTATCCAGTATCATTACTACAAAATGTCCCACTTAGTTCCTTAGAAAATAATACAGAAAAAAACATATAATGTATTGTGTTTATTTGCTATTTCTATGTATTTGGATGAAGGATAAATGAAAGATAATTTAAGGGATGTTTAAGTTATATATGGAGTATTGTATTTGTACTTCGTTCAATTGCCTTGACAATAGAAAACCTTCTGTTAGTGTGTGGTTCGGTGTTGATGCTGCAGCAGATATTTATAGAATGGAAGTATACACGTATGGAAGATTTCCTTCTAATTAGAAATGTTTACCAGATTCAGTTTTCTGCATGGAGCATACCAGTCTTTGACTCATTGCCCTTAGAGCCTAAATTAGGAAAGTTGCAGATACGCTTTATTCTGGATTACCTATTCTGATATAATGGATAATTACCATGCATATTTCTGCAGAGTAAGTAATATCAGGGAGGTTGCTTGGTTTGCTTGAGAAGAGGGCTAGGTGGTTTGGAGCCCCTTCCTTGTCCCCAGGCCCAGAGCTTGAGCTAGACCTGCCTGGGGCTTCTAGACCTGAAATACAGGCCTTGATCCATAATTCTTTTTTTTTTTTTAATATTTATGTATTTATTTGGCTGCATTGGGTCTTATCTACGGCACGCAGGGTCTTTTGATGAGGCGCGCAGGCTTCTCTAGTTGTGGCATGCGAACTCTTAGTTGTGGCATGCATGTGGGATCTAGTTCCCTGCCCAGGGATCGAACCCGGGCCCCCTGCGTTGGGAGCCTGGAGTCTCATCCACTGTGCCACCAGGGAAGTCCCCTGAAAAAATTTAATTATCCAATTTAAAATTTCTGATTTATCTCTGATAAATCCTGGAAATATTAAAAGATGTACATATTTTAACAAAAAGCAAATAATTTCAGAAATATCAGTTCGAATGTATATCACACAGGTTCCCTCATTCCTTTGAACCCTATACTTTCTAAGATGTCTACTGCTGCTCTAGGTGTCACCATAACTCAGGCTTGGCAGTGTTGGGAGAAGGCGAATTAGCAGATGAACCGTCGATATTTATTTTGTATTGCAGAATGGAAAAACAAAACCTTGCCTTACTTAGCAAGTAAAAGAGTCTTTAACTCTAAAGGTGAAATTCTTGGAGTTTAATGGAACTTTAATGCATAGTTAGTGAATGAACAAATGACTTAATGAATGTGTTATCCTCACTTTAATTCATGTACACTGTGCCTTAGAGAGTAAGAACTCTTGTAGTGTTTTATTGGTTTCAAGATGGAATTTTGATTTTATGTGGTCTGCACTTAGTTCTTGTAGGTAGTGTTAATAGAAGCTTTGTTTTGCTCTGGTGTCAACCCATCTTTAATTTTCTTTAAGAAAAATATTATCATGAAATCTGGATATTTTTTTTCCCCCTAAACTTGTAACTTTCAAAGTAGTAAGTTGTTATATATCCCAGGTAATAATCTATATGCCTGAATTTCCCTTCATTGCCTTTGATCCATCCTGTGGGTTCAGTACTTTTGACTTCTGGGTAGTTACTTGGAAGATCCTTTATTAATAGACCTACTCAGCTCTGTCACTCCCCAGAACACGACAAGGTAGGCCAGCTTTCTAATATTCTTACACTGTGTGGCCTCCGTCACCTTTGAAGTCCAGTGTAGCTGACTGTGTTTCACTCATCCCTGTTGCTGTCCCCCACCACGCTCCCCTGGTCACCTAGCCATCCATCCCTCCTGGCCATATATACTTCTCCTGTTGTTCTTTCCGTTTCCAGCGCCGCCATCCTTAGTTCAGGTCCTTGTCACCTCCAGCCAGTACCTTTTCACAAGCTTCTATCTACTCTGCCAGAGTCCAGCCCATCTTATTCTACTTCTTCACGTCAGTTTATTCTCTTTTCTGTTGGCAGTTACTTTCCTCAGTAAAACTTTGTTTTAATAGTTCGTATCCCTATCTAGAAGCCTTTAGTGGCTTTTCATTGCCTGTTGTTGAAGCTTAATATTGTTGGCTTTCATGAAGCAATGTATAGAGTGATAAAGAGCTTGGGTGTTGGTGTCAAATACAGTTCTATGTGTCCATGGGTTCAGCCAACCATGGATTGAAAATATTCGGGGAAAAAAATTCCAGAATGTTCCAAAAAGCAAAATTTGAATTCGCTGTGCAGGCAGCTATTACATAGCATTTACATTTTATTTACAATTATTTACACAGTATTTACATTGTATAAAATATTTTAAGTAATCTAGAGATGATTTAAAGTATGTGGGAGGATTGTGTAGATTACATACAAATACTGCTGCCCTTTTATTATAAGGGACTTGAGCATCTGTGGATTTTGGTATCCGCGAAGGGTGGGTAGGTGTCCTGGAACCAAACCCCTGCAGATTCTGAGGGACAACTGTACACCCTACTCTAGCTAAAGGACTTTGGCCAAGTTACTTAATCTCTTTAAGCCATAATTTCATCATCAATAAAATGAGAATAATAATGGTACCTTCATTATTAGATTATTGTTAAGATGTAAAGGGATACTGCTATTAATAATTATAAATGTTTATTCAGTGCTTACTATGTGCCAAGCATAGTTCTAAGTACTTTGCAAATTTTAATGCATTGAATCCTCACAATAAGTCTATGAAATAGGTATTTTTACTGTCTTTATTTTATGGAAGTGGAACTGAGGTTAGGTAACTTGGCCCTAGTCAAGAAATAACAAGTGTATGTGGTGGAGCAGGAATTCAAACCCAGGTAGTCTGGCTTCGGAGCACATGCATTTACCATTTTCCCAAGCAGCAAATAATATCTTTGGACTTGTACTCAGCTTATGTCCAATAAAAGTTAAATCATTGCTCTTCTTGTGAACCTGTTTAAGGTCTTCTGCCATCTAGTGAAAGCCCGTATTTCCCCTTAGAAACCCCAATTTAGCTCTTACCTCCTGGCAGGTAAATTTTTCCCCATTAATTAATTAATCGTTTAAGTAGGTATGACTTGTTAAGTGTCCTTCAGGTACACGGTTTCCCTTCTGGAATCAACCAAGTGATGGTTTTCTTACGAATATTCAGAGATGTCCCAAGCATTTATAAACATATGCTGTTTTACCAGAATTTTTATACATAGATTTTTACTAGTTTTCTGTAGGGTATTTAGAGAAAGTACTCACTTTGCCATTTTTTAAGCTCCACATCTTTGGTTTATTTCTTTTGTCCTAGGCTGTAGAAAATACCATTCTTTCTATTCTACCCATGTTTATAAAGACTCAACCAAAATTCCACTTCTGTGATAAAGGCTTCCCATTCTACCCTAGTTAAGAGCAATATTTCTTCCCTCCTTGGGGAAGGATGGCTGCAGCCTACACTTGGTCCTTTCTTAATGATTGCAGGGTCTTATAGTGTAGGCCAAAGTTTCTCAACCCTGGCACTACTGACATTTTGGACTGGATAGTCCTTTCTTGCAGGGACCTGCCCTGTGCGTTGTAGGTTGTTTAGATGCATCCCTGGCCTCTGCCCACTAGATGTCTGTCTCAGCCAGGACCACGCCAGCAGTGACACTTAAAAAAATATTTCTGAACTTTGTGAAATGTCTTCGAGGAGGCAAAATTTCCTTTTACTGAGAACCACTGGAATGGAGGAAAGTGTAATGAGTACACTTAAGTCTTGGCAATAGACTTAATTTCAAATTCTAACTTTGGCACTTACTACTTTGTGACCCTGATCAAATTACTTAACTTCTGTAAGCCTGTGTCCTCATTTGTCACATCAGGATGATAATGCATAATTTGTGGCTTTATTGTGGAAATGAGTTTGGAGGGACTGCTGATAAAGCTTTCAGCATGGTGACCAGCACAGAGTAGCCGTCCTGTCTCCCCAGCTGCATATTCTGAGCACTGGGAGTCCCAGATCATGTGTTGTAGGTTTCACATCTCTTTGTAGCTTCCTTCACATCGTAGGAAGTCAAGAAATGTTTTTGAGAGGTTAGTTTTCCCTAAATGAAAGAAGAAATGTATGTTCCTCTTATTCTTACTGTACAAAGTGGCTGACCTTTCTGTGATCTGAAGGGTTTGTAGATAAAGGTTCCCACTTATTTTTGAAAAGTCACAGCACAGTTGAATCACTTGCTTTTCCAGGGTTTCCTATACACTATTATCGATCTTCTGATCAGTTCTTAACTGTCCTTGTTTCGCCCTGGTGACCTTGTGCACGGTCAGGAAGGGCCATCCTCTGGTTTCTGGTGATCGTGGTGAGGACACCCCCTTGCCTCCCCCAGGCTGCTTCTCTGGCCTCAGGCGTGGGGTGTATTTGCCTCCCAGCTTTCATTTCTTTTTCTTTTAAAATCAGCTTTATTGAAGTCTATTTTATGTTTAGCTTTTATTTCTAAAGCCGAAAGAAGAAAAAGGGTGCCGTGTTGTCAGTGTTTGTTATTTGTGGTGCATTCAAGGTGTACCACAGGTGATGGGGCTTTAAAATGCTATTGCTGTTCTTTATTATTATTTTTTTAATTAATTAACTTATTTATTTTTGGCTGCGTTGGGTCTTCGTTGCTGCGCGCAGGCTTTCTCTAGTTGCGGTGCACGGGCTTCTCATTGCGGTGGCTTCTCTTGTTGTGGAGCATGGGCTCTAGGCATGCAGACTTCAGTAGTTGTGGCACGAGGGCTCAGTAGTTGTGGCTCGTGGGCTCTAGAGCGCAGGCTCAGTAGTTGTGGCACACGGGCTTAGTTGCTCCGCGGCGTGTGGGATCTTCCCGGACCAGGGCTCGAACCCGTGTCCCCTGCATTGGCAGGCGGATTCTTAACCACTGCGCCACCAGGGAAGTCCCTGTTGCTGTTCTTTAAACTTTTATTTTCTTCTGTACTCCAAAGGGTAGCCGGTATTTTACTTTTTAAAACCTTATGGTTTAATTCATTGCCCTTTCCAGAAGCCTTGTGAAGAAGTGGCTGCTTGCCGTTAAATGAAGCTTGGTAAGGGCGAGGCTCTGATTTTGATGACTTTGCTACGATACGTAGGTACAGCGTGCAGCCCTGGATTTTTGAATTATCGTTACTCTTTGTGTTATCATGCTTGTCACTAACATTTATTATGCTCTTTCAGGCACTCACAGTTTTAAGTGCTTTCTTTGTATTATGCTGTCTAGTCCTCACCACAGCTTTGTGAGGCCAGAGGTGTTCTTACCTCCACTCTGAGGAAGGTGTTAAAAGTTTTCCCCAGGCCCACAGTTACTGTGGGGAATCAAGACTGGAATACAGGTGGTGCAATCTGGAATCCATGCTCTTGACTGCCGGGTAGTGTGAAATGTCTGCATAGGAAGACTGGGGAGCATTTTAAATGACAGCATGTCTTGTGAAGAGGATGCATTCATGTCTCTGTTTGTGGAAATGGTTTACTTCTATGTTTGTCTACACTTAGTCTTTATTTACCATTTAAATGATCTCACTGGTCCTTTTGTCAATGAATGCATTATGATCAAGCCAGTATTGTTCAATTTTAGAATAGAAAATTAATTTTAAGTTGGTAAACATTTTTATGTTCTTGGATTTGATCAGTGTGGTAGTACATATGATTCTGTACTAACTTGGAATTCTCCTCCTCAAAATGTTGGGTATGCAGCTCAGAAGTTCGGGGAAGTCGCTTCCTTCAAGGGAGTTGAGCCCCTTTCCCAGCTCATTCCTGTGTGCTTCCTCAGTGCTGGGCGCAGTGTTTTATCTTTCATCCTGACCATGTTCACGAGTGAAGTACAGCTGCTGAATTTTCTCATTAGCTCTCACTAGTCAGAGTTAGAAAGAAGGAGGAGCAGACGGCGATTTCGGGACAGAGCGGATGAGGACCGTGTCCCCTGGTCCTTTTCCTCTGTGATTGAGGCAGGTATTTGCCACACTTCTCCATTCAGTCTGGCATGTGCTTGTCTGAGCAGCCTGTAGCACTTACCTCCTGTCTGTCCTAGCGAGGAAGAGAGATCCGGTGGGTGCCTTCGCTTTCCAGTAGCAAAGCTTCTGGCTTGAGGAGAGCCCTCTGCTGTCCCCCTCCACCCCTGCAAGCATCAGTGTCTCAGAGCAGTGCTGCCGGTCTGGTTTCCCTGGGCGCTGCGTCACAAGGCCTTGCCCCGTCTGCTCGCCCTGTGTCCTTTGTTAAGGTGCCCACGTTGTGACCAGAATCAGGAGACAGTGTGGACAGTTGCTGTCCTTGTGTTCCTCTGCGCATTTTAGAATTTGGGAGGAAGCTCCCTCTGGGTGGCCAGCAGGCCAGAGAGACACCTTCAAGTGAAACCTCCACATTATCCCCAACTCCCTCCTTTTATGTCTGCGACAGGACCTATTTCTAGCACGCCGAGGTGGGGAAGAGCCAGTTTATGTTGTTAACACCATAACAGACGGTCTCTGACACGGTTCATAGGTGCCTAGAAAGAAATGTCAGAGACTGTGCTGACCAAGCCCTTGTTTTCTGGCTGAATTTGAGGTCAGGGAAGGGGAGCCATAGCTAGTCAGTTCCTGAACCAGAGCAGGGTCTCCTGGCTCCCAGCCCGGACTCTGCCTCCAGGTCTGCACTGCTGCTGACTCGCATGCAGAAAACTGGCCCCGCCCTGGGGTGTGATCTCCGTCCCCTAAGTGGGATGCAGCCCCGTCCCTGGCCCCTCTGTGGCTGCGCTGATCGCCGACTCCTGGTCAAGCGGATGGCAGCCAAGGATCTCTGCGGCCTGTGCTGCCTCCTGCTGGTGAGGCTGAGTATGGTTTGTAGGCAAGAGAGACGCATGCTGTGATAGGACAAGTGAGGCAATAGAGGTCTATCCTGGGGCATGAAGCTTGATTCGTTGATTGTCTTTTTTTCATGATCATAATTATTCAACGTAAATGGTTGTAAGGTTGCCCATCATTATTGTTTGATTCTGGATTCTGGGGTGCTTAATTGCTTTAACTTCACTGGCTGAGAACAGAAATACTGTTTTTGAAAATAAAACCATTCTTCTTATAGCTAAAGATTTTTTAAAAAACATATTAGTCTAGAATAAAAAGAATCAGAGTTTTATCAGGTAGAGCCCATTCATATTATAGATGGGAGAAATGAGACCCGGAGAAATTTAATAAGTGACTTAGAAATTTAATAAGTTATGGTTATTAAGTCAGTATCAATACAAGTCTTCTGACTTAGTTCATTTCTACCATTTAGTTTGAGTTTCCTGTGAGCTAGACCTTGTATTCGTGAGTTTTCCATACATTATTTCTAATTCTTACCATATTTCTGTCTAATGGATATGTTCCCCCTTTTATAGATATGAAAATGGAAGCTCAGGCAGCTTAAGTACCTTGCCTAGTGAATGAGTGATTGAGCAGTAATACAGGAGTGGTCTGAGTCCCAAGGTCATGATTTAACAGTGCTCCATGCTGTCTCTTAACTGTTTCCTTTAAGATTTGCATTATCTTAATTAACTTAATTTATCCCGGTGATAGTCTGTTCCTTCTGTTCATTGTCAGACACAAGCTGTGCTTCTTGAGGAAGGTTAACCCAGTTGAGTGCAACAGCCAGTATTAAAAATCTGGAACCTTAAATTCTTTCTGAGAACACTTTTGTCCTCTCAAGTGCCTCATTGTCATTGGAATTCATTTAACACCTTCGGATACTGGATCACATTAACTCTTACCTGAGACTCGCACAGTAAAACAACCTAAGAACTATGAAAGAACTAAGGTGGAAAGTTAGGAGCAACTTGTGCATGGGTGGTGATGAAAAGATATTTTTGGAAAGATGCTGACATTTTAACTTTGAGTTAATATTTGATGATTGAAATGAAGTTTCAGTTGGAATAATTTAAAACAGTTTAAAGTTTCTAAAAACTCTTAATTCCTTTTACTTCTGCAGGCTGGAAGTCATCAGTGTACCTGTCCATTAATCTCTTGTACTTCTCATAATTTCTCTTGTTATTCAGATATAAAAACTCCACATGATATTTCAGTTTGTTCAAAGAAGATACGTGAATGCCAGTGAATAACATACAGGCTCATTAGATTGTGTTCCCTTCAGGATTATAACCTTATTCTCTATGGAAATATATAATGATCTCTTTCTTCCTATTGGTTCTTTGACATTTTAAACATAATTTAAACATATTCTAATTATTATTATTTTTAAACATAATTTAAGTTTTACGTTTAATTAAACATAATTTAAACATAATTTAAGTTTTATGTTTAAACATAATTTAAACATATTCTAATTATTATTATTATTATTATCGAAGTATTATCTAAAACAGTTAATATTAATTCTAAGGTAAAAAGTCAAGGCCCAATGGAGACAGGGAACTTCTGTTGCTGTGTGTCAAACATCTAGAAGGGTGTATGGTCTGTTACAGGAGCTCGACTGTTGTTCAGTCAGTGAAGTCATGTAAAAGTATTTCCAAGGAAAAGTTTATTTAGATATGTGTGGGGATTCTCATCTTGTTTAAGAGACAGGTCTCCCTTTCATTTTCTTCTGAAACCTCTTTCCCTTGACTTACTAATGTTTTGTCGTCTGTTAAGATTGTTTAGCCAGGAACTCAAGGTAGACAGGAGCATTGGGTTTTTTGCTGAGAACTTGTCAGAGCTGATTGATATTATATATCTTCTGCTCGTCTTTTTCTCACTTACTTGTCTAGTGTCGTCAAGGCCCCTAAATGACTTAAAGTGTTTGAATGAGGATGTTTATCAAATGTTAACGTTTATTGAGCTTGTAGAGTTTCTGATGTATGGGAACATGAACTGTATTTTTAGAATATTTTTTTCCTTATGGAAAGAATTGAAACAATTCCCCTCTAATGGAAATAATTCCAGAAAAACTTTGGCCTTGCATTTAGGTCACCATACTCTGTAATTTTTGTGATATATATGGTATGTATATGATATATATAATAAGTACATGAATATCTTGGCTGAGCATTTTCTATTAGTTCAGTGCTATACTGTTGCCTGGATATCAGGGCTATTTAATCGTCCTTTCCTGCAATATTAAAAATGTACACACATCATTAGCCATTATGGGAATGCAGATCAATGAGATACACACTTCATACCCAGTAGGGTGACTAAAATAAAAAGACAAGTATTGGCCATGATGAAAAAATTGGAATCCTCGCACGTTGCTGATTGGAGTGTAAAATGGTGCAGCCATAGTATAAAACAGTTTGGCAGCTCATTGAAAGGCTAAATATAGAGCTACCGTATGACCCAATGACCGCACTCCTAGGCGCATACCCAAGAAAAATAAAAACATATGTCCACACAAAAACTTGTACGTGAATGTTCATAGCAATATTATTTATAATAGCCATAAAATTGAAACAACTCAAATATTCATCAAGTGAATGAAATGTGGTATTTTCAATGGAATATTATTTGGCATTTAAAGAAATGAGGTATTGATACGTGCTACCCATGGATGAACCATGGAAGTACTGTGCCAGTTACAAAAGACCACTCTGTATCATTCCACTTATATAAAATGTCCAAACCCAGCAAAGTAGATTAGCGGTTGCCTAGGGCTGGAGGAGTTGGGAGGAGAGGGGGAGTGACAGCTAATGGGTGTGCAGTGTTTCTTCTTTGTGTGATGAAAATGTTCTAAATTAGATGTGGTGAGGGCTGTACATCTAGAAACCATTGAATGGTACCCTTAGAAGGGTGAATTGTGTGACATGTAAATTATATCTCACTGAAGTTGTTATTTAAAAGAGTATAAGTATAGATGCATTTGCTTCCATGAGCATAAATTATTTCCAGGATGATACACATTGCTTGCTTCTGGGGAAGAGCTGGGTTCCTATGGGGGCCGGGGTGGGAGGAAGATTTTTACTAAAACCCTTTGTATCCATTGTATTTTGTGCCTTGTAATGATTTTAACTATTTTACAAACAAATGTTAAATAATAAAGGTATTAATAAGTCATCTCCTCTCTTGATTTCACATGATCAGGTCCTTCAGGGGTTAGATTATCTACACAGTAAGTGCAAGATCATTCATACTGACATAAAGCCGGAAAACATCTTGATGTGCGTGGACGATGCATATGTGAGAAGGATGGCAGCCGAGGCCACTGAGTGGCAGAAAGCGGGCGCTCCTCCCCCTTCGGGGTCTGCAGGTGAGGGGCTGCGCCAGCTTTGTTTCAGTCTGTGCGGGACATTGAGAGCCTGCCGAGTTGTACACTGGGGGCAGTTGAGTCAGATGTGTATGTATTAGGAGCTTTTGTAAGAGCCTGATGACTAGAAGCAGCTAGACCTTTTTCTTGAGCAGGAAGATGCCCCAGTTAAGTTGTACTTTAATATTTGAATTACTTTGTCCTCCCTTAAAAGGTCATTGAATTCTTACCTGCTGCTTCATCTCCTTAGAACACTGTCCTGTGTTGCCCACTTCTCTGCAGAGGGATGTCTGTTATAGCAAGAGGTCTCATGTAGCCGACGTTCAGTCATCAGAGAGTGCTTCCTTGACTCCAGTGAGCACAGCTACATCAATCTCAGTCTAGCTGGTGGATTTAGAATTAGTTTCAAAAGACTTCAGGGTGGGAGAAGACCAACTGACTTGAGTATTGGTGTATGTAGTTTTATTTGTGGTGTTCGCAGTGTCGTGGTGGCAGTGAAGTGTGGACGGTGCTTTCACCCTCTCTTCACGTGCTCTCTGCCCTAGTGTGTTGTCAGGCGGGCAAGAGGACTGCAGGGCAAAAGCCCTCTGTCTGCCTGGGGCTCTTGGGACATGCACCACTTCTGAATCTCGTTTTCTAACATCAGGGTGTTTTTTAGATCACGGAACCACAGTCTATCAAGCTTCTGACACTGGCCAAGTCTGTTCATGTGATTTCTAGAATATTTGCTGCAGTATTGGACTTAACTTTAGTTGTATAAACTTGTGAAATAGTTTTCAAACATAGTTGTGTAAGTGAATTGTTCATTTCATTGTCTTTAAACACATTTGGTTGGATGACTCGTCTCCATTTTCTTACCAGTCAGTGCTTTGGGATTGTCTGTTTTTGAAATGAATGCGTATTTAATTTTAGTTAAGTAAGAGAAATGACTCCATATGAACCACTATGGGTTTGCCTTTTAAGAGCCAATCATTTGTTTGAGTTGGATAAACTTTAGGTCTCTCTGATTCAGAAGTTTTAGTATTTAACAGTTGTTGAAGTTCCATAGCCATTAAAAGACAGTAGTTATTTCATTTTACAGTTCAGATTACCTACATAAAGATAAGTATCTATTTTGCTCTAAATGTTCATTTTATTTTGTTTTGTTTTAGTGAGTACTGCTCCACAGCAAAAACCTGTAAGTACTTACACATATACTTATATTCACCTCCCTGTCAAAAGTGACTATTTATTATTGAACTTTTCGAATTGTAACATTAGTTTTTGTTTCTTTCTGCAACAATTTTTCATTAAGGATTGTTTGGGGGAATTGGTTGTGCATTTTTTTGTTCCTTTCTCAATCACAGATGTTGTAATGTATTTTAATGTAAAAGACAGTCATGTTTATAAATGCTGGGTATCCTTGAATATGTTAGACAATGTTTTGATAAGGTGAAGTGATTTTTAGAGTTGGGGGATAATTAGAGCTGCCCCAAATTCTATCTTGGTTTTCCTCATGCACTTTCTGGAGTGCTCTTGGCTGAGTCTGGTAAAATGTGAGGTTATAGAGATAGGGTTTTAAGTGTGATTGTTCCAAAAACACTTTATATTATTTCTCTTCTGCCTCTAAGTTACCTGTTTTTCTGAAGCTGCTGTTCTGATTTTTTTTTTTTTCCAGGTAGTAGTTAAATATGAAAGAGTATTATCTTTGTGGTCCTGTCAAAATGCTGAATGAGAGCAAATGAAACAAGCTGTTTGGAATTAAATCCTACCCCAGCAGAGCTAAACCTGGCTTGGTTCTAGTGGAGCATAGAAAAAAAAATTTAAAAAAAAAAAAAAAAAAATATATATATATATATATTTATATATATACGTCTTGAGTTGATGGGTCATCTACAAGTTTTAAAAGATCTTTATGAACCAAAAGCTTTTGGAAGGAAATGTGCAGAACTTCAGAGTGCTGCCAGCAGCCCTCAGTTTGGAATGGAAGTCCTACTAGGAGAAGGAGCTGTAAGAATTATTCCACCTGGCCTGCTGAGTTCTGCTGTGGCTTGAGCAGCTTGTTTTGATTATTGATTCTGTGCAAGACTGGAGGCTCTCGTTGCCAGTACTTTCCAAGTCAGCTCGCCATGATTGGAGGCAGACTGAAACCATGGCTTTTTCTTTTTTCCCTTTACTTCATGTGCTCATTTTTTACAGTTCCTGCAGTTTTGGCTGTTGATAACAGCTCAGTGTGTGAGACCCAAATGCAAACAGTGCTATTGACCAACAGTGAATGAAACACACCTGATTTGGCAGGCAGTTGAGTAAGACAGTTAAGGAGAGGGGACATTGTTACTTTATAGACAGGCAGCAGCAAATAAAACTTGCAAGAGGTGCTTCTTGTTTAAAGTCAAGAGTATCTCAGCATATTTAGTTCTTCTTACAGTTTAAAGGGGAAAGACTTGCTGGATTTAAGCTATATCTCTCTAAGGGCAAGGGCCGGTGGTAGTCCCGTTACGTGATATTAGCACTGGTTTCTTTTTTTCTGGTTTTGCTGTAACCCTAACCGTGATGTGGATCTCATGTCTGGGCATGTGATTTTAATTGAATGCGACCTGAGAAAAACAGCCTGTGTTGGTATTTGCCATGCTGCCAGCACTTACGCTGTTGCGTAGTGCTTTAAAAAGAAGCAAACTGACCTGTGGTATTTTCTTAACATGTTGTAGATAGGAAAAATATCTAAAAACAAAAAGAAAAAACTGAAAAAGAAGCAGAAAAGGCAGGCTGAGTTATTGGAAAAGCGCCTGCAGGAAATAGAAGAATTGGAGCGAGAAGCTGAAAGGAAAATAATAGAAGAAAACGTCACATCAGCTGTACCTTCCAATGAGCAAGATGATGAATACCACCCAGAGGTGAAACTAAAAACAGCAGGATTAGAGGAGGCAGCCGAGGGTGAGACTGCGAATAACAACGGTCAGTGGAATCTGGAGACAGGGCTGCATAGGAGCCCAGGAGCTCCCACAGTAGGGACCCGCCAGGTCACCATGCAGGGTGACTTGCTGCTGCGCTGATGCTTCAGACAGGAAGGTGGTTCTCTCCAAGGCCTTATCGGAGAGCGTGGGGAGCTGTCTGGTACTTGCTTTGTAAAATGTGTGCCAGAAATATGTTAATATTTCAAAATAGTTTTTTTTTTTAAATGTCAAACGTCTGAGAAACACCATGTCTTTATCATGCTAATGATTGTCCTTCATTTTGTAATTAAGCTTTTACTTAACAGTAATGTACCCTCAGACCTTTTCTGAAGATTATAGAGAAGAGGGTAGAAATGGAAGTACAGCTCCATTTATGCCCATTTTCCCTAAGAGCTAAGTTTTTCTAATAAGAGTAGGCCAGTTATTTAATAAATGAAAAATAAGATTTAGAGTACCTAAAGATTTTACCCTGAGAGTCAAGAGGTGGTTTGCTCTGTAGCACATGAAGTTAGCACATTTGAATTTGTCTCTTGTTGGAGGAGATAAGTGCCTACTGCACTCTGTTAAGGAGAGTGACAAGTTCTAATTCTTACCCTTCAACTTTTTAAGGTGAAGCTGAGGACCAGGAGGAGAAAGAAGACACTGAGAAAGAAAACACTGAGAAAGATGAAGACGATGTTGAACAGGAACTCGCGAACGTAGACCCTACTTGGATAGAATCACCCAAAACCAATGGCCATATTGAGAATGGCCCCTTCTTACTGGAACAGCAGCTGGATGATGAAGACGATGATGAGGAAGATTGCCCAAACCCCGAGGAATATAACCTCGATGAGCCGAATGCAGAGAGCGATTACACATATAGCAGCTCCTACGAACAATTCAATGGTGAATTGCCAAATGGACGACATAAAATTCCTGAGTCCCAGTTTCCAGAGTTTTCCACATCCTTGTTCTCTGGGCCCTTAGAACCTGTGGCTTGTGGCTCTGCACTTTCTGAGGGATCCCCGCTTACCGAGCATGAGGAAAGCAGTCCATCCCATGACAGAAGCAGGACAGTTTCAGCCTCCAGCACTGGGGATTTGCCAAAAAGTAAGTGTCCCTTCCCATCAGGTGTCTGCTTTCAGTGGCCCAAGTGTCATACCCTTGACACATGCTGTGAAGGGAATTGGCTGGAGATGGTAAAGCCGTGTATGCATGCGTTAACCATTTTCATTTTATTACTTTTGTACTCATGAGTAAGTTAATGTAATTTAAAATATATTCTGTGCCACTAGGCTTTCTCTTCCTCTTTGCATATCAGATCCCATTTCTGAGTTCTTTTCCTTCTTGCTGTCTTTAGCTAGTGATCATACCTTGGCAGAAACCTTCCAAGCCTAGCATCTTACCCCTGTAGCTTTTTAGCATGTGTAGTTTAATTCACAATTTGTACTTCCACCTGACAGTGTTATATTTAGTTTTTGGTTCTTTGTTTTGTTTCGTTTCTATTCAAGGAAAAATGTGCCTGCTCTTTATTTGTAGTGAGGAGGAAGTGTCTTACTTTATTTTGAAAGTTGTTCCTGATTATAGGACTCTTCTGTTGACATTTTAAAGGAAGCAGTGTGGGTTTAAATGTGATGATGATGTATATCAAACCCTGATTTTGAGGGTGAATGCCACATGACAGATCTCTGCCTGTGGCATGCTAGGGGACTTGAGTAGGCAAACCCTGGGTGTCACACACGGTTGGTTTCCGTTCTGGCCCACAGTGGAAGAGCTCAGAAGCCTCCTCTGCTCCCTCTGCTGGCAAGAATGTTAACACATGGTGAGCCAGTTGATGAGGCAGCCCTGCAAATAGCTCAAGATGTTCTGCAGCCCCTTTGATTCCAGTAGCTGAGAGACCTGCAAAGCCTTCTTCTCTGTTACTCATTGGCCACAACTAGTCATCCTAAAGATATATATATATATTTTAATTGGACAGACATATTCTGCTCCTGTTTATTACCTTTACCCTGACCAGAGGGTTTGAAGGTGCTAAATAAAACGCTTTCACGAGGAATGTAGCCTCATCTGAGGAAAAACTCACCTCTGTGTCTCCTTTACTCTCATTCTGCTCCCATATTACTGCTGACACTTTTGGTTACCAAGTGTGTGTGTAGGGGTGTCTCCCCACCTAAACAGTTCTCCGGCACCAGCTCGGTGTCTTGCAATTGAAGTAAAGTCTGACACTACTTGGAGACAGTGTCAGATCCCAGGGTTAAGGGCTCAGTCTCACAAGACTGTGTCGGTCTCCCCCTGCACTCCCCCCACATCCATCACAAGTCCATGTTGTCACCTGTGCTTCTGAACAATCAGCTGTAAATCAGAGGTTTCTGTGATGCTGCCCTGGGGTTGGATAATTTGTTAGAGCAGCTCACGGAACTCAGGAAAACAGTTTACTTGCTGGATAATCAGTTTATCAAAAAAGGATGTAAGTCAGGAACATCCAGATGGAAGGGATGTGTAGGGCGTGGTGTATGGGAAAGGAGGGAGGCTTTCATGCTCTTTCTAGAGACACCACCCTCCCTGCAGTCTCTCACGCATTCCTTCATATTGTGGACTCATGGATTTTTTTTTTCTCTTTAATTAACACATCGAATTGTGTGTTATCGTTTACAGCTTTTTTTTGAATGCCAGGATTATCCCACATTTGGTCTGTGTGAGCCTCCTCAGGTTGTCTCTTAAGTCCTTTTGACAGACCCCGTTATTCCTCAGGTGCCCCCTTGCTCTTCTAGAGCCATGTGCCCAGGTTCATACTTTCCCTGCCCCAGGCTGGAGTCGGCCATGTCTCCAAGTAATTTTTGCTATTGATATTTTTTAAATGTTTTTTATAATGTACATGATATATAGGAACAGTAGTATGTAAAGTTTATAAACATGCATATATTGAAATGAGTGTTCAAACATCTTTTACTGATGGAGTAAACAGTGAAAAGGTTTAGTAATCTCAAGTGTAGCGTAGTCTCTTCCCCATTTATTTTTAAGACATAATAACAAGTGTCTGTGTGAACATGGCACGCTCGCTCATGCTCCTGTGCCTTTGCTGATGCTTTCCCTCCTGCTTGGAGCGCTCCCTCCTGTTTGTTTGGGCACACCTCTTTTCTTTTGTTGGGTCCTCACTGTGTCCCCTGGCAGGTCCCAGTTCTTGTTCCCCTCTTTTCCTGCTGGTCAGACTTTTCTTCACTGTGTGTTCATTGTTCATTTCCACTGTCTTCCTCTTCACTAGGAGGTAAACGCTTTGAGAGTGCTGTGTATTTCTATCTTTGTATCCTCAGCATCTAACTCAGTGCTAAGATAAGCATTTATTGAGTAATGAACCAACAAATCAGTGATACCTGACTGTATTCTTCCATTCTTCCCATTCTCCCACCGTTCCCCATTCACAGTCAGAATTTTACTTTGTCCAGCACACATTCTGTCCCCAGCACCCTGGCTGTTGCATGAATATTGCATCAGGGAGAAATAGGAGGTCTGTTTTTTTCACTGATCCTAGTCTCTTACCAAGCTGACCTTTTCATTGATCCAGTCATTTATTTGGAGGCACTCGGCTTGGGTTTGCAGCCTGGTCTTTGGATAACCGTGAACAGCCTCCCGCAGGGGAGCTGTTTTGTTTCCTACATGGAAGGGGTATGGTCTAGAGACTGGAAGTTGGCCACCAGGTACTACAAGAACATGAGGCAAGAGAAACATCCTTTCCTGAGTTTGTGTAGATCCTTGTCGTTATAGCAGAATGTATACGTTAGGAAATAGTAGAAGAAAAGCTGGGGCCACAGTGAGAAGATTGAGAAAGAACTTACATGCCAGGCTAAGGATGTGAACTCTTCTCCCTGGAGTAGTTTTGTAGCCACTGAAGGTTGAGAAGAGGAGGGTTCCTCTTGGGTTATTACTGCTGGAGCCGTAGCACGTATCTGGGCTCAACACATCTGAAGCACAAAGGCCTGGGAGCAGGGTGGTACCTGCAAGGTGTATGTTGAATCCTCTCCCCCTCACCTAGTAGTGACCTGTGTCAGTGGCAGTGCTTGGCTAGGCTGCTGGAACATGACTCCACTCTTCTCACTCCACTGTTGCTCCTAGTCTGTTCCCTGAGGAACAGTCCCAAGAGAGCTTTTTAAAGCACATTCCCCCCGCCCCCCGACCGTGTAGCATAACCCGCAGAGGCGTCATTCCCTAAAGCTTACAGCCCTGTACAGTCCGTCCCGGCCGCGCTCTTTCTCATATCGTTCCCCACCCGCCTCTATTTCCCCTGCTCATTCTGCCCCTCCTACACTGTCTTCTTTCTGAGCTTTCTCAAGGGTGCAAGCTTGTTTCTGCCTCTTGGTGCTTTGCACTTGCTGTCTTC
The DNA here is from genome assembly GCF_009873245.2 of Balaenoptera musculus. Lineage (NCBI taxonomy): Eukaryota > Metazoa > Chordata > Mammalia > Artiodactyla > Balaenopteridae > Balaenoptera > Balaenoptera musculus. Next base: position 89,488,211 of record NC_045793.1, on the reverse strand, counting down.
TCTGCCCGGAGCTTCTCTCCTCTGTGCCTCCCTTTGTTCGGGCCTCTCCTCAAAGGCCACTTTCTCAGAAAAGACTCCCTCTCCACCCCCGCCCGTGGCCAGACACCCTCATCAGTAGCCATCTCCTTTCTCCACTCTGTTTTTCTTCTTAGCATATAGAGCTACTTGACATGGTGTGTGAATCATTCATTTTATTTATCACCCATATTCCCAACGAGTGCGTGAGTTTCCTAATTTGGGGTGTGGTGGCGGAACCTTGTATGTCTTGTCGATGCTCTTCGCAGTGCCAGGGCAACGTCTGGCACATAGAGGGGACTCAGTAAATACTCACAATACCTATTTGTGAACAAATAGGTCAGGTTTGGGCATTACATCTCCTAGTTCTGCTCTTTCTTTAGGCTGGTACTAAATCTCCTGCATATAAAGAGGGTATTCATGCCTTCCTTGTAAGGATGTTTTAAACATAAAAAGTGTCAGTGTGGGCCTAGCACAGTGCCTTGCAGATGGGTGATGATGGCGGTTTCATCACCGAGGCCCCACTGGCTGCCATCTTACTGGTTCCTAGGATCACCTCAGATGGAGTGAGCACAGTGCCACCCAGAGACCAGCTTATCAGAATGACTTGAGGACTCCGGCCCTTCCTGAAGTGAAATCTTCCCGCCTCTCTCTCCCCACTTTTCATTCCCTCCTTGGTAGAAGCAGAGATCAGGGAAGAGCTCTGGTAGTTGCATAATAGTGCCTGAATCACGGGAGGGGATCTGATTTCTGGGCAAAGCAAAACTCGTACGACTGCGCAGCAGGTGTGACCGTCCCTGTGTTTAAACGGGCCTTTGTGAGTGTTGTACTCAGGGAACCTTTTACAGATTACCTAGAGCAGGAAACTAGCACACTGGGAAAAGAAGTGCAAGCTGATTCTCTTTTACGTCCTTTGCGTTCTTAATACAGTTAAAATTTTGAGGTAAATTCCCTAGCATCTTTTGGAACGCATTGTGCGCTGGGTAATCACGCACAGACATGAACTAGGAGGATAGCAGCAGGTCACCAGAGAGACTTTGTCTAGTGCTCATAAACGAGGGGTATTAAATACAAAGAAACTGTACAGGTGGCCCCTGAATTAACAATGGTTCGACTTTACGATGGTGCGAAAGCGAAATGCATTCTGTAGAAGCTGTGCTTCGCATTCTGAATTGCGATCTTTTCCCGGGCTAGCGGTACTGCACGACCCCACCTTGTGATGCTGGGCAGCCCGCAGGCAGCCACGCGAGTGCACACCCGGCACACGTACAGCCACTCTGTGCCCAGACAGCCCTTCTGTCTTTCACTTCAGTACAGGATGCAATAAATTACATGAGATATTCAACACAGTTTATTATGAAGTAGGCTTTGTGTTAGTTGTTTTTGCCCAACTGTGGGCTAACGTAAGTGTCCTGAGTGATGTTGAAGGTACTAGGCTCAGCTATGACGTGTGGTAGGTGATGTGTAATTGAATGCATTTTGAACTTACGATATTTTCAACTTGAGATGGGTTTTTTGGGACATAACCCCATCGTAAGTCGGGGAGGATCTGTACTGAAGATGTGTGATGTTGTGTTTTTAAGGTGTTTTTCCTCTAGCTGAAGTGATTCGTGTGTGATGTCTTCAGAACAGCGGCTGGGGGAGGGTGGCGGTTTCAGATCCCCTCTTTCCACTCAAGCACCCTTGATGGCGGCCCACTCAGTCAGAACCTGCCGCTTCATCCTCTTCTGCTGCCAGGCCTTTGATCGCAGTGGTTTGCGGTGCTGGAAGCCACGGCTTGGCCTCCCATCCTTTCTGTGCCGCGGGGGCTTTGGCTGGTCCCTCACGGGCCATGGAGAAGCCCTGGCCTCAGAGGGTGGTCTGGCTGGTGGCAGGCAGCGGGGAGCCCCTGGATCTGGCCAGCCAGGCGCTATCGTAGCTCTCCTGTGTTTGGTCTTTTTTTCATTTTTATTTTTTGGTGGAGGAGGGGTGGTCCCTTCCTCTTTCCTCCTTTACTGAGAACTGAGCCTCAGAGTTTAAGTCATGTGCCAGAGTCTTGTAACTTATAGATGTAGAAACAGGTTTGAATCCAGTTCTGCAAACCTCACATTCCATTTTCTTGCCTGCTGAGTCTCCTTTATTAAATGACATGAGGGATTCATCTAAGCCATTTCCAGTGCTGGCCATCTGTCTGTTGGGTCGGCATTTTTATGTTTCTTCTAGAACTCGGTTTCTCAGCCCATTCCCTGTTCCGCGTGAACACCTTGCCTCTTTGTGTGGGTCTTTTGTGCTGCCGTCCTTCTCACCATTCCTGATTCCCTGTGTTTCTTCTCCTCGGCTCACACCTGGCCTTTGGTGAGGCCTCCCTGTGGATCACCGTCCTCGTACAGAGGGGCGTGGTGCAGGGCAGATAGCAGGAAGGGAACGTGTGCGCCTGGCTGGCTTGGGTTGATCCGTAAGTCTGAGGAACAGGTCTTGAGGGTTAAAACGTTGCCAGAGTTCTCTTGCATTTTCTGGCCCCTCCTGGGGAGCTCTGTGGGCGCCCCAGGTCCTGGGTCCTGCTCACGGTGCATGCAGCCTGGCCTTGCCGCCCACCTGGGGTGCCGAGCTCCATGGCACGGGTCTACCCAGAGGAGGGACAGTCATTCCAGCAGTGCCCACCTTCGAGTGAGCTAAAGGGTGTTTAATATTCTGCCCTGAGCGGGCTTTTCTGTTTTGTCTGTGAGTACCATTTCAGAATTACTTCTGAAATGAATGAAAAGCCATGGTTACGTCTCATCTTTACCAGAAAGCCCAGCTTGCCGGTCAGTTTGAGGTTTGATGGAGATGCTGAGTCATTTCAGCATTTTCTGTCTGGGCCTCACCACATTATTCTTCTTTGTCCCTGCCCCCTGGTTAACTGTGCTTCCTGCAGGCCTGGTCTGTGCTTGTCTGAAAAGCTTCTCTGGCCCCGCAGCCCTGAGAATCCCGGCCCCGTGCCTACTGTTGAGAATTCCTCAGGGTTCCTGGGGGTTGAGAGTGGCTTGAGTATTTGACAAGTTCGTGAGGGACCTCAGAGGGCCCGGGCCGTCTCAAGAGACCTCTGTTCTGGAGTGTTCCTTGTCCACAGCTAAACCAGAATTGTTTAGTCTCTGCCTTTAATCTGTATTTGTTAATCGGCCATCATCTAACTCTTGAGGTCTCTGCTCGGCCCAGGCAGAGGGAGAGGTGAGGGCTGTGGGCCACTTAGGAAGGGATGGGCACCCCCTGGGGAGCGTTCTCTCTACCCTCACATTAAGTAATAACGCACTTCTGAGCTAGACGGGGTCCATTAGGGAACTGGCGTGGCCTAATGAGGAGCAGCTAAAAGATGCAGGAACCAAGCAGGGCTGACCTGCTCGGTGAAGGATGGGGAGAAAGGGCAAGGCAGTGTCCATGGGGTCTCTGGGCAATTTGCTCTCTTGTGAAGTATTTTCCGGAGATGGAGACCAAGAATTTAAATTCTGTTGAGTTCAACTTACAGGATTCCAGGCCTAAATGATCACCCACCACTTTTCTAGAAAAGGAGACTGTGCCCAGCAAGCATTGTGTGCACACATGCAAACCACTTATCCCAGGCACTAACTGTCCTGCTGTTTGCTCATGCCAGCAAAAACCCGGGCAGCCGACCTGTTGGTGAATCCCTTGGACCCACGGAATGCAGATAAAATTAGAGTTAAAATTGCCGACCTGGGAAACGCTTGTTGGGTGGTAAGTAGAGTTTTCTTTCTAAAACATTTCGGTTGTGATCATGTATTAGAAGATGCTTTTTCTCTCGTTTGATGTCTGTGTTCCTCCACGGTAATGCAGTCTGTTCCCTTCCAGCATAAACACTTCACAGAAGACATCCAGACGCGTCAGTATAGATCCATAGAGGTTTTAATAGGAGCAGGTTACAGTACCCCTGCTGACATTTGGAGTACGGCGTGTATGGTAAGCACGACCTTTGCCATTTTCCTCTGTGTAAAGGCTCATCCTTTTAGTTCCCGTGATGGGCCAGCCTCGCCAGGGCCTGTGGTCTAAGCTTTCTGACCGTGAAGGTTGTCCACTGAGGGGTGGGTGAGGGGAAGGTGGCTGCCTTGGGTATCTTAAGAGACCTTCTCTGGCGTGTCCTGCTGTGTGTTTTGGTTTGGTCTTGTGAGAGACGGCCTCGCGAGGCCCTCTGTAGCCCACGGCCCCGAGAATCAGACCTCCGCTGTGGTGACAGTGACTTCAAGGAGTTCCTGTTGGCTCCTGAAAGCTTGCAGGTTGTACGCAGTTTTCCCCCTCACTCAGGCTGTGGAGGAAGATGAGACAGCTGTGATTTAGGGGAAGGTTGTCTGAGGGGTTCTGACAGACCTTATCTCCTTACTGCAGAGAGAGGATTTCCCCATATACCAGTGTTTAATCTCTCTCCTTCTGTTAAGCAAAATCTAGAGACTGTTGTGGCTCACTGCTCTAGGCTGTGTCCAGCCATGTCTGAGGCACCAGCAGCCGCCTGTACCCTGTTTGACCAGTCTGTTCCCTTAGGCAGCTCAGCGATGGTTTTCCTCAGGGCCTCAGGATGCCTCTTGTTTCTCCAGTATGATGTTGCCATTTTTACTGCCACTTGTGTGCATCAAAAGTGTGGTTGTGTCTAAACTCTCCTCAGCCCCACCAGTGCCTCTTCTCACCTACTCCTTACCTGTGAACCGATAAGCACGAATGGTCCCTCATCCATAAGCCAGTTCCAGTTTCTCTCTTGGTCCTGTTTCCTGGTCAGTTTGTCACCTTCCTCTTAGTGGGCTGAGCTTTGTAGTCCTTTGTTGGAAAAGGGGATGCATGTGTCTCTTGCTTCACGTGGTTTCATGCTTTCCTCATTTTTTTCTCCAAATTCTCCTCTGATATTTAAATGAAAGGGCATGGCATGTGTGCAAAGCTTGGTACTTGTTTTCTCACTAAAAAAACAATGCAGAGTAAGTGTAATTGTCTGTTATTCAAGGATTAATGTAGCACTTCTTTTGGGTGTGTCCTCTGATGCTAAAGTATAGCACTGTTAGCAAGTCGTGCTAAAACAACATGAAAAAAGGGGATGTTCTGTGTTTTTCAAGTTTGCAGCCAGTATGGCCCAACAGATCTAGAACAGTGTGCCTTTCTGTTCCCATGTTGCTCTGATGGGTGATGCCAGAGAATAATTTTAAGTTTCTCAGTTAAGTATCAAAAACTGAGCCCTTGCCTTGCTAGGTATGGAAAAGGAGGGTTAAAAGAATTGGTAGACCAGATGGCTGGGCCGGCCCGGGGGGGGGGGGGGGGGGGGGGGGGGCTGACTTCTGAATGAGGGAGGTTATTAGAGTGGGAGGAGGGCAGGGGTCGGAGATCATGGGCCAGAGGCCAGGGGGCGGTGGGTGGTAGCCACTCTAGCCTTTTTTCTTTTTAATAACTCTTTTTAAATTAAAAAAAAAAGAGAGAGAGAAAGAATTGGTGGACGTGTCATGGTTCCTTAGAACGCAGGGCCTGCTGTGTGGGCAGGGGTGAGGCTCCCTGTGGGCGAGTCGGGGGGGGGGGCAGCGGGGAGGGGGGCTGGGGGCTGGAAGCAGTGGGGGCAGCGGCCAGGTCAGCAGAAGGGGGCGCCGTCAGCAGTGGGAGCTGCAGGGGTGTTGAACCTCAGGGTGTGGTGAGCTCAGGCCCTCCTCCTCCCCAGCAGCACAGAAGGGGCTGTATCGGGGCTGCCCTCGTTTACACTCTGCAGAGTCTTTCAGCTCTGAAATCCTGTGCTTCTAATTCGGGGTGTTAAATTTTGGTGATATAACCAGAAAAATAGGACAAGATCACAGATGTAGTAGGATAATGGTGGAGCTGTCAGTACAGTTTTATACCTGGCTTTCTGTCTGGCCTCTGTGAGATGAGGGTCCGCCCCTCCACGCAGCCTCCTGCCCTGCTGAGCCCTGCAGTTGCTGTGGGCGGTGGCATCAGCGTCAAGAGCAGACTCCCGCGGAGAAGCGCTCACTCCGTCTCCTTTGCCTCCCGCTTCCCAAGAAGTGAAGCGTAAGGTCCCTCAGTACTTCTAGGGCTGCTGAGGAAGTTCTTTTTAATCAGTTTAAGGGTGATTTTCTGGGAGCGGGGGCAAACCTTCATTCCCCACTCCCCCCTCCCTGGAGGCCGTGGCTGAGAGGTCCCCTCTTGTTCTTCGTAGAGACCCTGGTGAAGGTGAGGCGTCTTTGCCCACCCCATCCTGCTGTTGAGGTTTAAGTAGGTAACGGTACATTAAATTCATAATACCAAGCTGTCGTGAAGCTCCAGATTGTTCTCGGTGGTAAAGCGCAGGGTTCTTTGTTATAAAGGGCATCAAATCTTACAGAGACGCTAGTGGAGCCGAGAGTGGTGGCTGGTAGCCATGTTCACTGGTAAGCGCCTGTGCTGCTGGCAGGGGGGAGAGCTTTCACCACTGGGCAGGGGCAGCGCCATGAGGCAGAGCAGCTGGGCTGTGTCAGGTGTGGAATCTCTTTTTCTTTTCTTGAGCTTTGGAGCCCTCCAGATGTTAAGTGTGCATGATCTAAAAATTACGTGTGGACCCCGGCATTGGTCGCTCTGCACTTGTGTTTCAGAGTCCCTGAATAGGCGTCTTCCCGTGGGTTCCATGGTGAGCCTCAGTCAGCACTGTAGAGACAAGAAAAGCCAGTCTGACCCATTTCACCAAACTTCTCGGCAGTGGTCACATCACAGAAGGCATACGTGACCTTATTTATTCAGAATGGGATACTTGACGTGGGATGATGGCATTTCAGGAAGGGGGGTATCTGGTCTCCCCAGAGCCTGAGGACAGAGGCTGGTCCAAGGGAAAGCTCTCTGAGGCGGTTGGGCCGAGTACAGAGTACATAGTTCCCAAGTATTAAAAATAAACAATAATAATAGAGGTTATATTGAGAGTAACTTATTGAGTTGAAGGCAATAATTTTTCATGGTTTCATAGTTGCCAGCATAAATGCAAGTTGTAAAGTACAGAGGCTGATGTTTTCATTGTGATGTGTGTTTACCCTGCTGTCTGTGTCCTAGTTGTTAAGACAAATCTCATCATGCTTCAGAGGATCAGGACCCGACAACATGACAGGGGAGCCTTCATCTTGCCTCTTCCTTTTTTCTTCTAAACCATTTCAACTTGTGTTTCCTTGGAAATACATGGGTGTTAATCAACATGGTCGTCTTTCAGAGAACACTCAGTGGACATGTCTTAGTGCTAGGCCGTCAGAAATACATACAACCGGACTGAAATGTTTTGAACATTAATTAGAAGAGTGAGGGAGGCCCCAAGGACGGTGAAGAGCAGCTGGCGCTCCCCTTTGGCTGCGTCACGCGACTTCTGGGTCTTCTCTCTCCATTAGGGTTTCACCCTTTTCTCTTGGCTTGTGTCCCAGATGAGAAAGACACTTCTGGCCATTCAGTGTGTCATCCACTTGTTCCCCATGGACCTGTGGCCAAATGTGAGGTGTTTTACCCTGATGTGGGATTGGCCCTAGTATCTTTATTGCTTGATGGGTGGAGCGGGGAGGCCCTGCAGCACCTAGACGACTGCCTGACGTACTCTGTGCTGAGACTGGGCACATCAGACCCAGGTCTGGTTCAGGGCAGGGATCCCGAGTTATGAACCGGTGCTCGTCACAGGGTAGCTGGCAACAGGCTTGGCATCCCACTTCCCTCCTTTCTTAAAAAAGAAAAATACAAGGTGAAGAGATGTGGTCCTTGGCTAAGCGCACCCACCTGGGTTTGTGAGAGGGGCCCCACCCCAGGCAGATGAGACTTCCCCTATGGTGCCCGCCCACGCCTTGTGATCCTCGACAGAAGCGCAGAGGGTGGGCTGGTGCGGTGGGGCTCATCGAGGCGCCCGTGGGGAGGGCGGTACCTTGAGAGGAGTGGGCGGTGCCCTGGCCACTGACCCACAGGCATCGGTGAAGCGGGGACGGCCCCTGAGGGCCTCCAGAACAGCGAGATCTAACGCCCAAGAGAAGTAAGTATGGGAAAAACCAAAAACGGGATTTAGCTTGTTCTTTTTAAAACTTCTTTTAAATTCTCATTTAAAACATGTTTTTAATAAAGCATGGTATTTGATCAACAGAGCGATAGCAGTTGTCATTTTTATGTCTTGTTAGCAAGTTAAAGCTCATAGTCCTGAGATGATTTTATGAACAAAGGAAGTGGGCTCAGTGGCAGCAGTGGGAAAGCAGTGCCCCTCCCGTTCCCTCCCGACCCCAGCACCCTGGTGGGCACAGCCCTGTAACCAGGAAGCCGCTCTCCTGGCCGCCCTCGGGCGGGCTGCACGGGGGTCTGCCTTCTCCTGGCCCCAGGGGACAGAGCAAGAGGGGCTTCTTTGGTTCTAGAATGTCCTTTGGTTGAGTCAGAAGTGAATGAAGTGACGATGAGTTGCTGAAAGGAGCCCCCGGTTGCTAAGACATGAAGGTATTTGCTTCAGGAGAGCAGCCGCACCCGTGGTCCAGGGCCAGGTTAGCCTGCGGGTTGCAGCTGGGCTCTGGGGTCATGCAGACCTGGACCTTGGACTGAGCCCTCGTTCTGCTGTTCAGATTAGGGTGCAGTGCTCTGGCCACGCCTGCACCCGGCTGCTTCCTGCAAAGTGCAGCAGAGGTACAAGAATATTTCTGAGGCTTCTTTGAACTTTTGGGAAGAAGAGAAAGCCTGGTGTTGAGCTCTTTCAGGAGACTCTTTGGTTTGATTCAGATCCTCATAAAATGTAGGTCTCTTGTACCAGAAAAAGTTGCTGGCTTGGGGCCCGTCTCTGTGAAGTGCTTAGCATGTCATCTGTTGTATCCTAGGCATTTGAGCTGGCAACGGGAGATTATTTGTTTGAACCGCATTCTGGGGAAGACTATTCCAGAGACGAAGGTGAGTATTGCTGCCTGCTGAATACCTCAGTCCGGGTCTCCTGAGAGTCCTGAACTTCTGGAGAATATTGTCTTTTTGCACCGAAATAGAGCTGTGTTTTGGTTTTCAAGCACCAAATTCAGATGCTTTCCCTTTGAGCTTGAAGCCCCCTCAGCTGCAGTGACTAGGCAGAGCCTCCTGGCACCGGCGACGCTTTGGAGAGCCCTCGGGCGTCAGCCTGCCCCTGCAGGCCTGAGCCCAGCTGGCCGGGAGAGGACAGGCCGGATGAACCCGGAGCCTCTCCGTGGACCTTTTGTCCACTGATCTGCTGCCCACTTCTCTGTCCTGTTGGGGGCTGAATTTAAAACCAGGGAACTCTGGCTTGAATTCCCATCTGCAGACCTGACCATCTCCATGCTTATTTGCTTGCGATGCTGGGGTAGCCTGGGGTGAGCCGGCATCAGTCACTGTTAATGCTCCAGACGGGGCCTGAGGCCTGCCAGTCCCAGAAGCCTCTGCATGGATGTGCTGCAGACATTGTTGATTTGAATCTATTTCTGATTTTTTACTAATTTCAATTTTTTCCCCCTCTTCTTTTATCCCATCCTTCTTCCCTCTGCCCCTCCCATTCCCGTATCCTTTTTTTTCTCTCCTCCATAGACCACATAGCCCACATCATAGAGCTGCTAGGCAGTATCCCAAGGCACTTTGCTCTATCTGGAAAATATTCTCGGGAATTCTTCAATCGCAGAGGTAGTACCTCTTCTTTTTGAAAAGCGCCACGATGCAGACAGAAATGGAATAGCAGCTGCTGATTGTAGCATTAATGGTGACAAAGGCCTTTCTCCTAAATTCCAAAAGCAGCCCAGCAGAATTCCTGTGCTGACTTCAGAGTCGAGAAGGAGCCCCTGCTTGGCCCCATCCTGCGGCCGCCCTGTGCATCAGCTCCTCTGCGGTGCCTTGAATCTGGCCACTCGGGCAGAGCCTGTGCTCTGCTTGTTGACGCTGCGCTCTGTTTCTGTCTGCGCGGGCGATGGCAATGTCTGCATGCAGTGTACTGATTAAATTGTCGTGTGTTTCTGTTTTGCTGGCAATGTTTCCCAATGCAGATCACATAGCATTGATCATTGAACTGCTGGGGAAAGTCCCTCGAAAATACGCTATGTTGGGGAAATATTCCAAGGAGTTTTTCACCAGAAAAGGTAACGGTATTTATGCAACACTAATTTTCAGCGTAATCCTCTCCCAAAGGAGAAATTGTGCGTTCGCGTTTGGGCAGTGGAGAGAGATCTGGACTTACCGCTGGGGGAGTCTGCTGAAGAAGGCCCTCAAGAAATAAAGAATCATCTGATATCTGTGGAATAAGGATTTTGTAAGAGAACAATCTTCCAAAAATCCTTTGACCTCCTCCACACCTCTCCTTTACGCTAAGCACCAATCCATGTATTCAAGTATTTGTAAAAGAGTTTAAATGATTTTTAGAAAGCAGCTAGGCTTACCTTTCCATTTTCCACATTGTTCCTGGAACCACAGTGTTTTTGCAGTGGAGCAGAGGTGGCCTAGAGACTGGACTTAATGACTGTCCATCTGCGTCCTGTCTCATGTGTCTGAGCTGTTTCTGTAGGGGTGTGGGCCTGTGAAGTCCTGTGTGCCTCACCATTCTTATAAATCAGATGCTCTTCTCCCAGTGCATCACCTCACACTGTACTGTAGGTGATTTATTTTAATATTACAATTCTCGTTGATCTTCCTTGGCATGACCTCGAACAACTCTCTTTGCCCTATGTAGTCCCTAGTTAGTGATCAATTTTTTTAAAAAGCCCTCTGGAATTTATTTTTACAGAGCCCTTCCCCAATGCCATAGTCTTTGATGTGAGCATAGATAGTCCTCTTATCTCATGTTTTTCCAGCTTTGATTTGGAGGAGGGGGGTGCAATTCCCGTTAAAAAAGAACTGTTTAAAGTTGATGTGAGCGGGACATGGAGTTTCTAGAAATTTCTGCAAGTACTAGATACTCTATCTCCCCTGCTTTAGCCAAATTTGGAAAACCAATTTGACTTTTTACTTTCCTGTGAGATAAGGAATTCTTGTAGAGTAATAACCTTTTATGATATACTTTGGTGATGTTCAGCTAACCAGTCCTGTCTTACCCCTTAAATTCCATCTCCCCGTGAATGCATGAGGCCTGAGAGCGAACCATGCCAAGACAGTGGTTTCCTGCTCACGTACTCTGAGTGTGTTGACCACAACTCTTAGGTTTTTTGGGAATACCCGTGGGTGACCTGTGAAATATGTAACTGGATGCAATATCTTATTTCCTTTTTAAAGCTCATCAGAGGAAAAAAAATTGTCGAGGAAAAATGTTCTTCGGACACGTATTAATTTTCGTTCTGAGACTCTGGTCTTCGAGTCTGGGTCACTTAAGCAGGTACAGGGGTCCCCTGCCACACCCAGACTCTCACACAGTCTCAAGTCGTGCTCAGGGCAGTGTGTTCAGTGGCACAGCTGGGGCTGGAGCATGCTGGGGGGCTGGGCACGGCGTGTCACGTCGTCTCCGAGGCTGTCAACGGGGGTGACTTCCAGTGAGTGCATCCTTGACACAAGGAGGCGTGAGAGGATGTCTGCACCACGCGGCGCATTAGGAACTGGTTCCGTTATTGCTGAAGCAGAGTTATAAACAGGATAACGCTGTGCGCGTTGTGAACTGGACAGCAGTATGACTGAGAGAGTAGGCTGTTTCCTAGGAAATTTCCAGAAAATGTTATTTGAACATAGTTGAAGCAAGGGAAAGCTCTGGATTATTTTGGCCTGGGATGGCGTGGCTTGGGGAGTCGTGTTTATTTTAATCAAAGCAGACTCCTTCTTCCACATTTCAGAATGTTTTCAGAGCCTATGGGAGATGGCCTGGGCCTCAGGAGGACTTGGCTGGTAGATGACCTGCCCCCAGCCGTCGCTTTCACCATCGTCAGGTGGGGAGGGCGGCCAGGAGCTAGCAGCCTGATCTGTCAGGCGAGTAGCAGTACCGGCCTGCGGGTGCCCCGGAGGGGAAGGGAGCGGGCCCGGGAGGGCTCTGGCCCACAGCCCCTGACCCTCGAGCAGAGGGGGCTGCGGGAGCCTCCTTCCCCACCTCAGGCATCAGGCGGGGTGAGGGCCAGCAGCCGGCAGGGGCACACGAGGACTGTTGCTTCACTTGTGCCACTGCTGCCCTTTCCTCTGTAGCGCGGGGGCTGTTTAGGGTGGCTGGCTCTGCCGTCTCTGTCCGTGGTCTGTGGGTGAGGAACCAGTGCTGTGCACGGTGGGGAAGAAGTTGAAAGAGGAACAAAAGGGGGGGCCCCTGAGTGGTGAGAACATGAAGTCAGGCAAATGATTTGAAGGTACCCCTGCCAGCAGCCTGTGGTCGGGTTTGCTCGTGGAGATGGCTGCTCTGAGACTCTTGGCTCCTGTTAGGCTTTGCCCCTGGTCTGGGCTGCAGGGACTGGGGGCAACGCCTGCTGAGTCCCAGCCCAGAGCCAGCAGCGGGCTTGGAGCCCTCTCCTCATCCCACCTGTGGGGCTCCTTCAGCGGACTTGATGAGCGACGCCTGGGGGACTGATGTCGGCGGGTGGTTGGTTCCAGCCCACAGCTCTCTGTCCTGGGTCCCTCATGCTGGAGGGCGGCTTTCACACTGGCCTTTCCATAAGCGCCCTACTCCTCGGACAAGTGGACCGCTGCCTGCGCCCAGATGGGAGTATACAGTGCTTGCGCGGAACCTTGCTGTTCCATCATCACACTGTTATGTATGTGTGCTGTAGGAGTTGTGTGCGTGGGCTCTGTTTTGAGGAGCTTGTTTGAAGGTGGCCTGTGGAATTGAAGTGCATCTGGCATCCGTGGTAGAGATAGGCCGACAACACGTGGACTGTGGTGACAAGACACCACGAGACTGTGGTGACTTTTTTCCTTCCTTTGGATGATTAGGCAAGAAATCCCCTAAAATGACTGGGAATTGGGACTTAAGTTCTTTCCTGATGCTTGTTTGTTTATGGTAACTGTGGAACTCAAAAGGGATTTAGGGTTTTCACAGAAGTCTCGGGAATAGTACGACGACGAATGAGGGCCTGTCCTGAATTTGATTTCACCGTGCCCCTTGGGATGAGGGGAGTGATTGGTTGCATTAAAAATGTGTTTTGGCATTGCCTGCCCCAGTAAGGGGAGTGAATATACGTTTTGGAAATAATGGGCTCTTAAAGGTATCCATTTAAAATTTTTTCTAAAATACCTTTGTGCCAGAACTGATAGAGAAAGGCGAAATTGAAAACTGCTCTTAATTTGCTTCCATCACGTTGGCACGCAGTGGGACTCGGGAGGGCTGAGCAGCAGGTCTTCCCGCCTCGTTCTCCTGGGTGGGAAGCAGGTTTCATCCCCACCCCGAGGCCAGGGCAGAAGAGCGGGGTCCGTGCATTAAAGCTAAACGTCAAACGCAGCTAAGTGGCGTCTTCTTGCTTACAATTCAGGGTAAAATGACTGCTCCTAGTTTAAATTATTTCTTGGCCAGGCATTTTATTAAAATTGAGCTGGATTTTTGTGGCTGGGAGTATAATTACTGTCCTCACCCTGTTAGGGTTTAATCTGCTGGTCATTCCTTTGGGTGTGGGCATTAGCCACCAAAGATCTTTAAGGAAAGCCATCTTGGTCAGGGTGTCAAGTTGTGGCCCAACAGAAGTAAGCACCTCTGTGGATTTTGTCCCTAGGCTGTTCTGCTGTGGTCTGAGTGGGTCCCTCCAAACCCGTTCCTGACCCCCTAAAGGTGACAGTGTTAGGAGCGGGGCTGTTGGAAGGCATGTAAAGGCATGGATGGCGTGTAAAGGCATGGATGACGTAGTGCCTTACGGAGAGACACAGAGAGCTCGCTAGCCCCTCCGCCACCTGCGGACACAGGAAATCTCTGAGCTGGAAGAGGGCCCTCACCCGCCCATGTTGGCGCCCTGCCTCCAGGACTGTGAGAAGTAAATTTGTTGCTTGTAAGCTCCCTAGTCAGTCATATTTTGTGATAGCAGCCTGAATGGACTAAGGCACAAACCCGGGAAAGTGTCCCAGCCCTCAGGTGATGGCGAGAAAAACAGTACAGCCAGGAGCACACCTTACTGTGCCACCAAGCAGATACTCTGTTGAGCCATCAGTAGCCATCATTTTAGTAGAAGTTGCTGTATTGAGAATGGAAGTGTGAGAGGAGACAGTTAACTTTAAAAAGGAGAAACTACTTGATCCTAGATGAGGGCGTTGAGTGTATGGTAATATAGGTGAGTGATAGTATGTGTCAGACCAAAGACCTCTTGAATACAGTGCAGAATTTCAGAGCATGCAGGAAACTTCTGTGTAGCCAAAGGAGTACATTTGCAGGGACGGCAACAGGATAAGTGGTGTCCAGTAGAAGATGAGGAAAAGTGTAGGAGGGGGTGAGAAAGGAGGGTGAAACTCAGGAGCTGGGCTTTTAGTTTTGTTTTGTTTTGTTTTGTTTTGGCCACGCCGCGCTGCTTGTGGGATCTTAGTTCCCTGACCAGGGGTCAAACCTGTGCCCTCAACAGTGAGAGCGTGGAGTCCCAGCTGCTGGACCGCCAGGGAAATCCCAGGAGCTGGGTTTTAAAAGAGGCACTATTCTTAATTTTTAATGTTGAGATGAAACTTGTTAGAATGATTTTAACTTAGCTCCAGAATTACCTAAAAATCAACAGATTCTCTTATTTCTGTGAAGAGAAAAGCCCCTCTGTGGCGTTTGGCCCATACAGGATAGGATGGTCACTGCCCCACTTGATTTTCGTGGCTTCAAGTTTAAAACCTTCTCGGTCATAGCATTTCCACATGGCGTAGGCAGTGAAGACAGGCAGATTGCACACGTGGGCTTAGAGCAGTTTGTGAACTTGAGGCGCGTCTGGCCTGGAGACGCTGGGGAGGAAGGACGCAGGGCTCAGCGAGGCCTCACTCTGTCCTGTAGGAGCTGGACGCCGAGATGGGCCTGCGGGGAAGTGTGAACTGGGCCGGTCTCAGCGGGAGCTGGATTCTGGAAATAACTAGAAAAGTTTCTTCATACTAGTGAGTCTCAAAACTTTTAAAACATAAACTGCTTTAACTCTAATTTTATCTGAAGCACTAATTCTGTGTTACAAGAGTTCTGGTTTTCCCTCTCTGTGATAAACTCTCTCTCAGAAACTGAGCTCCGTGCCAGCAGGGGCTCCGTCTGCTTCCTTCCCTGCCTGCTGCCCGGAGCCCAGGTTGGCGGGGTGGTGCCCGGTGAAGGTGGCTCCCTGCCGACTCAGTACATTTGAAAGCCTTCACCTGAGTCCAGTCTTTGTTTTATTTATTTTTTATTTTCTTATAATTTATTATTATTATTATTATTTTTGGCTGTGTTGGGTCTTCGTTGCGGTGCGCGGGCTTCTCATTGCGGTGGCTTCTCTTGTTTCGGAGCACGGGCTCTAGGTGCGTGGGCCTCAGTAGTTGTGGCGCACGGGCTTAGTTGCTCCGCGGCATGTGGGATCTTCCCGGACCGGGGCTTGAACCCGTGTCCCCTGCATTGGCAGGCGGATTCTTAACTGCTGCACTGCCGGGGGAGCCCCCAGTCTTTGTTTCAGATGGAAGTCCTTGTGGGCTGGAAGCGGGGCGGTGGCTGGCCCTCGGTGCTGGGGCAGTGCTGGTAACGCTCGTCGTCCTGCCATCGCTGACGGCAGGCTCACTCTGCCCTGGGTCCCTGCTTGGAGGCTGTGTGAGGGGCCTCCCAGCGAGAGCTGTGGTGGAGATAGTGTGTGGTAGTGACAGTGCTGCAGCCTGGAGGCTGGCTGTAGTGACACAGAACACACAGCAGAGGTATGTGGGGAATAACAGACCGTGAGCCACAGCCGAGAGTAGTTTTGAGTTACTGTTTTACTCATTTAAATTTGAGCGTGTGGTGCAAAAAAAAAAAAAAAAAAAAAAAAATGAAATTGTTTTAACAGGTTCAGGTAAATTCTATTATAGTTCATCCCATTTATTCCTATCATTTAGTATGAGCTCGTCAGTAGTGTGAGATGTTTGTTTTTACTGCATCCTTTAACACAGCATTGGAATTCTTTTAAAGTTATTTTGTTGTATGCTTTGTGCCAGTTTTTCAGTAACAGTTTTACTGAAGTGTAATCTACACAGCATACAATTTACCCTTCCAAAGTGTGCCATTCAGTAGTTTTTAGTATATTCACACAGCTATGCAACCATTACCAGTCTCTGATTTTAGAACATTTTCGTTACCTCACGAAGAAACCCTGGGCCCATTAGCACTCACTCTCCATCCCCCTACCCTCAGCCCCTGGCAACCCTGATCTACTTTCTGTCTCTATGAATTTGCCTGTTCTGGATTGTTCATATAAATGGAATCATGCAATATGTCGATTTTTGTGATGGCCTGTTTCATTTACTCTAGTGCTTTCCAAGTTTGTCCATGTGGTAGCATGAATCAATACTCCGTTCTTTTTATGTGTGGATAGACCACATCAGGTTTCTCCATCGGTTGATGGACATTTGGGTTGTTTCCACTTTTTGGCTATTATGAATAACGCTGCTGTGAACATCAATGTACAAGTTTTTGTGTGGACATAATGTTTTCATTTCTCTTGAATGCACATGTTGTGATACTTGAATTACAAAGGTTTTTAATTTTGATGACGTCCAATTTTCTGTTTCTTGTTACTTGTGCTTTTGATATCACATCTAAGAAACCATTGCCTACTTCAAGGTCATGAAAATTTATTCTTCAGTTTTCTTCCAAAAATTTATGGTTCTAGCTCTTAGGTCTAGGATCTATCTTATGTGTGGGAGGTATGGTTTAATACAGATCTTCACCTCAAATATTTACCTACATGTACTTTGTAGGAATTTGTTCAAATTTCTTGTGTTTTTTTGTCTTGCTTTGTACCTGCATTTATTGATAGGTTTCCTTTCTATGTGTATGCTATTGAAATTTGTCCTAATTTATTTCATATCATGGTTTCTTTTCTAGTTACCAGGAGTTACAGTACCAGGATTTCCCTTTTTCGTCCCCCGTGTGTGGTGTAAAACCTCATATGCTTGTGTGTGTGATTCTGGAATGCTGTAATTTCATAGTCAATATAATACATTTCCCTTCACAAATCACTTAATATTCAAGAGGAGTATAATGGAAGTACTTAACTTTTTTCCTCAGAGAGCACCCTGAGGACCTGAGGCTGGCGTGGCGAGTGGCCTCCCAGAGCCTTTGCTCCGGGGGAGGGGCCCTCCCTGTCAGCCTTCCCTGGTCTGTCAGGGTGATTCTGCCCCCGGAGTGGGTCAGGAAGCCTGAGAGGCAGCTGCCCATCTGGCCTTGCTGGTGTCTGGGTGGCCTGCGTGTGGGTGAGAGCTGACGCCGAGGGAAGGTTAAGTATTACTCAGTATTCTTTAGGAAAGAAAGGCTGGAAACGGTTTAAAAAGAAAAGACTGTCACAATCAAGTGGTTCGTTACTGGCACAATTTGTTTCAACAAAACATATCTTGGTATATTTTCCTAAGGGAAAAAATTGTCAAGGTAAAAGCTACTTGTACAATAGGACAATAGTAAAAAATTATTTTTAAAATGTTGTACTATCTGGTTATTTTATTTTTGTCTTATACGTGGTGGGAGTGGAGTTGGCTCATTTCTGGTGTGTTGTGGGCCGGTCTGGAGTTGGTGAATGGACTTGAAGCCCTTACTCATCAGAGGAACCTGTTCTTGGCGTTTCTAGCAATAGACGCGCAAGTTTGGGGGCTTAGGGTTTGTTTTTAGGTAACCTTTATCAACTGTTTTATAAGACAGCGTTTCTTCTTATCATGGAATTGAACATAAGAAGTTGTGCATAGGATCATAGGGCCGAGGCGAGTTTATTTCGTCTTTCTTGGCATTATAGAGTTTTACCACCTGTCTCAATGATCCACATATTTGTTCTTTTGAAAGGCAACGCGCTATTCTGTTACATTGCAGTATTATTATGTATTCAGTATCTTGATATTTAGGACTGTTTTGCATACTGCATATTTTCCTATTACAGACAGTATCTTTTCACATACAGTTTTTTGTGTGGGATTACCTGGTCAAAAGTATGTCAGATATTTTAGGATTTCCTCTGGAATCATTTTTATCAGTTTATCGGAGGGGCTAGTTCGGTATAGCTTTCCAGCCTTTGTATTGTTTTCATCACTGTTATTACGTAGATTTTAAGGCACCTGTCATGGTAAAGCACCTCTCTTTTCATGGAAGATTGTACTCTGTTGCCTGTGTATGGAGTTTAGTCTGTCTGAGAACTGCGTCCTCAGGAGCAGATCCCCATGTTCTGAGCGGGCCTGAGTGGACCGAGCTCAGCAGTTGCTCTCATGTGCAGACCTGGCGCACGTTTATTCCAGGTCTCCACCCACGGAGCTGGTTTCGCCGTGCTGTGTGTGTGCTTTCTTAGTTTGCTCTAACCTCGCCCTGGTGAGACGAGCAGTCACTATAAAATCAATAGAGCTTCATTAGAGACAATGCAGAACGAGAAAGAAACAACTGTAAAACAAAGCCGGTGTCTCAGAGCACCTGCTTTCCATCTTTATGGGCTCTTGGGGTCGTATGTAGAACACAGTTTTGACTAACGTTACTACTAAACACGTTACCATACACTTTCCCACACGTTACTGCGTACTGTTAACTACTCCTCGTCAGGAGGGTGTACTGTGGCTGGCTGTGTTTTTGACCACCGTTCTCTGATTACTGAGCACTTGTAATTTTGTTAGTGTATATAATTTTGCAGTGAGCATAGTGTGGGGGCATGGCGGGGTGGGTGGGTGCCAGGGTTTATCTCCTTAGGCGGGATCCCTACGGCGGGAATTTCTGGGTTAAAGGGGCGAACGTTCAGTGGTCGCTCCCACTTGTTCTCACGGGGACTGTGTTTCCTGCTGGGAGAGGGAACACTTTCTCCTCTAAGATGGCAGGTCCACCTGCCTCGGGACAGTAGACCTGAGCTGCAGCCTCCACGCTTAACTCTGTCCCCCGTCTTTACCTGGGAGCCAGGAACGGACTTCACACCCAGTCCCTTTCACGAGAAATATCTTCTAGTGATTTCTGTATTCAGAACTGTGTGTGCGTCGTGATGACTACTCTATAGACAGACCAGTTCATAAGAACGCAAGCTGAAAGAGTGTAGGCCCAAAGAAAAGGTCATCGTGGGTGGGTTACCAGTCGTTTTTCCTTTGTTTTTGTAATTTTCTGTGATATCCTTTTATCTTCTTTATGATTAAAGAAACAGGAGAGGTGTGTGTGTACACTGAGTTGAATAACTGGGTAGAGCGGACCAGGCCTCCTGAGGAGACCTTTGTGAGCACAGGACTGACCCCCTGTCAGTGCGTCGCGTGTACAGACCCCTCGTCGGTTAGGTTACAGCAGGTGCCAGCGGAGAGGGGAACTGGCCTCTGTGTGAGGGCGCCCGTTGTCGGCGGCTTGGGCCCCAGGACGAGGGGAGCCGCGGGGCAAACGGAGCAGGCCTCTCGGTGCGCGGCTCCTGTGAACAGACAGAGGAGACGAGTCATTCTTAGTGACAGTCCTCCTGTCCTCTTGGCAGTTTGACTTTAAAAATAACTTCTTTTCCTATTGCGAACAAGGCTGTTATAGTTCGTGGACCATTTACGAGCTTGTCAGTCACTCTGTCAGGGCTGCTCATAACCCACACTTTTCATACTGCAGTTAGCGCATTTTGAAAAGTATAACTTCAGGCTTCATAAATTGATGTCCTGATAGCTTAGATTTTACAGCAAATGTGTGGAGATGAATGGTATTTGATTCGGGCTGGCTCTAGGGCTGTGCTGTCCAGTACAGTCGCCACTAGCTATTTGTGGCTATTTAAACTTAACTTAAAATTAAACTTCTGTTCCTTAGTTGCACTCACCCCGTTCTGAGTGCTCAGTAGCCACATTGAGCTGGCAGCGACCGTATTGGACAGTACCTGTGAAGTACACCTCTACTATCACTACTGTCAAGTTCTCTTGAATAGCGCTCTTCCAGAGGAAAAGATTCCCCTTTCTTTGCATGGTAACCTGCAGAAAAAATGGTCCAAGGAGTTTAAATAGCATGTATCTTAAAGCTTTTTCTAAGCAAATTTGCAAATTGCGAAGAATCCCAAGTTGGGGAGAGTGCCTCGGTCAGTCTTTGCAAATGAAAATATTCTGGGCGTCCTCAGCATGCTCTGCTTATTTAAGGAAACTTGGAACTGATACACATGAATTCTTCCTTTTTAAATGAACCCTTGTTTGTATTCACCAAGCTTACTTGAAATGTGACATTTTCGTCTGTGGGAAAGCTGGCCTCTGTTGTCATGCAGTGTTGAGCAGGTAGGTATCTGCTTCATTGTAAAGAACACGGCTGGACCAACAATGGGAAATGCACAGCTGGGAGCTTTCTTGACATGCCTGTTTTTCCTGTAGGAGAGCTGCGACACATCACCAAGCTGAAGCCCTGGAGCCTCTTTGATGTACTTGTGGAAAAGTATGGCTGGCCCCATGAAGATGCTGCACAGTTCACAGATTTCCTGATCCCGATGTTAGAAATGGTTCCAGAAAAACGAGCCTCAGCTGGCGAATGCCTTCGGCATCCTTGGTTGAATTCTTAGCAGATTCTGCACACACGCATTCTGAGCTGGCACATGTTGTCCAGTGCATTGGCCCTAAAGGGGGACTCTCGTTCTTAACAGGATTACAAGTGAGCTGGCTTCATCCTCAGACCTTTTATTTTGCTTTGAGGTACTGTCGTTTGACATTTTGCTTTTTGTGCACTGTGATCCTGGGGAAGGGCAGTCTTTTGTCTTCAGCTTAGTAGTTACTGACCCACTTTACTTCTGGAAACAATAACATGTCTCTAAGCATTGTTTCTTGTGTTGTGTGACATTCAAATGTCAGTTTTTTTGAACGAAAAATACTTTCCTCCTTGTGTTTTGGCAGGTTTTGTAACTATTTATGAAGAAATATTTTAGCTGAGTACTATATAATTTTACAATCTTAAGAAATTATCAAGTTGGAACCAAGAAATAGCAAGGAATGTACAATTTTGATCTTCTGGCAAAGGGACATCATCCTGTATTATAGTGTATGTAAATGCACCCTGTAAATGTTAATTTCCATTAAATATGGGATGGGGACTCAAATTTCAGAAAAGCTACCCCGTCTTGAGTGCTTTGTAGCCGAGTTGCAGTAATGGGCGTTCACTACTCCGAGCAGCTGTGCACACTTTCATTCCATGACTGTCCTTTTGCTTTGGATTTTAAACAACTGGCTCTGGGTTATCTCATCCCTATATGGCACTTTATGCAAAGAAAAGACATGCTTCATTCTAAAATACGTATTATAGTTTAGCACTCCATTCACTCACATTTTTGCATATTTTAATTATAAGGTACTTTTAAGGAAAAGAGCAATTTCCCTTTAAAAATGTGGTGCCTGGTACCATGTGGTGTTGCCTCCCTCCAAGCCCTGTAAGCCTGTAACTCTACATAGATTAAATTGGACAAGAGAAACATGTTCAGTTTGTGGAATGAAAAAATATACGTATATTTTTTTGGAAAAAGCTTGCTCGTGTTTGTCTAGAACCAAGGTTGATATGTACAGTTTGCAGTGCAGTGGGCAGAATAATAACATCTCAGAGGTAACAGGGATTGCATTCATTCCAGAGACAGTTTCATGTGTGGCTACAACACATTTTACAAGCTTTTTCATTGTCTTTCCATGCATTGAAGTTGAGAAAATGATTTTTTCCCTTTGCAGGTTGCACACAATTTTGTTTATGCATTTCCTTAAAACTGTAGAATCCAGAACGCAAACCATAGTAGGCAATACAATTTTAGAATGTAATATATAGAGGTACATTTAGCCTCTTTTAGAAATCAGTGGATTGAATTTTTTTGTTTGTTTTACATTCCTCAAGGTGCCTCGTTTTTCTTGACTTTGTCCATTAACATTTATCCATATGCCTTTGCAATAACTAGATTGTGAAAAGATAACAAGTGTTGTAACAATAATCCATTGTTTGAGGTGCTTGCAGTTGTCTTAAAAATTAAAGTGTTTTGGGTTTTTTTTCCCAGACATTGCCTTGGTCATTGGCCTATATTTGAAGTGATAGAATCAATAAACATTTGCTATCCTTTTAATGTAGTGTAACCAGAACTAAAGGAAGTATCAGCATTCCTGTAGCAGGAAATGTAGTTGTAGAACATGCATTAAGGCTTAATACGAGGAAAACATTCATTGTTTTGTAAGGGTAGGATATGGATCTAGAAAAGATGCTGTAGTATAGATCCATTACCTAGAATTTCTGTGAACCTTTTTAATTCATGTTTCATCAAAAACATACTAGTTACATTTTGTTTGCACATTGTCAGTTTTTTGGGTTTTTTTTTCTTTTTAACAGTATTCACTGTGAGGGAACAAGACACGTAATCCTCTTAGGAGTTAGCATTAGATCGTATCGCTGTGAGGTGGAAGATACCATTCATTTATGAAATGTGCATGCTAGGTTTTTCTGCTGAGGCTGTAGGTGACCTTGTAGGTTCTGTGAAAGATAGTGGCTGTAGACCAGTGATGCCATCCAGAATTTGCACAGGAACCATTCTCACGAGAACCATGGAGTTCATGTATGTCTTCCCTAAGTCCGTAAGAATTTTTATCAGGGTTATGACACACTTGAATGAAATTTGTCTAATACAGTTTTGGCTCATGTTAGAAAATAATCCAGATAATTACGAATTTTGTAAGGATCTCTCATTTAGGATAAAATAGCCTAACTAGTTTATAAATGTAAAAGCAATTGTTCTAGAAGGAATATACATTTGTATTAGGTATGGTATGGTTTTTAGCAGATTCTTGGTGGCTTGATGATGATGAATGCATATAAGCTAAACGAGAACCACTGGTTATGCAAAACACTATAGCCAGCTCAAGTGATTTTAGTTGAATGTCCTATCTTTTCCTTTCTCTAGTCCATGTGAAGTCATCATGGAAAATGACAAGCAGTGGATCACATATGTGATTCTAGCAGATTCAGAAGCTGGCTGTCTGGAAATTAGAACTGCCCCAAGGCAGAGGAAAAGTGGATATAATAGGAGCTTCAAAAAAGCATTAGCTTTCTAGGTGAAAACTGATTTACTAACTTGCTTCTTCCCGTACTTGGATCATCCATAGCTAGTTAACAGCTGGGGTAGAGAACTTCAGTTTGTATCTGCTGGTGAAATTACTTCTTAAATTCGTTTTCTCCCGTTAATTTTTTTAGAAATTAATGCAGTTTACAGAAAAGCTTCCATATACATTATTTGTATAGTAGGCAAATCTAAAACTATGAGGAATTAAAATCTTTAGGACAGTCCTTTTAAAGAGGTGTGAATATTAATAGTTCACTATGCTGGTTAACTTTGTCTTCTGTTTGAAACTATCGGGGGGTGGTGGTGGTGGTGGTGGTGGTGGTGGAGGAGGATGACTGGATGATGTAAAGCCACTTCTTCGTGGACACGTATTTCTTTTGCAAATACCGTAAGTAGAATCTTGTTTGATAATCAAGGATGGCAAAGTTGACCTAAGTTCTTCTAAAACTTGATTAGGATTGAGCCCTAAACACAGCTGTGTTAATGTAGCTGTTTTCAAAAGGAAATGGAAATTAAAAGTGTAAAACATGACATACTACTGCCAATCTTAGTCATTTTTAGTCTGTTTACTTTTTTCTCCAATACACAGAATTTGTATACTGTGTCAAATTATGTCAAGTAATTGGATGGTGAAATATGTGTTGACAAATACTGTCACTACTATTGGTTTATACTTAATCCTCCTGAGAGGTAGAAGACAAAGAATTTATTATTCCAAAATAATAACTAGCATTTTGTATTTCAGCAATAAAATGTTCACTTGAGAGGCCATTTTCATTTCACTTGAGAGAGCTAAAAATGCCTTTTTCCTTTAGTTTTGTACACCCAAAACAAATTTGTAAAATTTCCTGCTACTCTTTTAAATACTATAGCTAGACAGTAAATGTTAAGGTTTTCAACTAATTTTGGTTCATCCATAGGACATTTCAGTCATGTTCTAACATGTACAAATTAGATAGTCCTGTGTTTTTAGGTAAAATATTCCATACTTTCAAACAGTTGTAAATTAGTCTATAGATGAATCATGGGATGCTTTAATGGAATGGATTCATTTTGTACGATGTCAGATATAAGTAAATGTATGTAGCATTTACGTAGCACGGTAGTTTCTTATGGCTCCTGCTCCTGCAACAAAATAACATGTAGGAACATTCCAGGAACAAGCCTTTACCGCCTCCTGACGCTCGCTGCGGTCCAGTCCAGCTGAGGTAGTAGTTGCGAAAGAACATGGAAGGCTCCTTACAAACTCTATCTGGAAAAGGTAACTAACTTCTGTAAAAACAAACACTTGCATAAACAAACAGACCCCAATCTCAGAAGTGGTACAGGACAATTTGGTAAAACTGACATAATTGTGGTTTATTAACATGAATTAAAATGCCCAACCAGTGCTTCAATGTGACAGTATATTTAAAAGAGAACTTAAAGGCCATATACTGTACTACTTTCACAAAGATCACACAGTTTTGCAAAGACATGTCATATGTACAGTGCTATATGTCAAATGAGAAAAGCTGTAAGCGATTATATACGCAAAAGAAATGCAGTATTATTTACAGTTTGTCAGGAGACATTAAAAATCATCTATACATTAAATTACATTTTGCTTGCAAATAACCGATAAAACAAAATGAGCCATCTTCACACCAAACTAAAAAATCTGTATTGCATTTTTTTTTTTTTTATACATAAGATGCACTCACAGAACTGCTGATTGATTGATAGAAAGGAAATCCTCGTACTGCCATTACTGAGCCGTGTATTTAATGCATATGTATAAAATAATGTAGAAAACATTCACTAAATGAATTTAATTCCAACAATAAAATTTAAAGATCATGTAGCATCAAATCTACTGCCAGAAAAACAGCTGGAATGTTCACTTACTTACAAAATAAAAGATACCTACACTGGCTTAACAGCACATTTTTTTAAGGAATTTTTTAAAAAGCAAAAATGGGAAAAATACAATGAGAGAGCACTGGTGTTTTTGTTTTTTTTATACAAAGTTTCATGTACAAGCTTTAAAAAGTACCTTAACAGGTACATATGAAATATACAGTTGTTTATCTTACAGAACATTTTAAAAAATGTTTTTGGAGTCCATTTTAATGCCACCCTGAACCATGGTAATTGTTCTGAAATGTTGGTGGCACCTGTGCTCTGTGAATTGGAATCTGTCCAGGCACTGGAGATGCCTGCTGAGGTCCTTGAACCCCATGTGGCAGGGCCACAGAGCCAGGATGAGGACAGAACCCTGAAGCGGTAGGTGTGGGAATACTGTTTGGTCCTTGGGGCTGGAGATGAGGACCTGCAACTGGTAATGGACAATGTGGCCCTGTTCCAGAAGGCTGGTGTTGGGGTCCCGGTCCCAGAGTGGTGTGATGTGTAGCTTGTGAGGGATACGGTGGTACAGCTGGATGAGCACTTGAAGGAAAAAGTGGAGGTCCTTGATGAGGTGGGTGGTGTAAGGCTTGAGCTGATGGGGTATGATGCCCAGAAGCCAAAACACTGGAAGGCGGAGGAGGAGGGGGTGGTGGAGGGGCTGAGTTCACCACATGCTGGTGTTGTGCTTGCAGACCTTGGAGTCCTGTGGGGGGATGGGGCGGTGGATGGTGATGCGGGGCGGGGCCGGGAGGGGGAGGGGGTGGTGGCAGATGGTGTCCAGCAGTTTGAGAGTGAACGTGGGACCCAGGGGTGACAGCATGAACAGGCCCCACGCCATGTGCTACGGAGTGTGGCTGTTGCTGGACGAGGTGTGGTCCTGGAGCGGGAGGTGGGGGAGGCGGCGGGGGGACTACAGCAGCGGAAGTCTGATGGTGAACGGGAGGGTTCTGCGAGGGCAGAAAGTGCCCTGGAGTAACGTGGTGTCCCGGGACGGCTTGCTGGCCTGTGGTGCCAGGAAGTGCTTGATTTGGTCCTGATGTAAACACAGTTTGTTGGGAAAGACTGCCTTTCAGCTGACTATAGTTCTGAAAGTTTGCGGAGGGCTGCTGGTTTTGATAGTAAGAGGAAGAGGAAGGGGGCGGAGGGGGTGGAGGGGGCGGTGCCGTGCTGCCCAGGCTCTGCTGGTTAAACTGACTGTATGCTGCCGAAGACTGTCCTGAGGGCGTCTGTGGAAACAGTGCTCCAGAAGGTGCCTGCTGTGTACTGGCTTGAAGGTTCTGTGCTGCTGGGTAAAAATTCCTCTGAGGCTCTCGCTGAGGGGTTCCAACTTGAGGTGACTGAGAATGGTGAGGCCTGTAGGGAGAGCCTAACTGCTGTGAAGGAGGCTTTGGTGAAAGATAACCGTGCTGTACAGGCGTGTGAGGCGTCGATGACTTTGGAGGATTTTCTACGTGAGGTGATGGAGGACAGTGCAGCTTCACGGGCGCAGAAGGCAGCTTCTGTGCAAGCTGCTCGGATGAACTGCGTGCCAGTGGCTGTGGAGGGTGATTCTTTGAAAGGGCCTGGGTGTTACTTGACAGCTGTTTTTGATGGAGTTCTGTTTTCAGGTGGACACCGCTCTCAGCTTCTGACCCAGTAACTGTTCCCTCCCAATGGGAATCTGGCTTTGTGAGTATTTTCCCATGTGGCTGGACAGGGATTACAGGTCCTGGTGAACCAGGCTGTGAGAAGAAAACAAATTTATATAAACTTAAGCAACATTTTATGTACACTGAGGTTTGTTACTACTGGTATTTAATGTTAGTTAAATATTAATTTTAACGGGGGCAGGCAATAAGAGGTCTGAGAGGACAACTACAGAGGCTTGGGATGTTAAAAAGCCAGTTTTTTAAAGCAGTTCAGCAAGTTCTGATAGTAAGCTTCAACTGAATTCCCTGAATTCTTATTGAAGACAAGTTAAGGAAATTAATCTGCCTTTTTTTCCCTGAGCAGTGAAACCTGTCTCTGACTCCTATTCTGAAAGAACCATACTTAAACACTTCAGGCAAGTTTCAATTCCATAATTGAAATTTCTAAACTCCACCTAAGGATAAATTTGCTTGGGGGTAGATAAACTTGCTCCCCCAAACTGTTTTCATTTGTAATACCTTTTCCATTGTTCAAATACAGGTAATCCAAGGATTAAGACTACTTGAATATATAATGATGTTCTTTAAGGAAAAAGAAAAAAATCAATCTCAGATTTCCTCATCGTTAGTTTCCAAAGATATTGCCCCACTGGATTATCATGTCTTCATGATCCAGGATAGAGGCAGCATTTCTTTTAAATTAAGAATGTCACCTGACCTTTTGTTTTTAGAGAATTAATTGGCTGGTCAAATATTTTATGAAAAGACTATGAATTTCCTAGGGGTGGAAGGAACTCTTGGAGCAAGTGTAAGCTGCTAAAGTACGTTCAGCACATTGGAACTTTAACAGGAAAAGTGTCCAGAAATCAGGAAACTGATCCTTGGTACAGCAGAAAAACCTCCATGTGCACATTACCATCCACTTTTCTGAAGGGCCACGTTCAAAGGTCAATGTTATTACCTTGCTCATTTTGAAGGGCTTTTACAAGTATTTTGGGAAGTATCTGGGGATGCACATTCACTTATAGTCGATGGGGGTCTGGATTTTCAGGATCAGGATCTGTAAAGCATAAGGAACCATAGAAAATGTAAAATTGCATGATAAATACTGCTTTTTACTAACACTTCGACGTACATTCTACTATTCAAACCAACGTCTTATAAAGGCTCTCTCCTTTCTGAAAAGGTTTTTAAAACAACAACCATGATAGGTCATCTGCTTACTGACCTTCCATAAGTTCACTGAAAGAAGGGACTGGGCCCTTGGGTTGCAACTGGGGAATGTGATTTGAATGAGATGAAGGTGAAGACGGAACATGAATCGGTGAACATGGGACACATGGTGACTCTCCCCCTAGAGATGAAGCAGAAGCAGACCCAAAGAGAACATTAGAAGCACAGAACGGGGGTGCAGAGTGATTAGCTGACTCCACTTTTTGGCAAAGGAACAAGCTCACTTACCACTATCTTTATCTTTTCGGTGATCACTGAGTAGTAAAGCTCTCTGATAACTCCTTTCTCGCACTTGCTCCACTGAAGTTGAGGCGGTCCTTTAAAATCAAGTCATAACATCAGTTCAAAAGCTGCTGCCGGCTAGATCAGTTTGTGTCCCCTGATGGCCAACACAGCCTCTCAGATAAAAGGCTTTTGCTCTTTGGGGAAAAGCTTTGAAAACAGCTCCCCACCCCAGCCCGCAACACCTCCCCAAACTGAGATTTTTATCCTCATTTATTTGAAGAACTCAAGCAGATGCCATTCCTTTGTCTTAAGCAATTTCTTGGTGAAAAGGAGGGGGTTGTTGAAGGGGGGGTAGCATAAAGGCATTCAGAACGTCACTTCAGGTTACCAAAGGGACCACATACACCCCTGACAAATTACCTTGGGTCTGGATTATAAGGCTAGCAGGAAGCTCAGAGGTAAGAGGACCATGGAGCAAAATGAATGTGGCCTCCTGCCCTTTGCAGGACCCTTCTGTATCCAGCTTCTTCTATTCCTATTGAAGAAACACTAAACATGGCTGTTCTTTCAAGGCAACTGGTAAGGGTGGCAAAGAAATTGCCGGATGTTGACTAGGATAAAGGTTCTTTGGAGAGGAATATTTGTGTGAAAATTATCAAGGAGTAGATATAATGGACCTTTAATGACGCGGGCAAATACATAACTGGTTTAAAACTCTATCAGCAAAAAGGATCTGTCAAAATTATGATCACAAACCTCTGCTTTAGGAGAACAACAACAAACAGGAAGGCAGCTGATTAACAAAAACTTTGTTGTTTTTCAGAATAGCATACTTCAAATCTTTACAGATATAGCTCCGTTCAAAATCAGCTATGTAAAAAGTTAAGATCCTGACTGGATGATAAAATAACAAAGACTACTGTCATTATACGGTATACTACTTGTAATTCTAAAGTTACCAGTTAGTTAGGTTTTTTTTCTTCAACAGGCAGCTTACCATTGGACTTCTGGTTCATTCTTTTCACTGGCAGAAGCTTCCTTAACAGGACAGTTATTGCTGGTCTCTTCCAAAGTAGCATTATGAACTGTAGCTGGCGTTGGTAAAGGTAGGCTAGCAGTGCTTTCTACCTGCTCCCCATTTTCACTCCCGTTGGCACGCCCATCAGCATTGCTGCTACTCAGGTTTCCACTTGTGTGAGGTGATACATTAACCAGTGGAAAGTGTTCTGCCTTAGAGCCACTTTTCCTAGCTTCACGTTGTCTTTTCCGGTATTCTAATAGAGAAACCTTAAGCAAGAAAGATAAGGAAAAGCAAATCTTTTATCCTTGTTTTTATATGTCAGTGTCAATCTATTCTTTTTTTTTTTCTAAAGAGAATTACTATATTTACATTAAGAAAATTATATAAAATAATTTGATTCTGAACAAACAATAATAATTAACAATTATCAAATGCCTACTATATGCCAGGCATTGTAGTTAGATGATTTACATACATTATCTCATTTAATCCTCACAACAACCCTATGAAATAGGTATATTATCATCCCCATTTTACATATGAGGAAATTGAGTAACTCACTCACTCAAGGTCACACAGCTGGTGAGTGTTGGAGCCGGGATTCGAACCTAGGTCTTACTTGAAAGCCCGTGCTCTTTCCACTATACTATATTGCTTCCCACAAAGTTGCCAACTGGACTCTGTTATAAAAATTAAAAGCACACATCACTAAAATTCTTTCGACTTGCAAAGCAATAAGCCTATTAACAAATAAAATACGTGTTGTAGTTTCTCCCACTGCTCTGAAATAAGGCATTCTAATTGTCTCGGTATGTCTGCCAACCAAATAATGGTGGTAAATCAGGGAACTTATTATTTATATAATAAATACTGTTACATCCATGGCCTAAATACTGTAGGTATTCAGGATGAGGAAAGAGGCATTTCTTCTATATCGGCTGCCTGTTCTATGTAAAATAAGGGTAATAAGAACACAAATATTATTCAATTCTGTTTATTTGGTTGGGAAGTGGTTATCTTTAAAAGTTACTCTTTCAGTGAAATAAATCACCTTGAGGTTTCGATCTCTGAAACCATGCTCCTTACAGGAATTTTCCATATCACTAGCTCTCTGCAAACATTATCTAATTCACTGAGCATTTACAAAAGGTTTAAAAATGTACATATCAATAATTCAATATGAATAAAGTATGAATGCCTTACACAATACATATTATAACTACTAATTACCCTCAGAAGTAGTATGAAAGAAACACTATTAAAAGGACTATAAATCGTTAAATTTGTAACCTTTTTCTTTTGTGGTGGATTCTGGGGTGTGCAACTTCCGTCGATCAAACTGTCATTAATAGTCCGTCCAAAACCAGATACAAGCCCATCTTCTGAAGTACAAAACACAGGTGTTTCCATAAACATGCCTCTAGTATCATCCTGCATCAGGCACTTTGACTCACTTATTCGGAAGCCTCCTCCAACCTCCAACTGATGTGAGGGTGTCAGGTCCCTCAAGTTGGAGTTTACTGAGAAGTTAACTCCTGTTCTGTCAGGACTCTTTACCCAGGAAGAATATATTGGGCCCCGTCCAGAGTGAGCAGATTCCAGTTGGCTGTTAGACTCAGTCCTATCATGTGCAGGTGTTTCCATGGTTTTATGTAAGGCAGCTTGCTCGACTGTATCGAGTCCCAGTTGAAGGTCTGACACAGATTCCTTTTCTCCAGGGCACTGCCTACTGACTTCAGTCCTACTCCTAGGGCTGGTATAACCAATAGTCTTTATTTCTTGCAGACCGAGTTCAGTTAAATTAGAATTTCTAAAAGGCCCCAATGTTAACATGGTTGAAGATCTGTCAAAGCCCTGTTTACAGAATTAAAAAAAAAAAAAATTACACAAATAACCACATTTGGAAGCTAGTTACATTAAATCTACCAATAATTTATACTGATACTAGGGAAAAGTCACCGATTTAAAAAACCTTTTTTTCATATCTCCTTACCTCTTGACTGTAAGTGCGTCTCTTAATTTCTGGAGAACTTTCTGGGGAAGAAATATTCTACATAAAAGAAATAATCATAATTGAAAATTAAAATATGTTAACAAGCCCATGATATTTATAGAAATGAAAACTTAAAATGAGAAACTACTACACAGACTTTGGTTTTAAACTTTTTCTCTTTTATTTCCATTCCCCTTATATTTTGCTTTAAGGTCACTTTGATACACATAGTCATTTAGTCTGACTTTTGTGTATCAATCAGATGAAATGAAAGTTATGTGCATTTTAATAAAAAATAAAGTTTAAATTCACAAATGCATGTTCCAAATTTTCGTTCTTAGATTCTTAAGAACTTTTTTTTTCTGCTCTCAGTACACTAATTATTAAAGGGAGAAAAAACAGCTATTAAAGAAACCCCATCCCCATGGGTTTTTGTTTCGTTTTTTTCTCACCTCAAAGTGCATGGTATTTCCCGGTGTGCCAGGAGTTACTGGGGTAACTGGTGAATAAATGGGCTTATAACCATTTCTACAAGCTTCATCGTCTGACTTTACCCGTGGAGGAGTGGCAAATGATGGATCCGTAAGAGTAATATCTGTGTGAGTTGGGGTAGCATATGGTGAAGGAGTAGGTGTGGAGGTTTCTGAGTAAGCAGAATCTAGTAACTGATAGAGTCTTCGTTTTTTTTAGTGGTTTAGTTTTAAATCTTGTTGGGGAAATTAGTTAAGAAATTATACCGCTGCTATTTGCTATAATCTGTAATATATTCTGTGGAAAGATCAAAAAACATCAGCAATCGTAATTATGATGATTTTCACCCGAAACTACATTCACGGTTTTTTAAAGATAACAGGAAGCAATTCTCTCCCCACACCCCTCCCCCCCCAACTTAGTCAGTTTCACTGTTAGCAAGCATTATCTTGCTGGAAGGCTTACAGGCCTGGGGTGGGGGGCTCTAAGAAATCTTGCAAGGACAGCTGTTAATTTAACTGATTTCTAAGAGTCCTTTTGAATCTTGTTGGGAAACAGCTGGCCAACTAGGCCCAAAATTCAACCATAAGCCCCAACATATTGTACATGGTACTGCAAATTAAGGTTTTCATGTCTACCTTCATCTAAAATTTTGGAGGACAGAAAAGAGAAAATATATATAACAATGTGCTTCTTTTGAAAGGTACATAATAATTAGAATATACATATATGCTATATATATCCTGCCACATTCTCCACACTAGAACAACACTGAAAAGAAATTCTACCTGGAAGAGAACAGCTATCATTTAATAGTAGTGGACTTCTATTTTCACCATTGACTGTAGGACTTCTGGATCTTTCTTGACAGGGTGAATTAAATCTGTGTAAAATTGCTGAGTTTTCTTCTTCCAGAGCTTGTTTCAACCACCGCTGAAATACACAGAACAATAAATGAAGAGAAATCAGTTTGTAGCTGTTTACATATCCTATAAATGTAGAGCCAACTCCAAAAGCATTTCACTACCAGGACTGGTAGTAAGGAATGAGAAATGGCATTTGGCTCATACTAGATTTTCAAATCCAAAGAAAAGTTTACCTTCTTGCATGAGCCAGAAATGTTTTCAGGAGGTTCTTTTCTTCTCCTTTTTTCTGAAAGGAATGGTGAAGTGAATCTAATGTAGTGCTTAGGAGTAGAGTATACATGCGGACTATAAGTGAGACCCGGTAAAGAATTGAGCTGTGTAGCTAACACTTCAGGATCTGTAGTTATGCGCAGAGGCCTTTCTGAAAGGGTGTCTGAAGGTTTTCCTGTCTTCTCATTCTTCTCACTTAACCATTCATTGACCAAGTGCTAGAGAGAAGGAAAATTTGGATCACTATATATGTAATTATACAGATTCTCCTATAGAATTTTCTAATACCAAATTTGTAACTGGCATATTATCTAAAATGAGAGATTTAAATCATTCATGTATTGATGTCTAAAAAGTCAATATAAGTCATTCTGCATTTCGTTGGTTATCTACACTTATTACTAAAATTTTTTACACAATAATACTTTGTAGGAACAAAACACATGATAGTTTTTATAAAACAGTAAAAATCTAGGAGACCTCAGTACTATCTTAAAAACACAGACACTAAACTGCTTCTATATTATGTGTAAAATGTTTAGTTCGTCAGACTTTAGGCAGTGTTTTTCTACTCTGGCTGCCCATCAGAATCTCCAGATGAGGCCAGTGCATATAATTTTTTTTTTTTTTTTTAAAGCTGTCGGCATTGACAATCACTAATGATTTAAGGGGTTTGAAATCTCTAAGTTCCCATGCTTTGAAAATTCACATAATCCCTTTCTTCATTCTGTTTATTTTTTTGGATCTACAGTGTACATAGTTCAGTCTTTACTGGCTATATGAATATACCTGATCCTAAAGTTAACTGATACTCACCTTTTTCTTTTTTAAAAACTATTTAGTAAAGTTCAGATGTAATGGGTATGGAAATAAGGATTACATTTCTCAGCTCAAGCACTTTCTTTGCTGTGTGGGCATTTAGTATCTTTTCTACCTAGTTATCAATTATACTCCTTTTATTTTTATTATAAATGTTAATTTGTAGAATATGTAGAAAAAACTAGTGTAATGTATTTACACATACATTCTCACAATACACATACAGAAATACATACATTAAAAAATAGTCTACCCACATCCTGTCTTCTAGAGATAATCACTATAAGCATTTTGGCATCTTTTCTTTTCCTTCCTTTTTTCAATGTACGAAACTTCCTTTCTAGGACAAGCACACAGTGGGGCTAAAGCACTTGGGAGTCTGCAACAGACTGCCCTGGTGTGAATCCTGGCTTTGCCACTAGCGTAAGCTCAAGCAAGTTACATAACTTTCTACATCTCAATCCTGATCTATAAAAGAAAGGGTCACTGAGAGAAACTAGCTCTAACAAATAGTGGTTATTGTAAGGATTACAAGAGTTAAATAACCAAAGCTCTTCACAGAGTATCTGGCACAGAATAAGTGCTATGTATGAAACTGAAGAAGGCCTTTACATTATAGGAAATCATGATAATTTGGTACTCTGTCAAACAGTAATGTTTAAAATAACAGTATATATCATATGCAAAACCTGTGGGAAAAAGACTTTTTTTTTTTTTTTTAGAGAATCTGGATACAGGAACCTATATCTCAAGACCAGGGAATTAAATCTATAGTGCCACAATAGTTTAGTCATTTAATAATTAAAGGGCAGGGACTACGTCATATATGTAATCAAGAAAGCAGCCTTTTTTTGTTTTCCTGCACTGTGCAGCTTGTGGAATGTTGGTTCCCAGACCAGGGATTGAACCCACGCCCTCGGCAGTGAAAGTGCAGAGTCTTAACCACTGACCGCCAGGGAATTCCCAAAAGTAGCTTTTCTTTTAAACATGAATCTTTTCTTTCTCACTAATCCAAATTATGAAGAAAATCTGCAGCTACTTTTTGTCCTCCCAAAGTGGGCAAAAGTAAACTGCTCACTGTTAAAATCAAGTACTAGCTTGCTTGTTCAGGATCCAAGGTGCAAAGGTGAGCACAGACTTCAAATTAGAGCTGTGTTTAGATCGTCTCTATCTAATCTTCTGATTCGCCACTGAAGTATCCCAGGTTCCTCCTAGATATTTACGAAATATACTTCTCATGGTTTCACAGTACCTACAAACTATACTGAATTTGGTAAGAACAAAGACCAGATAAAGTGGGTTTCAAAGTATTTTGTTGTAAAAGGGTGTGAGAAGGATCCATTTATGATCTGCCCCACTGCCCAAAGAGCCTAAGGATTGCACTTTGGTATCTCTGCTCCAATCTGCTGTACTCAGAATAGGAGAAAAACAAAGCTTCATAATGGTGTTCTGTATTTCTGGCCTTCCTGTAAAGCTCAGGTTGGTTTATCTCAGTGATTGTTTACCACAATTGCTTCATTAAATCTGACAGTAGTTTTTGAAAGATTTTTATTAATAAATTGATCTAAAACTACCCTTCCTGAAACCCTCCTACACTGTTGGTGGGAATGTAAATTGTTACAGCCACTATGGAGAACAGTATGGAGGTTCCTTAAAAAACTAAAAATAGAGCTACCATATGATCTGGTAATCCCACTCCTGGGCATATATCCGGAGAAAACTGTAATCCGAAAGGATACATGCACCCCAAAGTTCACTGCAGCAGGACCTAGAGATGATCATACTAAGTGAAGTAAGTCAGAGAAAGACAAATATCATATGATAGCACTCGTGGAATCTAATTTTTTAAAAAAAGAAACAAATGAACTTATTTACAAAACAGAAACAGACTTACAGGTTACCAAAGGGGAAGCAGGGTGGGGGGGGGGGGGATAAATCAGAAGCTTGGGATGAACACATACACACTACTATATATAAGATAACCAACAAGGACCTACTGTATAGCACAGGGAACTCAATATTCTGTGATAAGCTATATGAGAAAAGAATCTAAAAAAGAATGCATGTATGCATGTGTATAACTGACTCACTTTGCTGTATACCTGAAACTAACACAACATTGTAAATCAACTACACTCCAATAAAATTAAAATGAAACTACCCTTCCTTATAAATTTTCACATCCTACTACATTCTATGGAAATCAACAATTACTTCACATTTAATTCTTGTAATCTACCTTTCCCATGAAATTTATAAAAACTACAAAGAATAAAGAAAGGATAACACATCTCAAACTACTTGTTTCTGAGAAGTGTAGTTTAAGTACATAAAGTAGGCAAAATTAAATCATTAGAAATCAGAATTGCAATACTACAAGGAAGCCTTGATATACTGGATATTTTAATGATGCAAACATTTCTATTAACTGATTTTACAGTTTTGCAATTCTCATTCTTAGTTTAAAACTTTGCTAGTATAAAAACTATGACTCTTTATCACTCTTCTTTATGAGACGTTATAGATTGAAGTCCTAAAACATAAATATATTTAACATAATAAGACATTTGTTAAAAAACAGTTCTTACATTCATTAAGAATCATACCTTTTTTGTTTTGGGATACTTTGTTGGACATTTATTAAGTGCTGGAACTTCAGTTTCAGTAATTATTTCTGCTAGTGCAGTTTCAGTTTCTGGTTCTATTGCAAGTACAGTATTTTCAGTATCATTTTGTTGTGAAGTAACTTCTATATCAGGAGAAGATGGTTGGATATCTGAACACATGCTGACAGTTCTGTGTCTCCGACGCTGCTGTCCGATGTGAGTCCTACTCCGAGAAAAACTTTTTCTCTGTTTAGTTCTATTTACTTTGGCAGGAGTTGGCTTGCTAGCAGTTTCTTCTTTTGCTTGTTCCTAATTCAAAAGAGAATGGAACTTTTAATACAATGTTTATATAACTTAGTAGTTGAAATATAATGGCATCAATCTGCTTCAGAAGCTAACTGCCCCAAATTTCTTTATGAATTCTGATATATATTAAATTGACATAATTAAAAATTTTCTTACTCTCAAAAACAAAGCAAGTAGAGTCTCATAGCTGAAGTCTAAATTCTCATAGGATTTGAAAAATGCTATTGAAAAGCTAGTATCACATCAAAAATTCTTTATAGATGTAATTAAATTGTGGAAATTTTATTGGAAAGTGGTTAAGTGTGAAAATAAAACTAGACCTGAATAATAATACCTGAATAACTTCAGCATCACTGACAATCTGCGCATCTTTACATTCAGTTTTAACTTCAGTTTTGGCAGTGCTGATCCTTTCCAAAGCTTGTTCTCTTCTTTTCTCTCTTTTTTCAAGTCTGGCAAAAGCTTGCAGAATTGCTTCCATTTTCCTTTCTTCTCTTGTCTACAAAATTTAAAGTAACGTAATAAATACTGCTCTGAAGTAAAATTCAAAAGTCCAAATGTTCATGGCAAATTAAAAAAAAATTTCTATGATGGTGTTAGCAAAACACCTCTTTTGATGGTAGATACGGGATTAAAAACATTTATATTCATTTGAGATCTTTGAGAATCCCAAACATCTCGGTAAACCCTGTCATTACAAATATATTTCAATGAAAGGAATGTTTGGATGATTGTATGTCAATGATAAAGGTAACGCAAAACCAAAAAAAGACTCAAGAACGACCCTGCTTTATCAAACCAAAAATCTTTTTTTCTCAATAATACATTAGGCAGCCTTTTAAAAATAAGATCAAAGTTCCTAAGGTAATATGTTGAAAAGGTTAAATCCATATAAATGTAAGGAGTGAATATACTGACATGTCATAGCAGGATATTGTGGGGTGAAGTCCTGGGTTTAAATCATGATGCTACCAGTCATTTACTATCTCTGTGACCCTAGGCAGTGTAACAACCCTAGTTATTAACCTTTTGAGCGTCTTATAAAATGTGGGTAACAATATTTACACTTCACAGAATTGTTAATGAGTTCAAATATAAAATATCTGTGTTTTCCAACCTTACTTGGAAAATGGTAGGCATTTCTTAGGCGTTATTATTTCTACTTTGGCTCTCTTGCCCTCCATTGTAATTGTTATAAGGCATTCCTCTATCTTCTGCTCTTCCCGTCTACACTGACAGTTCAAGGCAGAGACCGGAAAACAGCAAGAGTTCCTTTGAGCGTCAGTTCTCTTTGGAGAGAGAACATTAAAAGCAAGACCCAGAGCCTTGGCCAGGGGGCCTGGCAAATGCTTCAGGTTTCAACCAGATACAGGAAGCATGTCCATCAACTGTCCGGTTCTCCAAATGGAAAGAACCAGGTCCTGAGGCTCAGATCCATTCGTTTTTCTTCCTTTATTGTCATCGATGTGGGAAAGAAAGATCAGTAACTCAAGGTCTGGCTGCATGGTCTTCTCAATATCAGAGCTTTAGAGTTCGAGTAATTATCAGCAGAGATTCAAGCATTAAGACACCTACACTATGAAAACTATTACTTACTCTTTCCTATATTTTTTTTCTTTCATTGTTCCACTAGGTGAGGGAAATATGTAAACAGAACTCTTCTGAGAACTTTATAATTAGTGAAAACAAACTACCATACTGCAAATGTGTCAGTCTTATAAAATGTGTTATCCTCACCCTCTTTATTTTACAGGTAAGGAAACTGAGATCCAAAGAGGTAAGATTACTTGTTCATGGACACATATTTGCGTCTTAGCTTTCTTGGTCTGGGATGGCTAATAAGACACTAAAATAAAGAACATAGGCAAAAGATGATCTCTTTACTGGAACTGGAACTTTTAAAGCCAAATTCTTTCCTTAGATAATTCATGTTTCTGGTCTTATAAATCACTTTACTCGACCCCCTTTCATTTATGGCTCTCTATAAAAATCCTGTCTCAATACATTAGGGCTTTTCTAAACCCCTAAATTTAGAAGTCTGGAGTAACTAAAAAATATGATTTTCATTAATTGCTTCACCTGTGGAACGGGGGTGGGTAGAAAGAGAAGGGGTTCATTATTGTGCTTATAAATTTAAAAATAAATCTGGGAAAAGTACATTTTTCCAAAAGAAACAAACTTGTCTTAGCAAGAATCATTTTATGTATAAAATAAATTTACCCACGGGCCAGGCACCCAAAGGAGATATTTTCTATGTCATGATTATCCAAGGTTTCCTAAGATAAATACGAATTTATGCCAAAAGAAGTTTCCTTGACATGGTCCATTATTCACTTGTTTTAGATAGAGTAAGGGTCAGAGATAAAATTACTTGATGTAAAGACAAAATTAATTCATTTAAAAATTGAACTCCCTTGGTAAACAATGCAGCTAATGGATAGTCAAAGCAAAATCCTTTATTTCGAGATGACTCGATCTTTTTGAGCTGGTCAGGATCTTAAAAATAATCTAGTACTACACTGCTGAAGAAACCAGAGCCCACGTGTATTAAGTGAATCACTCAAAGGCGAGCCATAATTATTATCCAAGTTTCCAGGCTCCTGATTTGTTCTTCTTTCCAATTACCAAACACTGACACACTACATAATGCAAAATAAAGCATAACTCTTCCTACATTTACTACAACTATTAACTGAAAGCACTAAACAGGTATCCTAATAGCTTTAACTCAGCTTCATCTTAAAACACACACTTTTTAGAAAATGTAAACATGCTTTTGATTATGTGAAGGAAAAAAAAAAACATTAGTTACTAATCTACTTTTATTTTAAATTCCTTAAGGTTCATATGTCATTCAGCTTTTATATTCACCAGTGTATTCTTTGACATACACAACCAGATATACAGTATGTAATGACTGAAAATTTACCACCGACTTTATAGATCTGATAAATAAGTTTTATATAAGAGATAACTTGAGATAACTATAGCTGATTGTGCAGGGGACTAGAGAAATTAGGAGTCTTAATTAGCCCCAGCAGACTGTCCATAGCCCCTGACATCTGAGCTGGATGTAGTTTAGATGATACTTGTCACATAAGGCTACCACCAGGACCTGCACGTTTCATTATCATGACTCATTCCAAGCCACTGACTGTTCAGACCTCAAAAGTCATTTTTACTCTCTATGAGCTTGGCAACTGATAGACCCTGATACAGAATTAGAATCAGACAGGGTTGACTTTTGACACACTGTTGTTAATGCTCGAGTATGGGGTGCTGAACTAAAAAAACTGTGAGAGATCTCTGATGAGATCTACAGATTGCTTTTATGACATTTTTCAGTTTATGGCTTTACAGTAACACACAAGAGTACAGTAATTTTCTGTAAGCAGAAAGTCTGCTTAATAATATCCCTTTATAGGATTTTATCACTTGAGGAGTGGGTACAGTGAGAATTTTTATTACAATTTTGTGCTTCAATGTATAAACACACTGGAACACAAATTTAACTTGAAATCATGTCACCTTGTACTTGGAAGAGACTATGGAGATCTTCTTGTATGAGCCCCTATTCAGTAAA
Organism: Balaenoptera musculus; assembly: GCF_009873245.2. Classification (NCBI taxonomy): domain Eukaryota; kingdom Metazoa; phylum Chordata; class Mammalia; order Artiodactyla; family Balaenopteridae; genus Balaenoptera; species Balaenoptera musculus. The sequence continues at coordinate 89,448,318 of NC_045793.1, read as the reverse complement.
TGGTGAGGGACTTCCCTGGTGGCACAGTTGTTAAGAATCCACCTGCCAATGCAGGAGACACGGGTTCGAGCTCTGGTCCGGGAAGATCCCACATGCCGCAGAGGAACTAAGCCCGCGAGCCACAACTACTGAAGCCCCTACACCGCAAGGAAGAATAGCCCCCACTCGCAGCAACTAGAGAAAGCCTGCGCACAGCAACAAAGACCCAACGCAGCCAAAGATAAATAAATGTATATTAAAAAAAAATGGTGGGGCTTCCCTGGTGGCGCAGTGGTTGAGAGTCTGCCTGCCAATGCAGGGGACACGGGTTCGAGCCCTGGTCTGGGAAGATCCCACATGCCACGGAGCGGCTGGGCCCGTGAGCCACAACTACTGAGCCTGCGCGTCTGGAGCCTGTGCTCCGCATCAAGAGAGGCCGCGACAGTGAGAGGCCCGCACACCGCGATGAAGAGTGGCCCCCGCTTGCCACAACTAGAGAAAGCCCTCGCAGAGAAACGAAGACCCAACACAGTCATAAATAAAATAAATAAGTAAATAAAAAAAAAAAAAGAACGTGAATTAAAAAAAAAAAAAAAAAAAAAAAAATGGTGAAAACCTAAGGTCCATATAGTTCAAGGACTACATAATAAAGAACACGAATTAAAGTTTTATACAATATCACAACTGAAAAAATAAACTAAACTGACTAAATTGTTAGAATTCATCCCAATTAGAGATATTTGGTAATTTGAAGCTGAGTGAAAATAAGCTTATGTACTCTGGATGCCTTACAGTGGCTTTAGAAGGAGATTTGCTAGTAGTAGGATGTAAGAATTGAGAAGGAAACAAAATGAAGACATTTAGGTATTTTGTGATTTCCTTTTATTTATTTATTTATTTTACCTTACTACCAAGTAGGAAGTGGCTCTTAAAAACAAAAACAACAAAGTTGCCTTTTAAAGGAAAAGGGAAATGGCAGGGCCAACCTACCGAATTACTCTACTTACAGCCTTGAAATAGAGAAATTAAAAGACTTCTTACTCAACTAACTTCCCTTAACCTTTTGAATAGGAATTTATTAATTTATTAATTTTTAAAAAAATGGTAAGATTACTGCTTACCAATAAAATTGTTCCAAAAGAGTAAGTATCTCCATTTCTTCTCTACCACATCATGATTTAGTTTAACTTCATAGTACTCTTTCCTGTTTGATGTTTGTTTTCCCTTCCACCCCATCCTCCATGAAAGCTGCTCCAGAACAGGGACCTTGCCTTCTTTTGTTCACCCAGTACTTTAAATGGTGCTCAGCATATAACAAACACCCAAATTTTTAAGTGAATAAGAATTGTGTATACATTATATAAACCATGTATATCACTGTAATTTGAAGGTATGTAATGAAGTCTTTAAACAAGATTTTGGAAATCTTGAATTTACTACAAGGCAGCTGAAGCTGAATATCCTCATTTTGTTCGAACAGACAACCTATAAAAATAAACGGGTTCCTTTTTGCTAGTCAATACTACGATTAATTACCCATTAATTATTCATATTGGGAAAAACAATTCCTAAACACTGTGATGAGAGAAAATGGGACTTTAGAAAATTAAAACTAGTAATCAACATTAACTTAATCATGCTCTGAGGAGAGAAAAGTAAGATGGACAATACATGTCAGATGACTTTTCTGGCAAATTTACCCTCCCTGTAGTTTACTATTATTAAAAATCCTTTTGCATCTTCTAAAGTGATCTTCTAAATCAAGTCACTTCCTAGAGACATTAGTAAGAGCATGGATTCTGTATAGTAGTGTTTTCTCAGAGTGTGTTTTTTCTATGGAATAAAAATCTGCAGGATATCAAAGGTGTCACTACAAAAAAACAAGTTGCAAGGACGTACAAGTTGAGGAAATGCTGACAATTTCTCAAGAGGTTTCAAACACACCATGTATACTGGAAATCTCGAAGTTGGGGACAAGGTATACTGTTTACTAAAGTCAACTGGCCACAAAGCTCTCTCTTTCACAAAACATCTTAAATTAGAGTTCCATGGAATACTTTCTGACGTGAAGGATCAAGGCTGAGAAAATTGTGGAGAATCCTGCATCCTGCCTGGACGATAAGCTTCATTTAGTTCACACTCATGGGCCTATCTATAGCTTTCCTCAAACGGTTGCCAGGAACATCTAATAAGCTCAATTATAGACCACCTACTTTTATAAAAGCCAGACCTTTTTTTTTCCCCTAGAAGCTAGGGCTAAGGCAATGAGCCCTACAAATCCTTGCCCTTATGTAGTTTACATTCTAGTGATATACAGTTAATTCTAGATTGTCCTAGATGCTTGACACGTTTAAGAAACTCATACCTAGGTGACTGACTATCCCTTCATATCCTTCTGTCGGTCTCAAATTTCTATCCTCCATGTGAAGACCACCTGAACCACCTTCCACGGACTCCAGTTTAAGCAATCTGACTATAATAGGCCATCAAATATTACCAAGACTATATTCCCAAAGTAGTCTTTCCGTAAGGCTGTGGAAAATTATTTTGAAAATATAATATTAAAAGATACTACAAAGGAGGTTCTTTTCATTTCATTATAAATGGGGTGGAGGAGGGGAAGCAAGCCTCCTTTTGAATTTAAATCTGTCTAAGGTTTTATATTTTTAATCAATCACCTGTTCATCAAAACAAGGTGAGCTTCCCAATATCTAACCCCTTCTGTACACTTAACCTCTGACAAGGTTATGGCCACCTAACTTCAACTCAACTACCATGGACCTGGGAGAGTCTACTCAGTAGTACCCCGGTTTTGAAACCAGGTGAGTATAAACAGCCTGCTGTATTTCAACTTACCATATTATTGTATTTCAACCCACTGTATTTCAGCTTAAGATTCTCCCAAGTCAATTCCAACCCACTGCCAAAGAAGTACCTCTTACTGCTAGCTAAAGAGAAAATGTCTAATAACCATCTATTCAGTTCCATACCATTTAGCCACAAGTGAGCTTTTGTAAGGAGAGGACAAAATATAATGGAGGAAAAAGGAAAATGTTAATAAAAGAATGGCTTTCTACCCTGGCCCCCTAATGATTTGCGTATTCTTTCATGAAATCTTCATCATTCAGCATTTCATGTGATCTACAATCAACCAATCTTATTTTCCTATATCCCTCCTCACCCCCCCCCCCAAAAAACAGCCTATAATTCCAGCCAAATGTGATTTATCACATAACTACCTCCAGGCTATTTCCCCTAGAGAAATAACCACCCATTCAATACCACACAATTTAGCCACAAACTAATCTGCACTTGTTTAAACATCATAAGGTAATCGTAAATTCTACCTAGTTCATGAAATGGCCTCTGATCCTTCCAGCTATAAGTTACCTATCATATATCTCCTTTACCACACTTCCTGCTGCATTGTAACTATTTTCTAAATGCCCTTGAAGGCAGAGACATTATCTTCCACTCTCAACAAAAAAAGCAAAGTAGCAACCAAATTACATAAATCACTGGTGCTATTTTTGGAGACTGAGCAATATGCTAATATTAGGTTGTATATGGAATTGCCATTTGTGTAGGTAAAAACTATCAAATCAACAATTTCATATGGTTCAAGCTATACTACAAAAGGACGGGCTGAAGTATATCTGAATTTGGACATTACATGGTACTTATCTGGGAGGAAAGTCTGACTCTATATTTCAATCTCATAGATACACATGAGAACTGGTATCTCCTATTATAATGCTTTAAAGTCTGTCCTGTCACAGGAGAAAATTTAAATCAGTTTGACCTAAGTTTCTCAGGAGTTGACCTATCTTTCCAATTACTGATGTTAACATAGCCAATATAAAAGGCAAACACTGGAATAGTAAAGGCTGATGAGTATTTAAACTTTTCAAAACAAAATATTTCAATCCACAAATACTAATACCTTGGGGAGTGGGAGGGGGCCATACCAACTGCTTAAGAATTCTAAGATGCATGCTTTTGCATTCTAGTCATTTGAGTATAGCAAAAATTCTATAATTAAAACATCAAGGCAAACATAGCAATTACAACTAACAACATTACAGTGACTTTGAAGGCTACAGGTTAAGGAGCCAAGGATTTTTAAATACTTATTTCAAAAGGGAACCCCCGTACACTGTTGGTGGGAATGTAAATTGGTGCAGTCACTAAGGAAAACAGTATGGTGGTTCCTCAAAAAATTAAAAATAGGATCCAGCAATTCCACTTCTCAGTCTGTAAAGAAAACCACTAATTTGAAAACATACATGTACCCCAATGTTCACAGCAGCATTATTTATAATTGCCAAGATATGGCAGCAACCTAAGTGTCCATCAACAGATGAATGGATAAAGATGTGACCGATACACATATATATGTGTGTGTGTGTGTGTATATATGACACACACACACACAATGGACTACTTACTCAGCCATAAAAAAATGAAATTTTGCCATTTGCAGCAACATGGATGTGGAAGGCATTATGCTAAGTGAAATAAGTCAGAGAAAGACAAATACTGTATGATATCTCTTATATGTGGAATCTAAAAAATACAACTAGTGAATAAGAAAAAAGAAGCAGACTCACAGATATAGATAAACTAGTGGTTACCAGTGGGGAGAGGGAGGGGGGGAGGGGAAATATAGGGGTAGCAGATTAAGAGGTACAAACTACTAGGTATAAAATAAGCTACAAGGATATATTGTACAGCACAGGGAATACAGCCAATATTTTTTAATAACTATAAATGGAGTATAACCTTTAAAAACTGTGAATCACTATTGTACGCCTGTAACTTATACAATATTGTACATCAACAATACTTGAATAAAAAATATTTCATATCCCTTCAAAATACCAAATTCTAAATACGTTTGTTTATTCCTATGAAAAATACTCAGCTGCACAGCCACCTTAGTGGCATATATTAAAATGAATATGCTAAAACAGATATAAAAACATGAAGTATTCATTTATATTAATATAGCATACTAGTAGACAAAATCTGGACAAAACCGGATTCGCAAGTACGCCTTTTTGTCTACCTATCCAAAGTTCCATCATGTCCAACAAAAAGGCATTTCTCTTTCCTTCTGCGATCTCAAAATGAGGATGTTCTAAGCTCCACTAACTTCCTCAGCACTGAAAGAAGGAAGTATTTTAAAAGTAGCCCCAGAGTCATATAACAAACCTCCAGGTTTGAGGGTTTTTTTCCTCTCATTTCTCTCCCCCCAAAAGCATTGTTATAGCCCTTAAAGCCGTATTTGTATCAGATGCATGCCTCATACAGAAACCAATCATACCCTAAAGTGATCTTCTAAAACTTTCTGCAGGATTATTGCAAAGACAAGGCTGTGGCAATTGTGGAATGAACAGGCCAATATTGAACGTCTAGTCAAGAAAGGGCCATAGGTAATTTGGGTAGGTACCGGTAATTTATTAGATGTAACCCAATCTTGAAAAAGGTTCAAGATAATTCCTTTAGGTAGAGGAAGAACTCCTTTTTCTTTATAAGCAACCTCCTCCAATATTTTCCCCTATATTTGTTTTTCTTCTCTCCTATTCCTAACACTACCCTGTCCCATCAGAGCAGTGCTTCCGAAATCCTGAGGCTGTGAAACAGTTCTGCATTGCTTTTGCAATTTTGAACATCAACAATACATCAGTGTTAGAGGAATGACCATCAAGGCAATAAGATAGAGTTACATTTAAGCAGGCCTACAATGACCAAAATCCAAAGATCCTACCGCTAAGTATATGACACCTGAGATTCCATGAAATACAACAGAAAATCACTAAAACAGGAAACAAGGGAGCATATAAAATAAAGGGGAGTGGGGAAAACCCGTACTAAGATCATCAGTTGGTATATAAAGTCATTTTCAAATCTTAAGGCAAACTATATCATAATATCTTGTTAACTGGCCTAGACATTGTATCAATTGCTAAATTACCATGGATTTTTAAGAAAATATCTTGTCCTAGTTTTTATACAGGTTAAGATATTTCAAATAAATAGTACAAGGAGTATAAATGCTAAACTTATTTTAATGAAAACCTTATTTTATGATAGCAGTATGAGATGCAAAAATAGCAGCTGCCAAACAGTGGGTTTTCTTCTTTTTTGCATAAGCCATTTATTTAGTGCTATTATAAGCTTTAAAATTCCATTTTTGTTTTATATTTAAATTATAAAGAGAAAGGATACATTTAGTTAATGAAAAACATTTTGAACAGTAATTCTGGCATTAAAATTTATTAATAGTACTCTGCTTCAAAAATGTTAAAAAATTATTTCTTAAATGTCAGAAATTCTAAATTGTCTAATGAATACAGTGAAAATACAAAAGATTAGTGGAAGTTACTTGAATGGTAATGACAAAGCCAAATAGAAATGCTCAGTGACACATCATGTTTGCTAACTTCAAAGAACAGGGTAAAGGCCCTCCTAAAGGCAGCAGCAAGTATTTTGGGAAGAGCAGTGTCACTAAACCCAAGTGACAGCATGAAGCTGCTACTGGCCTTCCAACTTACCATCTTCCTTCTCCTTTCTGCAATCTGTTCCTCTGACTCCATTTCTACTTCATTGCTAATGGGAGTTTTTTCTTCTATATCATCAATAAAATCTGGTTCCTGAAAGATGGAAATGATGGCTTTATAGAAAGTACTACTCCATCTAGAAACTAGAGGCACAGAACCATGTATTTTAAATGTCTTTCAACCAGAATTAATTAAACATAAAAATTACAATAGTACTTAAATCCATTTCAGAAACTTAAAACTGGTTCCTAATTCAGGAAACTTTTCAAAATCATGCAATCAAATAATTTTGTTTCTCGAAGCTCTAGTCAATAATGTTCTTTATCAATAGAGTCCACAAAGCCTTAAGTTTATATTCTTACCAACACATAAACATATAAATTATTTCACAAAACCCAGTGCCTACAAATACCAAGTGCTTAATAAAAGTTTGTTCAATTTAACACTTAAGGGAAACTATCCTTAGAAGACAAGACAATGGAGACGAATAAAAGCTTACTTAATCTTCACATTTAAAAGGTCCCTCCTAACTAACTTCCATTTGTTTAGAGAGCATATAACAAAATACTTCCTGGTGAAGCAGAAGTACAGGCCAAACTCTTTCCCCAAATTTATCTTACGTGTTTTTAAAAGAACTTCCTCTCAAAAATCTTATGTCACCCCTATAGAATTGATTTCATTATGTCCCAAATATTAAAGGAAAGGAATCATATGGCTTAAGACTTTAAATAAGAACACTTATTATAAACATAAGGACAGTGCCATCTGGAAGAATTTTTTTAATTACCCAGTTTTAGGAAAATCTTGTATTCAATTCTACAAGGATTTGCTGGGTGAGCTGTTTCTTAAAAGTTTAACAAATGTTGTACAAATTCTAGCAGAACCCGTATTTTACATTTATAAGTACTTCATTAAATAACAGAAAGGACTTAAAAAGTTTAAGCCATTTTATATAAAAAAGGGGATAAAATATGACAAATTAATTTTCTTCTGTTAACTTCTTTCATCAAGAATCAGTAGAGCATAGTTCAGTACCTGATTATTTGATACTGATAGTCTCAGTGGAGAAAGCTTTCTCTGTTTAGTTTCCGGGCTCTTCATTTTGTTCGCTGTCCCTTCACAATCCAAAGTAATATTCTGATTTTGGGTATCTTTTTCTTTTGAAATATCCTTTTCTTTTTTTCCTTTCTTCCTTCTGGTCTCATAACCACTATTGATGTTTTCCGTGGATTCAGAACTACGTTTCAGAACAGGGCACTCTGGATTTTCTTTGAGGCATGCACAATCCACCTTGTACTTACTGGGAAGAAAACCAGTTAAATATTTGTTCAAGATATAGACTGTAATATTTTCTAATCCATTTTAAGCTACACCTCCACAAAACTGTATGCTATTACTAATTATAAGCAATCGTTTTCGCTAATTTTCATTCCTTGTAACTATGACAAAATAAATTTTCTCATAAAAACAATATAATAATTAGAAGTTGATTTCTGACCAGAGATTGGGCCCTCAATCATAAGGATAACCAGTGATGGGTTACAGAAGGAAAAAAACCCAATAAATTAAAACTGAGTCTTTTTTTTTTTTTTTTAAATTGAAGTATAGCTTTTTAAAAAATTTTATTTATTTATTTATTTATTTATTTTTGGCTGTGTTGGGTCTTCGTTTCTGTGCAAGGGCTTTCTCTAGTTGTGGCAAGCGGGGGCCACTCTCCATCGCGGTGCGCGGGCCTCTCACTGTCGCGGCCTCTCTTATTGCAGAGCACAGGCTCCAGACGCGCAGGCTCAGTAGTTGTGGCTCACGGGCCTAGTTGCTCCGCGGCATGTCGGATCTTCCCAGACCAGGGCTCGAATCCGCGTCCCCTGCATTGGCAGGCGGATTCCCAACCACTGCGCCACCAGGGAAGCCCAAAACTGAGTCTTTTTAAGTCAAATGATACCATGGCTTATATTAAGGCAAAAACCCCAGGTTACCTCAGAGTGCTATAAAGTGTATATGCAGAATATGATAAAATACTCTAAATCTGACCTAAATAAAAAATGCTAGGTACAATAAATACCAAACCTTACACTTTAAGGAATGATTTCAATAACCAGGGTCCTTATGTCTTATACTTTAAGGAATGATTTCAATAACCAGGGTTCTTTAAAAAGCTACCTTGAAAAAACTGAATGTCATGTTTGCTTTTGCCCTTAGGTATTCCCTCTTCCAAATAAACGGAAGCTTGAAAAATAACTGCACTACCTCTCATCTTCACAGTAGTGATAATTATTACTTCCATTTTACAGATGAGATTAAAGCTCAGAGGGTCAGTATCTTGTCCAAAGTCACACATTAAGTGGTAGGGATGACCTTCAAATACAGGTCTGAGTCCAAAGCCCACACTTTTCAGCTCTTCAGTATTTCTGAACTCTCTGCCCTCTTGTCTACCACCAAGAGTCAGTTCATCTCTAGGATACAGGCTGAATGCCCAAACCAGAGTTAAACAATAATGGAAGACTCCCACTCTGCATGTTTTGAGTAGTTTAATGTTTGTTCATAATAAAAAATAATTTACTTTTCCAAGTTTCTAATACTCCTAACTCATTCACTTTCAACACTGGTAGAAAGCTACAAGTCAAACTGTCTAATTCTGTGAATTAGGGGTAGAACTCGAACACCATGGTCTACCCCTCACCCCTCCAAATCAGGCAGTAATAGAAACTAGCTGGAAACTTTTTCTAGATATTTTCTTTGATTTTAGGATAACAGAATTGCAAATAATAATGATGACAACTGCTAATATTTATTCAGCACTTATTTTGTATCAAGAACGGTTTTAAACCCTTTACATGTGTTAACTCAATCTTCAAAATATTCCTGTTAGGTGAGTATTATTTTTCTCATATTATAATGAGGTAATGAGGCAGAGAGAGATGATGAAATTGGTCCAAGGTTACATAACTAATATAAGTGACCGAGCTAGGATTTGAAACCAGAGAGTCAGATTATAAAAAGCTTATATTTTTAACCACTGTGGGAAATAGTCTCCCAAAGCAATGAGCAAAGAGCTATTATGCTCAATTTTCCACCTTGGTGGGGGGGCGGAGAAAGAGCTAAAAAGGAAACACTTTAGTTATCAGGATAAATCTGACTCCAACAATCAAGTAGAGATGCATATACTGAAGGAAGAGGGATTTCACTGACAGAAAACATAATGGACATTAAAAATGTCTGCATGTAAAATGGATACCACACAAACTTTTAAAAATAAAATACAGGAGGATATGAACTGAAATCCTTATAACCCAAAAGATTATAGAATATATAAAGAAGTGCCTCCACCTACATCGGTTTAAAAAAAAAAGACTACCCAGCAGAAAAATGAACAGATGATGAGACAAGTCATAAGAGAGGAAATCCAAATGACAAATGAATATATAAAAGGATCTTTGGGCTCTTAAAATAATCATGGAAAATGGTAATTACAAATATAAAAAGATACTATCTCACACAGATTAACATCGATTTTTAAAGTACAGTAAAGAAGTGTTGCAAGGAAGTAAAGCTATGGGAGTATAAACTGGTCATTCACCCGCATCTGGTAAAAACTGAGGCTGTACACATTCTACCACCCAGCAATTCCACCTCTAGGTCCCTATCATGGAGAGAACATGTACACATGCAGCATTTTTTGTAAATCTAAAGGTCCACCAACAGTGGAATGGATAAATGCCATCAGCAGTGAAAATAAATGAATTAGAGCTACACATAACAAAAGAACTGAATCTCACAAAAGAATGAGAAAAGATGAATGCAAAATAATACAGATTATAATTTCCATAAATTTTTAAAATATACAAAACTACTCAATACTATTTAGGGACATCTACAGACAGAGTAAAAATGTTAAACTCATAAAAATGTTAAACTCACCAAATTAAAGATGGCAGTTATCTCTGGTAAAAGACAAAGGATAGATGCAATCTGGCTGCTAAACATATGGGCCTTTAATGGATAATGTTTTGCTTCTTAATTTGGAATGAGGCACATGGACTTTTTTTTTTTTTTTGGCCGCACGGTTCATAGGATCTCAGTTCCCTGACCACGGATTGAACTCAGGCCACAGAAGTGAAAGCACGGAGTCCTAACCAGCAGGCCACCAGGGAACTCCCTACATAGACTTTTGTATTACTGTTTTTTACAGTAAAATTTTTAAAATTTAAATTGCAGTTTCTCTACTCAGAATTAACTTTTCTTAGTGTTAATTAACTCTTCTTTAGTGTTTCAGAACAACAGTTCTCAGAATTTCCTCGTACAATCTCCAACAAACCCTTTCAATTTATACTGCAAAGAAACTTTGGCACAACTTCTTTTCTTCTGAGGGGCAATAAGTGAAATTATCCATTTCTACTGATTAACCAAATTAATTGAATGAGTAAAACTGTACACTCTACCTAAAATACAAGAAAGAAAAGAAGGAAAAAATTCTCACATAAACGAGGTCAGTATTGCTCAATTAGGATTACTAATTATTATACTATGAGCATTATATTACAATAATAAGAAAAGTTTGGAAGAGCAAAGCAACCATGCTGTAATGGAAGTTGATATCAGAATGCCTGTTTCCAAGTATTTTTAATTGCCTAGTGGTAAATAAAAATAAAAAGCTAAAGAAGTAATGACAATACCTACATTTTTATAAGGACATTAAGGAATTATTTCAAAACAACAGGTATCATATTTACAGACTTGAACTTACCAATTCCCATAGTCAAAATCAAAGGCAATAGTAATTTCAGTTCCCTTTGGAATACTTTGTATAGAATAAATGTAAAGATGTATGGTTCCATCCTCAATTTCATGCCTCACCTGTTAGTTAAAAGAATAATTTTATATTTCCATAAATAGTTATATATCTCTATAAATTATTTTCTACCTTTAGAAGCATCTCATCTTGCAATTTTGAAAACTATTCTTTTCAAAGTAATTCACAAATACAACATGGAAAATATGCCATTAATTACAAGACTTGTACCTAAATCAGTGGTTATCGACTGGGAAGGAGGTACACATCAATGCAAGTTTGATGCAGGCTCTAGAAGCATCAAGAAGAAAATAACTCTATTTCATCAATTCTATGGTGCATATTTTTTCCCCTTTTAAAATCTGTGAAATTGGGGGTTTTACAAGTGATGGCATCTTTGATTTAATGAAACGCATTAATGGTACAGTTTATAAGTATACAGTTAAAGTATAGTTTAACACTATACTTTTCTGTGATAATACACTGTTCTAGGTACTCTACATGTATTAACTCCTTTAGTCCACATAACATCTTTTTACAGATAAAACTGAAGCACAGACAAGGTTACAAAGCTAGTAAGTCGAAAAGAAGACATGAATCTGTAAGTCTTGCTTCAAAACCTACACTCTTAACTGTAACATTATATAACTAGAAAACATTTATTCTGGTATGTGAAAAACAAAACCAGAAATATTATTTTATACACCACTTCTAAAACATAATTTTATAAAAAATTTTATACTAGCACATATAAAATCTACTTTAGTTTTTCAGCTTTGTCATCTACCTTGATCAAATCAGAGCATATATTTGACTCATAAATAGAGCTTCCAGAATAAACAGAGAAGTCCAGTATTTTCTCTTACAAGTAACATCACAATTTCTTCAATGCTCAAAGTAACTTGAGACCTCACAGCCAGTTATCACCTAAATTTTCGTAATGGAAAGATGTTGGGCAGTATAAAATGCATCAACAACTAAAAACTGGTGGTCTGTTTTAGGCCACCAGACTTTTTTGTGCTTAATACTCAGATTCCACACACTCCCTACCCCTGCCTCCCCAAAGGATTTCTATAAGCTTACCTCTGCATTTGGTGTACAAGAACGCCTAATGAACCGAGCTTCATTCCCAAAAGTCCTTGCATCAACACACATTTCTAGACCATGAAATTTAGAATAGAATAAAACAAAAGGGTATGGTCTACAAAAAAAGAAATGTATTAGAAACTATTAACATTTTGAATTTAAGAAATTTCTGTAAGACTCATTTTAAGTAGGGAGGCCAAGATTTGAATATACGCAGTCTGATACCAGAACCCATTCTTAACCACTAGGCTAATTCATGCTAATAAGATTTTTACCTGCTCCTATAACCTTACCTAAATCAAAGGTAATTAATTCAGGTGGGAATTCAAATTTACAAAGAACGATAAAAAGGGAGTGACTACTGCCGTTACATAAGGATTCATAATGAGATGCCATTAAAGCTCCTATCAGTGCATTTACGTGTTTGGTTTACAGCACTGTTTCAGATCAAATCTGCTAAACGAAAGGGAAAGATTCTTGTATGTCTTTCATAACTTAAGTAACTCAGTTATAAACAATACGACATATTTTAAATAATTATAGTATACAGGCTGAGAATGTTACTTCCCTAGAGATGCAAACATATTTCTAGACCTCAGGGAAGCAATGGCTATCACAAGGTCACATCAATTCCCACCCCCAAAATCACAAGCGATACAAGAGGGCTCCAAAGTCCTTCCGGTATCAAGAAAGTCGGAGTTGAAAGTGGTGACAATAATGTAAGACCAAATCTAACATCCTCTGATAAAAGAAGGACATGGTCACCAGTGGTCTTTGCAGCTTCTAGCAATTATAAGGAATTAGGAAAGGTCCTAGATGGAAAGGGTTCCTTATAATCTCAGGTAATCAGAGTTTTTCATTAATGTCCACCTAAATTGCTACAGTTTATCTTTGAAGTAGATTGTTTTAGGAGTGTCAGCAAGATAGGGGTGGGTAAGAGACTAAGGAATAGGGACTTCCCTGGTGGTGCAGTGGTTAAGAAGCTGCCTGCTAATGCAGGGGACACGGGTTTGATCCCTGGTCCAGGAAGATCCCACATGCCGCGGAGCAACTAAGCCCATGTGCCACAACTGAGCCTGTGCTCTAGAGCCCATGAGCCACAACTACTGAGCCCACGAGCCACAACTACTGAGCCCACGAGCCACAACTACTGAAGCCCTCATGCCTAGAGCCCGTGCTCCGCAAAAAGAGAAGCCACCGCAATGAGACGCCCGCGCATAGCAACAAAGAGTAGCCCCTGCTTGCCACAACTAGAGAAAACCCACACATAGCAATGAAGACCCAACACAGCCAAAAATAAATTAAAAAAAAAGAGACTAAGGAATATATCTGCATCTACAGTTTTAAATATTAAAATAATCTCTTAGAAAACAAAATACACATAAACAATAGCTTTGTGCTTAAAATAGCCAAAAATTCAATACTTAACTAAAGAAAACTAACATGGAGAAATAAATGAATATACCTCTTAAAGAAATATCCATTTGCTTCAAACTGTTCTCTTAACATAAACTTCCCTCTGTATTCAATGATAAGTGCATCAGGAGGCAAATCTTTTGCAGATTTCAGAATTTTCTTATTTTTTTGTATATGGCTCTACAATCAGAGAAAAGTTGAGATTAACTAAAACCAGACTGCTTTCAGTCTAAGTACTTAAGATATACAGTAGAAAAAGGTTTTTGTTTTATCATCTCTTGGCAAATGATATATTTACCTCTACAGGAGGTTTGAAGATCAAATTATTGGTATTCAAATCTGATTTATTTATCTCTTTTTTGTCATTTCCGTTGCCCAGTCTCAGGGCTATTCTTTGTGCCTCCCTCTGAACACCCTCACTATATTGGTTATTATTTGCCTCTTCATATCGATCCATCCATGCTTTGATTTTTGTCTCCCATCCAAAATTTGAACCATCAGATGAAGGATCAATCTCTGGAGCTGAGCCCTAAAATCATAGCAAACTAAGCATTAATATCTGGATTTTAAGTATTTACACACACACACACACACACAAAATATGACAATCTATATAAAAGAATATAATTTAAACCAGAAATAATGATAGGCTTTCTAAGTTGGTCCTACTAGGAAAAAAAAAAAAAAAGACCATAAGTGAGCAGCTTAATACATTTTTATACTGAGGCCAGACACACGAGTTGGAAAACTGAAGGAAGCAGAGTTAAGTTGAATAGCAGAAATTTAAGCTTCACTACTGTAGCCAAATGGGGGCTTTCAATAAAACTGAAAATACCCAAAACTTTGGAGTCACTGTCAGCTAATGGTTAAAAAAAGATAGCGTATAATAATTTTTTTGAGACTGCCAATATCTACTCTGTACTCACAGTTCTATTTAACCAGAATAAATTTGCAATTATTATGTAAACTATACATACTGCATATTAAGTATAAACTTATTTTCTGATATAATACTTCAACTTTTAACATGTTTTATAATAAAAATATACTTTGATATCTTAATTTTGTATAATTCCAAGATCTATAATCAACTGTCCACATGATAAATTCAGCATGAGAATAAAATGTCTCACAAAATAAAGACCTTAAGCTTAAGTGCTTGCTCCTCCTCATACCCCCTATTAAAATCTGTAAGATAAGATTGCTAAATGCCAAAATGTAGCAAGATGTTTTTTGATCCATCTCTTAGACTAATGAAAATAAAAACAAAAATAAACAAATGGGACCTAATTAAACTTAAAAACTTTTGCACACCAAAGGAAACCATAAACAAAACGAAAAGACAACCTACAGAATGGGAGAAAATATTTGCAAACAAAGTGACCAACAAGGGATTAACCTCCAAAGTATACAAACAGCTCATGCAGCTCAATATCAAAAAAACAAACAACCCAATCACAAAATGGGCAGAAGATCTAAATAGACATTTCTCCAAAGAAGACATACAGATGGCCAAAAAGTGCATGAAAAGATGCTCAACATCACTAATTATTAGAGAAATGCAAATCAAAACTACAATGAGGCATCACCTCACACTGGTCAGAGTGGCCATCATCAAAAAATCTACAAACAATAAATGCTGGAGAGGGTTTGGAGAAAAGGGAATCCTCCTATACTGTTGGTGGGAATGTAAATTGGTACAGCCACTATGGAGAACAGTATGGAGGTTCCTTAAAAAACTGAAAATAGGGGGCTTCCCTGGTGGCGCAGTGGTTGAGAATCTGCCTGCCAATGCAGGGGACACGGGTTCGAGCCCTGGTATGGGAGGATCCCACATGCTGCGGAGCAACTAGGCCCGTGAGCCACAACTGCTGAGCCTGCGCGTCTGGAGCCTGTGCTCCGCAACAAGAGAGGCCACGATAGTGAGAGGCCCGCGCACCGCGATGAAGAGTGGCCCCCGCTCGCCGCAACTAGAGAAAGCCCTCGCACAGAAACGAAGACCCAACGCAGCCAAAAATAAATAAATAAATAATTAAAAAACAAAACAAAACAAAACCTGAAAACAGAGCTACCACATGATCCAGCAATCCTACTCCTGGGCATACGTCCTCAGAAAACCATAATTCGAAAAGATACATGCACCCCATTGTTCACTGCAGCACTATATACAATAGCCAGGATATGGACAACCTAAATGTCCATCGATGGATGAATGGATAAAGAAGATGTGGTACATACATACAATGGAATATTACTCAGCCATAGAAAGAACAAAATAATGCCATTTGCAGCAACACGGATGGATCTAGAGATTGTCAGACTGAGTGAAGTAAGTCAAAGAGAGAAAGACAAATGTCATATGATATCGCTTGTTATGTGGAATCTAAAACAATGGTACAAATGAACTAATTTACAAAACAGAAATAGAGTCACAGATGCAGAAAACAAACTTATGGTTTGGTTACCAAGGGGGAAACGGGGGAGGGATAAATTGGGACGTTGGGATTGACATATACACACTACTATATATAAAATAGATAACTAATAAGGACCTACTGTATAGCACAGGGAACTCTACTCAGTACTCTGTAATGACTTATATGGGAAAAGAATCTAAAAAAGAGTGGATATATGTATATGTATAACTGATTCACTTTGCTGTATAGCAGAAACTAACATAACATTGTAAATCAACAATACTCTAATAAAAATTAAAAAAAAAAAAAGAAAAAGAATGCTAAATGCCAAGCAGTGAAAAGTTACCACCTCTCAATAGGTTTTAAGAAACAAAAAGGGAAACCTTTTCTCATTGGAATGCAATTTATAGAAAGGCATAATTACCACACAGTTAAAAAGTTTATTAAAGCCTGGACTCCCTCAATTAATTATTTGCAGTCTTAGGATGAAAATCAATTAATGCAGATAAGAAAAACATATATCTTCTCGATAGCATAATTCAAATTTATAACGGATTTAACACAAGAAGTTTCAATTTAGTTGTTTGCAAATGTTGTTCATCAATTTTTCTACAGAACGGAACACCTTTATGAGAAGATAATTTCTATGATGTGTACAACCTACCATAACTGTGAAATTTTAAAATCACATATAGATTTCATGAAAATTCTTATATATGCTGTTAGACATGTACGTGTGTATGGTAACACTTACTAAAATTTACCATCAGTCCACCTTCCATATAAGTAACTAATCTTTATTACAAAAAGTATTCTTTTCTATAATGAAACAAACTATAGTAAGTTGCTCAACTATTTGATAGGGGTAGGTTTCTTTTACCAATTGATCTTTTATGGAATTATATATTCTACATTATAATGACCACTTGATACAGAACAGATTTTTATACAAATATGAAACATCACATATTTTTTGGCCTTTATTTATTTTTATTCTTTATTTTTCAGAATTTTCTATAGTGAATATGGCTTATATAATACAAAAATGTTTTTCAAATACTATATACAGACACAAAAGTTTACAATCACTTTTTTTACTACCCCTATTATTTATTTATTTATATACTGAGGTATAATTGATTTACAATATTATATTAGTTTCAGGTGTACAACATAGTGATTCAAAATTTTTTATTGATCATACTTCATTTAAAGTGATTATAAAATATTGGCTATATTCCCTTTGCTTATTATTATTATCCTTGTAGCTTATTTATTCTATACATAGTAGTTTCTACCTCTTAATCCCCTAACCCCATCTTGCCCTTGTCCCCTCTTCCCCCACTGGTAACTACTAGTTTGTTCTCTGTATCTGTGAGTCTGTTTCTACTCTATTTATTCATTTGTTTTATTGTTTAGATTCCACATATAAGTGATAATATACAGTATTTGTCTTTCTCCTATACGACACTACATATTAAGGTTTTCATCAGCTTTATTAAAGAAATCTACTCAGTTTTTTTTTCTTTTTTGCTCTCCTTCCCCCCCAACAAAAAAAATCCTCTACTAACTTGGTTTCACTTCAATACAGCTCTTCTATATCTCTTGAGCCTTTTTAATATGACAGAATTATTTATTAGAAATGTAATGATCTTAAAGACATATTCAAGTTAAAGAAAAAATTTTCAAAGATGAACAAAGCATTTTTCAAATTTTAATTCCTTAGTCACTTCTTTACGTAATAAATGAAAATATTTCAGTTAAGTAAAAGATGCTCCTTCCTCATTAAGCCTGCTATTCAGATTAGATAAAATGGGAAAAAAGGAAAACCACTGGAGTATCAATAGTTCCAACAGCTTAATAAAAAACCCTTTTCCAGACCTCTTCATTCTGGTGTCAGAGAAAATCCCATAAATACAAGTTTAATATAGTAAATATAAAACCCCCAACTTCAACATACACAGAACATTTTATAAGACTTTGGACTTGCAGTATGCTGAGTGACACCATGTATTAACATTCTTAAGAAAGAGTTCCAAAACTATGCAAGAATAATCATTGGACAGCTGCTTAATGATCTCTTTTCCAGGAATGTGGAATAATTAATAATTATTACACTTTATACTATGGGGACAACAGATGTCTTCTAACACGCTTCCCACATCCTATTTTAATATCTGGCAACTTGAGATACTCATTCTCCTTTACTACCTAACCTAGAAAGTTAGAGTAACACTGTATAGTTGACCTCCGTGATCCAACAGAAACCTATCTTTTAAGGGGAGGCAGAGCTGGGGGGGGGCTTGCTTCTGTCAGCAATCTTGGCATCTACAACATTGAGGATGTATTCTAATTAATTCAAGGAACAAGTGACTCGTCCGTACTTACACGGTGAATCTATGGTGATTTTATAATATTTTATAACTACTGACGACTAAATCACTAGAATTCCAACTCTGCAAAAGAGCAAAATTTCAAATTCCAAATATTATTTCGCATTTTTATGTCTAGAATACTAGTGGTACTGGAGACATGGAATACAATGATAAATGAAAATTTTTAATTTTAGTATTAGAAATTTTACTATTAGAAATTACTTATATATCTCTTTTTGTTTAATGTTTTAACAGTGTTAATAAACTCCAAGAGTAGTATATTAACCCAATTATAATTCTCTATGGTCCCACTTCTGGTAAAGATAATAAGCAATAAAATGACACAGAATGAAGACAGCATAATTTACTTTATTATGAACAAGCAACCACTTAGTAAATTCCTAGATATTTGACAACTGATAATAAGGGCTTAAATTTAATGTGTTTACCTTAACTCTTGATGATTTCCTAGATCCTTCACGAAAGGCCTGAAATAACATGGAATTCTGAGTTAGTTTTTTAAAAACTGGATATAATTAGTATTTAAAAATGAGTTCACTCAAGCTTTTTATTGAAGTCGCATAAATAACACAAAATATGGTAATAACCAATATAGCCAGAACTAGGGGAATGTTGAAGTAAAGTCATCTACTAGAACACTATACTACTATTAAAAATAAATACAGACTATATAATACCATGAAAATATGTATAAGATACAATGCTAAGAAAATTTCTAAATTTTCTGTGTGCTCAATATTACAATCATGGAAAAATATTTGATAAAAGTTGGAAGGTATTAAAACTACTACAGTAGTTTTAAGTCATGAGCCAAGTTTTGGGGTGGGTTAAAATAATTTTGTTATTACTTTAATTTCTAAGTCAACTAGCGAGTAATATTTGAGCACTTACTAGTAGGGACTCAAATTATAAGCACTGTGGTGAAAAGAACTGTACTTACTCACTAAATATTGAATGGGAGCTCTCTAATCTGCCAAGTCCTGAAGTGTTATTTAAGACTTACTTCACCACTCCACTCCCCAAAGTGTAAACTCTATTTCGAGAGACTTACGAACACTAAACCTAGAGTAAGCAATATAGTTCCTAATTTATTTAAGTTCCAAATTTGTGTGCAGACTATACGTTGGAAGACAGCAAGTTTTATTAAAAAGAGGAGGAGGAGGAGGAGGAGGAGGAGGAGAAGCAGCAGCAGCAGCAAAGAACCTTCACGTAAAACACAGAAAAAGAGCCAGGACTACGGAGAATAGATATGTTCAGACAGGTGGACAACTGAAAGAAATACAATTCTGGTACTAAAGAAATATGAAAGAAGGCACGCAATAGGAAGAAATATGTCGCATTCAAAGAAAAACTAATATACCGCGCTTGTTACCTACTGAAAATACTTATGACGTAAGACTGGCTAAAAAAAAATGTAAAAGTAGGTCATGAAAGCCTTATTTAAAAAGTCGCATTTTAAGATTCGGACTTAAATACCGTATGTTCTTCACTATGATGGAGGAATCCATGAAACACCTCTGAGCAGAGAAGGGATATAAAAACGGTATTTACAGAAAATGTCAGAACCAAATGCAGAATGGACTAAAGTAGAAAGAGGATAAAGTTGGAGAAATTAAAGAAGATATTACTGTACTCCCAAGAGGTAATGAGGGCATAGACTGGGTTTACAGAAGCAAAAAGGAAGAAAAATAACAATATATTGAAGAGACGTTCCCAAGGAAAAATCAATAGTGTTTTTGACAATAAATCTGAATGTCAAAGACTAAAGATGACTTAAAGATTTTTAAACCTGGATAATGGCTGTGCTGCTGAACCAAAAGAAGAATTTGAACTATGATGAAAGAAGATGCAAGTTTGGTTTACAGAGGAAACATTGAAAGAAAAACAGAACATTCATAAGTAAGTAATATGTGCTGACCATAGTTTTATGAAAAAATTAATATCAAGTTTGAAAAATTCTTCTCAAGTAAAATTAGAAAATTTAAAAAATTAAAAAAAATTTTAAATCCTAATATATGGGTCACAATACACAATCCATGTCTTTAACAGTGTTAACGCTTCATGCCAAAGCCCTGAATTGCTAAAACACCAACCAACAATACCTTAATAGGGTTTTATGAGTATTTTTTAAATGACATCTGTCCAGAATGTCTATTGTTAACTCCATTCACATGTTTAACAGTTAGCCATAACAACAGGCTGAATAAAAAGCAAACTTAGATATATCCTTTTGCTATATATTTTTAACTACATATTGCCCCCAAATAATAGTAAAAACTTAACAGTAAAGCAAACTAAATCTTTTATGCCCAGTTCCTAGATTATTTTTTCTAATCCTTATCAAGTATTACTAACTTAACATGAGAGAAAAAATTCTCTTTTTAAATATACAACAATATTCTGAAACAAATAAGATGTGCTCCAAGACAGAACTGATTCATTTTAAACAGCCAAAAGTCATTCCAGCCAGAGAAAATGCAAAATCTATGTTTTATTAAAAAAGTAGATTTGTAAATCTAGATGACCTAAAAATAGAACTACACAAGGATAACGTTTCCAAGTAACTTTTATACAGTAAACAAAGAAGGCATAATTGGAAAGCAGTAGACGAAAAAATTAGGTCAATACCTAAACATGACTTCCTAAACTGTAAAAAGCACTTAATAGACAATCACTTTCTCTGCATAAGTTACAATCTGAGATGAGGAAAATAACAATAAAATAAAGCAAAATGTGCTTAAGTGCTGTAATAATAGGTTCAAGTGCCATGATGAAATGCAAAGAAAGATCATCATAGCAAAACTTTCATCGAAAAAAGTAGTGCTTTAGATGGGCCTCAAAGTAGAGTAGGAGTTTAAAAGATAAAGATGGAGAAGAGAATATTCTAAACAATGAAGGGAACAGCTTAAGTAAAGATAACGTATCAGAAATCAGAGGTAGAATTTGGTAATAGTTGTCCAGACTGAATAAAATACAGGGAGAAGAATAGCAAAATTAGAGAGAGACACATATTTGAAGACTGCCAGAATCACGACTTATTTTAAACAGGGAGGTGAAATTAGAAAATGAAAAATGTATTTAAAAGTACATGCTGCCGGACTTTCCTGGTGGCACAGTGGTTAAGAATCCGACTGCCAATGCAGGGGACACCGGTTTGAGCCCTGGTCCGGGAAGATCCCACACGCCGCGGAGCAACTAAGCCCGTGCGCCACAACTACTGAGCCTGTGCTCTAGAGCCCACAAGCCACAACTACTGAGCCCACGCACCTAGAGCCTGTGCTCCACAACAAGAGAAGCCACCACAGTGAGAAGCCTGCGCACCACAATGAAGAGTAGCCCCGCTCGCCGCAACTAGAGAAAGCCTGCACGCAGCAACCAAGACCCAATGCAGCCCCCAAAATTAATTAATTAAATGTAAAAAAAAAAAAAAGTACATGCTGCCTATTAAATAACCAAATAATATCATGAAGAATTACTCAAAAAAAAAAAAAAAGATTTTATACCTAGGTATAATTTCACTCTTTCATAAATATATAGTCATGGAAAGTATCTTTTACCTTACATGACAAAAAACTTCATTAGCAATTATAACAAATTTATAAAAAAGTGGCTTATAAATAGTTTTCTGCCATCATATCCTGGTGATATTTTAATACAAAAATTTAAGTGAGAAAAATCTAGATAGTAAGAAATTCAACAAATGTGGAGCCTTATTAAAATGATTAAATATGATTCAGAGACAAACAGCTATAAACAACCATTCACAATCATTATATGCTCCTCTACCTGTTTATAAGCTATTAAAAATTTAGAACTGTTATTTCTGTTTTCTAAAACAACAACCTTCACTAAATCTTATTTTAGATTTTGCATTTCTATGACTAGTCTCATCAGAGTGATGATTTAAAGCAGTTTGCAAACATTTTTCTCTACTCCATTTCAATCTTTAAAACACATTAAAAATTTTAAATGAGTTTGATTAAGCTTAGATCCTGCTACCTTCTCTAGCTACTATCCATTACTCCTACCACTTCCTATCTACTCATCTTCAAAATAGGAAAAACTTACTTTTTTACATTTTGAAATGTTTTGTTCTTTCTCCCCACTTTTTTTCCTTCTTTTATCATTAACCTTGGAAACTCTTGAAGCAGTTAAAGTAATCGATGTCGGGGTATGCTGAAATGCAGTATATAATTCCACAGGAACCTCATCACCACTCTCAGTTGCACTGGTATCACCATCTTCAAAGGCAAAATAAAAATTATTGCACAAGTAATACTTCTCCTTCAAACAATAAAACAGCATTCCACATGACAAGCTATTATTCCCCCATCTTTCTGAAGAATAAACTTTTTTTTTTCACTTCCTCACTCAGTAAGACACATTTAAATGCAAACTGCAAATACACTTCTCATATGTTAAACTAGAAAGGATACAAAATCTGACAACACACTCAGGTGGTGTGACTGTGGGAAACAGACACTTACAAACATAGCCAGTGGAAATTCAAAATTCTCTATGAAGGGGAATTTAGCTATATCTAGCAGAATTCTATATACACTTACCCTCTTCACCCAGCAACCCCATTTCTAGGGATCTATCCACAGATAAAATGGGAAAAGTACAAAAAAACCCTCATCCAAGAGGGTTTCATGACGTTACTATTTGTAATAACAAAAACACTGGAGACACCCCAAATGTCCATCAAACAGTTCCATAAACTATGGTTATTCAAAACCAGTTGTATTGGTGGCAACATGTTTTATAAGCCAAAGTGAAAGTTTAGCATATGTTACAACTTCAAATCCTGTTCCTAAAAATGAAATAAACACTATTCCACATGATCAACAAACGGATCACCATCTTTCAAAAGAGCAAACATATTTTACTTCTTTAAACCAATAGGTTACCTATGTGCAAGAAAATACGGATGATTTTAGATTTTTATTTATTTTCCGTATTTCCTAAAATAAATACATTATTGTTCTATAAAATCTGTAAAAAAGAGTATTTAAAATCTACACTTGAGATTGTAAATTATATACACAATCAACGTTAATTAGCAAGGAGTTTACGTCTGACTAAAAAATATGCAGGCCACTTATTCTCTCAATCATACTAAAGTTAAGTTAGTATAGATCCTTTTCACCCACCTGACATATTTTCCCTTTTCCGGCGTTGTAGTAGCACCGCCCTCTCTTTATCCAAACTCCTATATTAAAATATTAACATGATTATTTATAAACTTTCATAAATTTAGATATAAAGCAGATCTGTTTTAAATGTGATAAACTTTATAATTTCTCTAATGTTCTTATTGAAAAATGAACAGTATAAAATATATGTACTATCACTTGCCTTACAGTTTAGATTTGATCTAGCATAATTAGCAGTAGATGCCAGTTAAGTGACTCTGTTGTGTTAAGAAAATCATTTTTTACTTTGGAAACTAGTACTTTTTTTTTCCAAACTGAAAAAAGCAAAAAGTCTGGGGGAAAATGTTAGCATAATTATTGCATTATTACTATTTGCCTAAATTATTTCCAATTTTGAAATAATAAACACTAAACATTTAACAATTAAGCAAAATATTTCATTAACCTCCCCCAGCCTCCACTCATGAAGTACATCATCCATAGTAACTGTTTACTTGCCCCCCTCTCTGCCCCCAAAGCGTTTTCACTGTCTAAACTTATTAGTCTAAACGTCAAATAACTAGATATAGTTCTTAGATGGGAGCTGAGATGGGAGAATAAGAGCTTTAGGCTGAAATACCTACTACTCAGTAATAAGACTTGCCTTAATATCTAGTAGGACATAAAACTATCCTAGCATCACTGATAATTCTAGCTATCACAGAACAATAAGCAGATATCACTCAAGTGACTGTCCTCCCTAATGGTCAGTTTTTAAGCAACGCTTACTGAAAATCAGCAGATATTTACCCCATGATTAAAAAGAAAAGATTTTAATATGTTAAAAAAAACCCAACTATCTGTAAAAAGGCTAGTAACTATTATAAAGTGAAACAAAATCAAAGAAAAACCTCACTCATACAAGGATGTCCACTCTCACCACTCTTATTCAACATAGTTTTGGAAGTCCTAGCCACAGCAATCAGAGAAGAAAAAGAAAAGGAATCCAAATTGGAAAAGAAGAAGTAAAACTGTCACTGTTTGCAGATGACATGATACAATACACAGAAAATCCTAAAGATGCCATCAGAAAACTACTAGAGCTCATCAATGAATTTGGTAAAGTTGCAGGATACAAAATTAATGCACAGAAATCTCTTGCATTCCTATACACTAACAACGCAAGATCAGAAAGAGAAATTAAGGAAACAATCCCATTTACTGCAACGAAAAGAATAAAATACCTAGGAATAAACCTACCTAAGGAGGCAAAAGACCTGTACTCAGAAAACTATAAAAAACTCAAGAAAGAAATCAAAGATGACACAAACAGATGGGAGAAATATACCATGTTCCTGGATTGGAAGAATCAATATTGTGAAAATGACTATACTACCCAAAGCAACCAACAGATTCAATACAATCCCTATCAAATTACCAATGGCATTCTTCACAGAATTAGAACAAAAAATTTACAATTTGTATGGAAACACAAAAGACCCCGAATAGCCAAAGCAATCTTGAGAAAGAAAAACGGAGCTGTAGGAATCAGACTCCCCGACTTCAAACTATACTACAAAGCTACAGTAATCAAGACAGCATGGTACTAGCACAAAAACAGACATATAGATCAATGGAACAGGATAGAAAGCCCAGAGATAATCCCATGCACCTATGGTCACCTAACCTATGACAAAGGATGCAAGACTATACAATGGAGACAAGACAGCCTCTTCAATAAGTGGTGCTGGGAAAACTGGACAGCTACATGTAAAAGAATGAAATTAGAACACTCCCTAACACCATACACAAAAATAAACTCAAAATGGATTAAAGACCTAAATGTAAGACCGGACACTATAAAACTTTTAGAGGAAAACATAGGAAAAACACTCTTTGACATAAACCACAGCAAGATTTTTTTGACCCACCTCCTACAGTAATGAAGATAAAAACAAAAGTAAACAAATGGGACCTAATGAAACTTAAAAGCTTTTGCACAGCAAAGGAAACCATAAACAAACCAAAAAGACAACCCTCAGAATGGGAGAAAATATTTGCAAACAAAGCAACCAACAGGGGATTAATCACCAAAATAAACAAACAGCTCATGCAGCTTAATATAAAAAAAAAACTAACAACCCAATCAAAAAATGGGTGGACAACCTAAATAGACATCTCTCCAAAGAAGACATACAGATGGCCAAGAGGCACATGAAAAGATGCTCAACATCACTAATTATTGGAGAAATGCAAATCAAAACTACAATGAGGTATCACCTCTCACCAGTCAGAATGGCCATCATCAAAAAGCCTACAAACAATAAATGCTGGAGAGGGTGTGGAGAAAAGGGAACCCTCTTGCCCTGTTGGTGGGAATGTAAATTGATACAGCCACTATGGAGAACAGTATGGAGGTTCCTTAAAAAAATAAAAATAGAACTATCATATGACCCAGCAATCCCACTACTGGTCATATACCCTGAGAAAACCATAATTCAAAAGAACACATGAACCCCAATATTCACTGCAGCACTATTTACAATAGCTAGGATATGGAAACAACCTAAATGTCTAAGAGTAGATGAATGGATAAAGAAGATGTGTTACATATATACAATGGAATATTACTTAGCCATAAAAAGGAACGAAATTGGGTCATTTGTAGAGATGTGGATGGACCTAGAGTCTGTCATACAGAGTGAAGTAAGTCAGAAAAACAAATATCATACATTAATGCATATATGTGGGATCTAGGAAAATGGTAGAGATGAACCTACTTCCAGGGCAAGAATAGAGACGCAAACATAGAGAACGGACAAGTGGACATGGCGGGGGGGAAGGGGAGGGTGGGATGAACTGGGAGATTAGGATTGACATATATACATTACCATGCGTAAAACAGATAGCCAGTGGGAACCTGCTATAAAGCACAGGAAGCTCGGCTCGGTGCTCTGTGATGACCTAGATGGGTGGGATGGGGGGGTGCGGTGGGAGGGAGGTCCAAGAGGGAGGGGATATATGTATACATATAGCTGATTCACTTTACTGTACAGCAGAAACTAACACATTGTAAGGCAATTATACTCCAATAAAAAAGAAAAAACGGAAAAACCTCACTCATAATAAACAAATGAAAAGTATCAATAAAACACTGAGATTACCATTTCTCACCTAGTTAAACCAGCAAAAATCCAAGTCCATCAAAAACTCTACTGTGAGGCTGGGGAAAACAGTCATTCCATGACTGGTGGGAATTCAAAACTGGACAGTTGCTACTGGAGGGGAATTTGGCAATATATGACAAAATTTGATATATACATTTACCCTTTTACTGAACAATCCCACTTCCACTTGCAATTACACAAGACTGGAAACAACTCAAATGTCCACTCAAAGGGCTGACTAAACTATAGTACATGAAAAAGATGGAGCACCTTGAAGCTACAGAAAGAAATGAGTCAATCTCTATATTACTACTATGAAGTGATCTTCAGGATATATTTTTAAGACAAAGAACTAATGTGGCAAAAACTCTACATAATATACTACTGCTTATCTAAGTAAGGAGGGGAATACAAATATATACAGGTGCATATCTGTTTCTAATATAACAAACATATAACAAACAATGGAAGGAATAATCAATTTTTTAAAAATTGTTACTTCCAAAGTGGAAGGAACAGGGGTCGTATATGTTAGACTTACATGAATGTACCTTGTTTTAAATATTTGACTTTAGAATTATGTGACTACTTCTTACATAATTAAACAAGCATATAATTATAAAAATGAAGTACAAAAAGCAATCCTTAAAAATAAAATTGCTGTATTACTCATCCATTTCTGGTAGGAATGAAAAATGATACAACTACTCTGCAAAATAATTTGACAATTTCTTATAAAACTGAACATGCAACTAATTACCATATGACCAAGCAATTGCACTCTTGGGCACTTATCCCAGAGAAAACAAAACTTAGGTTTACACCAAAACCTGTATACAAATGTTCAGAGCAACTTTATTTGTAATAGCCAAAAAGTGGAAATGACCCAAATGTCCTTCAGAAGGTGAGTGGTTAAACAAACTCTGGTACATATATACCACATAACACTACTTAAAAATAGAAAAAAGTGAAATACTGATATATGCCACAAATTAGCTGGCTTTCCAGGGAATTATGCTCAGTAAAAATAAGCCAATCCCAAAAGGTCACATACTGTGTGATTCCATTTATGTAACATTCTTGGAATGACAGAATTATTGAAATGGAGTATAGATTTAGTGGTTGCCAAAGGTCAGGGATGGGAGGGGTAAGAGGTGGGAGGTAGGTATGGCTAGAAAAGGCAACATGAGGGATCTTTGTGATTGAAATGTTTTGTAGCTTGACTATACCAATGTCAATATTCTGGCTGTGATATTGTATTAACAGTTTTGCAAGATGTTACCACTGGGAGAAACTGAATAAAGGATACGCAGGATCTCTGTATTATTTCACAAATGCATGCAAACCCACATTACTTCGAAAGTTTAATTTTTAAAAAATCAAAAATAAAACTAGGGCTTCCCTGGTGGTGCAGGGGTTAAGAATCCGCCTGCCAATGCAGGGTTCGAGCCCTCGTCCCGGAAGATACTACATGCCGTGGAGCAACTAAGCTTGTATGCCACAACTACTAAGCCTGCGCTCTAGAGTCTCTGAGCCACAACTACTGAGCCCGTGTGCTGCAACTACTGAAGCCCGTGTGCCCTAGAGCCCGTGCTCCGCAACAAGAGAAGCCACCGCAATGAGAAGGCCATGCACCGCAACTAAGAGTAGCCCCCGCTCACCGCAACTAGAGAAAGCCCGCACGCAGCAACGAAGACCCAACGCAGCCAAAAATAAGTAAATAAAATAAATAAATTTATTTTAAAAATAAAAAATAAAATAAAAAATAAAACTAATAACCTAAGCCAGAAGTGTGTACCCAGTTGGTGTTATAACCACACAATAAAATTCTTTCAAGAGACTTTAAACACAAAAAATTAACTATACATCCCTGTAGAAAATACCTTACAGGAAAAAAAAGTTCTAAACTGTTTTACATAATCATATTGTTACAGGTGCTATTGTTGATACTGTTACTCTTGAGACTGTTACATTCTTCTATGGGATTAAGCAGTTGAGCAAATTACATGATACTCTAATTACACTGCTGTAAGTGTTGTTGAGAACAAGGATAAAAAGAGACACAGATGGAATACAGAAACAGTTAAATGAAAACCTTGTACAGTTGACCTCTGAACAATGTGAGGGCTGGGGTGCCGAAATGCAGAGTGTGTAGTTCTGTAGTATTTACTATTGAAAAAATTCCATGCATAAGTGGACATGCACAGTTCAAACCTATGTTGTTCAAAGGTCAACTGTATTCCTAAATTTAAATTGCTATTATCTGTATAAACTCATGTATTTTATCTTAAAAATAAACAGACAGACAAAACTTACAGTAGACTAGGTTCGTCTACTAAAAAGACCTAGCAACGCTGAGTAGTTCCGGAGGAAGGAGCATTACTAGCTCTCAGATTCTGGTCTTGAAAACCAATTCTGAGCATGGGGCACAGAAGTATAAGATAAGCCCGAGACATCTTGTCGTATTAGATTGCATAAAGCTAGCAAGTACTACTAGGGTATTGTCAAAAGGACCGCAAAGCCAACTCGAAGTGGTTCCCATTGACCAAAAATGGGACAAAATTTGAACATAAATAAGGATAACAGGGGGACTTCCCTGGTGGCACAGTGGTTAAGAATCTGCCTGCCAATGCAGGGGACACGGGTTCGATCCCTGATATGGGAAGATCCCACATGCCATAGAGCAACTAAGCCCATGCGCCACAACTACTGAGCCTGCACTCTAGAGCCTGCAAGCCACAACTACTGAGCTACTGAGCCTGCGCGCCACAACTACTGAGCCCACACACCGCAACTACTGAAGCCCGTGTGCTCTAGGGCCCGTATGCCGCAACTACTGAGCCCATGTGCTGCAACTACTGAAGCCTGTGTGCCTAGAGCCCGTGCACTGCAATGAGAAGCCCACGTACTGCAATGAAGAGTAGCCCCCGCTCACCGCAACTAGAGAAAGCCCGCACGCAGCAACGAAGACCCAACACAGCCAAAAAAAAAAAGATAATAGGGACTTCCCTGGTAGTACAGTGGATAAGACTCCATGCTCCCAATGCAGGGGGCCCAGGTTCGATCCCTGGTCAGGGAACTAGGTCCCACATGGATGCTGCAACTAAGAGTTTGCATGCCACAACTAAGGAGCCTGCGTGCCACAACTAAGGAGCCGACAAGCCACAACTAAGGAGCTGGCGAGCTGCAACTAAGAAGCCCGTGAGCCACAACTAAGCAGCCTGAGTGCCACAACTAAGGAGCCCACGTGCCGCAACTAAGGAGCCCGCCTGCCGCAACTAAGACCCTATGCAACCAAATAAATATTTAAAAAGAAAGGAATAACTGCAACAGACTGATATCCAATATGTTTAAATCCCTGACTTCATAATGACACTTAAAATTCTTTTCATTATTCTAAAAACTGATAAAGGCTACAAATCAACAAGCATTTATCCTGCCTTTCCTCAGTGAAATATACCTTAAGAGAACTGAACAGTTAATATGGGGAAGTTTTCTACAGAAATAGTCCAGCTAATAAGTGATAAGCAATAGAATTAACATGTCATTAATTTGCAACCCCTAATAAATTAATGGATCTTAAAAATAACCATCAATGGGTCCCATTCAGATATTATGTGTCACCTGATAGAACACAGTGTATGAAAGTGTTACCCCCAAAAAAAAAAAGGGACCTAAATCTAATCACACACCTATTTACAGGAATATCTATAGAGAGAAATCTGTTAAATCATGATAATGCAATTGGCAAACTCACCAGGATAAACAATTCAGTCCCTTAAAGAAACACACTGCAAAGGAGACTGGGGTAGGTGGGGTAAGGGGTGTAGCTTTAGATTACTAGAGACTTAAAAGAGATGTATAGCAACCAATCAATACTTTAAGAATGGCTGGATGTAATAGATTTTATTGCATGTATCAATATAATAATCGTTTTGTGGTTATAGAGTTTTGTTAAAGAATTCTTTTATAGATACATACTGAAATACACATACACAAATACATACATACTGAAATACATAAGGATACCTATGAATGAAATAATATATTTGGGATTTGCATTAAAACAATATGTGAAGGAGAAAAATACACAGCAACGTAAATGAAAAAAGATTATTGACAATTGTTGAAGCTGGGTGGTGGAAACATGCAGGTTCTGTACACTATCACTTTTATATAGGTTTGAAATGTCCATTAAAAAAGATTTTTTTAAAAAAGCACAAAAAAGAAATGGGAAGAAAACACATTACTGCCAACAGGCAGAATGATAGTATAAGCCCTGCAAAATTCTGTAACTAACGAAATGTCCTTCTAGTAACTTTTTAACATAATTTGCAGTCCACTGAAAAAAAGATGTCATCACTTAAAAAATGCGCTATTATTTTATGCATCATTAAAAACCCTAGAAAATAAACCATGACATGTTATCAATGGAAAGATTCTTCTTGATTTTAGAGATGTCAGAATGGAAAAAGAAAAAAACCCAAAAAACAAACCAAACCATAGAAAGGAAACTTCTTCCATCTTAGATTTGATGAAATACAGTATCCATTAATTGTTTAATCTAGAATTCATGCATAAATTTCTAATAACTAAAGATTACCTCAGTAAAATTACTGGCAATTTTATTGTATGTACAACTTACCTAGGCTGACAACGTTCACAAAGATATGTATCAGGAATATGCTGCCTGTCAATCCCCATGCAGTCAATATGTTGCCAAACACTTTAAAAAGGGGGAAAAAAAAAAAGCAGAACATATAAAATATTATTTAAATCATCCTTAAATTAAGATTTGATATTCCATTTAACTATCAGTTAATAAGTGCCTACTTTGAGTTTAGCAGTGTAAAAGGGAATGTGAAGAATTCATAGAAGTATGTCCTCGGGAAGATAAAACTTTTGAGATGCAAAAATAAGAGGACAAATATAGGATATTATATATATGATATAAATTTCTAAAGCAAATATAATTTAAAAATGTAAAAGGTATACATTACAAATATTATTAGAAATCACAAACTGGAGATGTCCACAATGCTTGGAATTAATGGGAAAAGAATCCTGGAGAATAATGGACTTGAAGAGAACCTCATTTGGGAAATTAGGAAGAAAAGACCTCATTATAGCAACATTTTCTCAAGTAGACAGATACCGGGAGCAACAGCCAGAAGGCAGTTAATATATCTGAAGAAGAATGTTCATTTTGAGGAACAGAGGGGGATAAAACTGAATTAGTAAAATGCAGTCAGATTATATACAACCTGGAATGTCAGGATTTGCGGAGCATTCCTCTAACTGGCAACAGGTAACAACTAGAGGTTGCTTTGATGGTATACAGTGTTAATTCAAAGAAGTTAAGAAACTGGAAGCATAAAAATCAACTAAGAGGCTTTTCCAACATTCCAGATCTAAGTTAAAGAACAGAAAGAACTAGAATGATGGCAGAAAATGAAGTTAAAGAATCCAAGAGTCATTTCATGAAGATAGAGACTAAACCTATTATGAACTCTACTTTTAATGTAATACATGGACCAACTTGAGGCAAATTTCTCAATGCTATTATTTTGCATTTTATTGCCAAGACTTTAATTGGTCTAAAGTTGATATATATGCCTGTTTCTAAAAACAGTCTTAATTATCCCTTATATAATAATGAGCTACTTTTAATATATAGCTACTGAGTTAACTGCTATGATCTTGCTCTTTACTTCTTAACTGAGGATGTTGGGACAAGAACTGGTAGAATGTGAAAGGTAATGGACTATGTATCAAAGATGTAGGGGAAGAAGTTTAAAAGAAAAGCAGAGCACCTGACATGGAGAGTCAGAATAACAAATTAGGTTAAATCTGGGGGCTAAGTAATAATGTCATGCAGACCACAGAAGAAATAAAACTAGAGAATGAATAAATAATCAGAGCTCTAGATGTCAAACTTGAAAGAGATGAGTATGGGCAGTAGGTACATGAAAATATATAGAGGCAATGTAAAACAAGAATAGAGGAAAAAAGATTAAGCCTTGTAGCATACTACAGGTTAAGCAGTAGAAAAGCAGAATAACAAAAAATAAATTCATAACAAATAGAGCAGTTGCTAAAAAGCAAATACCTTGAATAATCCAAAATACGTGAACTGGTCCTTCAAGAATTTGTAGATAGGTATAAGTCCTAAGGACTATTTCACTCTTTTCTAATAGATATAATTCTATATTATATATAGATCATTGTAATTAATCAAAACAAAAACACTTTAGATTATGCATTAAAATAAAAATGTTATTGTAAAGCAATTATACTCCAATAAAGATGTTAAAAAAAAAAATTGTCCAATGGTATGTAATTTATCACATAAGACAAAATCAGCAATGAGAAAGCTATTTTATATGATTGGTTAAAATATGAATTCAGATTTGCTAATAAGTAGCTAATTAAAAAATAATGAGGAAAACAAGTTATCAGAGAAGTTATTTTCTTAGTTTTTAAATTCACCTCCTGAATAAGCTCACTGAGGTGATTGCTTATGGTAATAGTATGTACCATAAGTTTATTTTTAAATTTGAGAAAGCATCACAATATATTTTTATTATTAAAATTAACTCAAAGCATTAATATTACAACTTCCCATAAAAATAACATCAAATTTCACATTCCACTTAAGACTAATTTTCCCCCTTTTTGGCAAAGGTAAATCAACTTTTTCATATATAACCTAACTGCATGTTTAATATCAATAACATCCCACTCCTAATCACCTAACTTAATAGATGGGAACAAGATTACAAATAATGCAAAGTAATTTCTATGTGGCTCAACAATGCATTTTTACACTCACATTCAAATACGGGCACTATTTCAAATAAAATGATGAAGCTATGCCTTAAGACCAGATCCAGGACATTCTGTAAACTATCAAACTTTCTTATCCTCTACAGTACATTGCTTAAATGTTCTCTGCTTCCCAGCCTATGCAGGGGATGGACTCAGTAACTTTCAGGTTGAAATCCTACTGTTCCCTCTCCATCCTCCCCAACTCCCTCCCACCAGGAAAAAAAAAAAAAGAAAGAAAACAAAACCCCACTTTCTCTCCCAATCACACCTTCTCTAGGGGAGGAGGCCTTTCTTGGTGGTTGAACCAGGGTTGGGGGAGGGGAGACTGTGGTTCTGGTTCAAGGAGACTCCAGAGTGCTGCAAGGTTCAAGTCAAAAGGAGGTGAGAGAGTCAGGTCAAACAAACATCAATCAAAATGTATAATTCCCCCAAACTGGAAAATCACAGTTGACTATACAGCACAAATAATTCCAAAGGAAATACACAGGACTCAATTCTCCTCTCATTTCTGTCTTGTCTACTTTATGTAGTTGTATTACTACCGAATGAGTAAAAAGAGAGATGTGATTCTGTATGAATAAAGTTCAGAACTGATTGCCTATTACTCAATTAACAACGAGGATTTCTAAGAAAAACTCTAGGATAGCTTTTTTCCCATAGGGGCTTTTCCTAGGAGCAAAACACACTGCACTGACAGTAGCAAAAGTATCACTTAAAAAATGCATTTATCAATTCCTTCAAAAGTCACTTTATTTTTTCCAACATTAACAATCACAAAGGTTAGCAGCATTCAAGAAAAATAAGCAAATGGCATGAAACATTTTACCTGCATTTGTCACAACAGATCATGTATCCATCATCATGTGTAAAACCACATATGCACCTGGTTACATCAGTACCATAACTTCCATCCTCAGATGTGCTGATTGTAGTAGCACTGGAAGTTTCATCAAAATTAGGAGTGGTAAATATGCCTACTTCATTTTTGCTAATAAGAACTGATGGAGGAGGGGAAGCCGGAGGTGTTGGAGGAGGACGAGCACCATAATTATGGTCCTGGAGAATTAATCACAAATACAGCACAATGTAATTTCAATAACAATACAAACTAAGCAACTTAAGTAAAATTCAATCCTTAATTTAAATATTTGAGAGAGATGAAATTGGCCCACTTCTTCCTTAATACCTTTAAAATAATGACTTGGTGAAACTAGATATAGAACCTTGGTCACCTTCACAATGCAAGATGTGAGAATAATGGTTAAAAAAAAAAAAACTCAGGAAACTGGAAGCTAAAGAATAACAAAAACAATTACAGAAGACATATTATCACTATAAAGTATACAATAGGGATTTTTAAAGTTCTGGCAACATTGAATAAGTTAGCTTAGACAAGCTTTCATTTTCTCAGCTATGAAATGGGGATGAAAATTATACCTATCTTATGAGGTTGTTTTTGAAGATTAAATTAGATAATATATGCAAAAATGCTTAGCACAGAGCCTGACATATAAGTGCTAAATAAATGGTAACTATATAATTACTATATAATTTAGAATCAACAGTAGATAGTACAATTCTATCTACAGTCTTTTTATAGAGAAGGTAAAGAATTATAATACTAAACTATTAATAGCATAAAAAAACCAAATAATAATAATATAAAAACTTTTAGGGAATTCCTCTTATAGAATTTTAATCCCTTGAATAAATATAATTAGATCAATGAAAAAACTAAACTACGAATTACATACCTAATTGTTTAGATAGTATAAAACAAGTCTGCTTTTTAAATATTCAGTTTTAGGCACAATACCACACACATCAACTTTCAATCTCTAGATATAAAAAATATACATAGATTTATATAGAGATATAAAACATACCCTTCCAGAGAAATGTTTGACACTTACCGCATAGGGCAGACCAATGTAACTGTGTGAATGATGCGAGCTGCTGGTATATAACTGGTGGGGATAACTGTTGGATTTCTCAACTACCACAGGGCTAGCTTCTACAGATTCTGGTCTGGAGGGAAAAAAGTTGCATCAAAGAGAATTCCATTGATTTTTTTCCTTTCAATCTATTTAAAATTATAAGCACTTATTTTATTGGCTATCAAATAAAATGTCTTTAAAATGTCTAAAACAAAGACACCCTGTGGATATGATATATCCTATATAGAGTCTGCGTCCTTAAAAAAAACTTTTAATTAAGTACAATAAATGTCCCCCCTTCAAGTTCAGATATAGTTTCCCTATCATTAAAAAAAAATTAGTAGAGATTAAACATTACTTAATATACTCAGTGGCACTGGGGACACTATGCACAGGATGGAGAAAAGTGGTAGAAATAATTTAAACAAGACTAAGGACATACTGAATCCATATGGACCCCAATTTGAATGTGAGGTATACATTTCAATGTCAAAGCTTCATGTATGTGTTAGTGTGTCAAGATATAACAAAACCTTGGAAATATCAGAAAAGCTAAGGAACAGGAAACCTCACAATGAATCAAGGTTTGCTTATGAAAAAAATGTAACTAGCAGCCTATGGTAGTGTAAGATCAGCAGTTCTGGCCTGATAATGGCCAAATGATGATGACCTGACCAACCACTGATACAACTGAGAGTAACAACTCACCCGCTGTGGTTGACTTATAAATTCCCTGGCCTAGCATTTTACATTCATCACTTCCCCAAATTCTTCACTTGTATCAATCCTCCTGAGCCCTAGCCTGATAATTCCTATTGATCAATGTGGTAGTGAACCTACTTCTGAGGGCACTTCACACTGAAATTAATTGCTCCCTTGCACACACACAACATGACTCATTTCTGTGCCTTTATTCTTACCAAAGCCACCCTTTGAGATGATTTTTTCATAACCCTTATGCTACCTCTTATTCAAAACCTTCCCTTAGAATTTAGTACTACTTGCACTCTTCATGGTTTAAGCCTTCTTAATGCAGTTACAATCTAATTGGTCAAATTTCTATTGTCAATTACTTCTTGATATACTGCCCCCCTTCACTCATCCCCTGCACAAAGTCTCAATTTTGCTCTAAGTGACTGCTGCTTGGGATCCAGTGTGCTAAAATCAGTAGAGAGAGGAGGCACAAACTGAGGTCAAGTGGTTCTGAAGGAGATTACAAAAGAGAAGTGTGCAAAATGTTCTGAATATTTAGAAAACCAGTACTCACCTATTATCTATGTTGTTATGTTAAAACTTTACTTGCTTAGGGCTTCCCTGGTGGCGCAGTGGTTGAGAGTCTGCCTGCCAATGCAGGGGACACGGGTTCGAGCCCTGGTCTGGGAAGATCCCACATGCCGCGGAGCAGCTGGGCCCGTGAGCCACAATTACTGAGCCTGCGTGTCTGGAGCCTGTGCTCCACAACAGGAGAGGCCGCGATAGTGAGAGGCCCGCGCACCGCGATGAAGAGTGGCCCCCACTTGCCACAACTAGAGAAAGCCCTCGCACAGAAACGAAAGACCCAACACAGCCATAAATAAATAAATAAACAAAAAAAAAAATTAAAAAAAAATAATTTTACTTGCTTAATCTTTAAAAAAAAAATGTGTTTCTTAATTCCAAAATTAACACATGCTCATTGTACAAACTTTAAAACAGAAGTACATAAGAAAGTGAAAGATCATGTCTTCATCCAAACCTGACACACCCATGTTAAGATGCCATGTATCCCCCTCTAAATTTGTCTATCCATAAATACATCTAACAGTCGTTTTTTTTTTAAAAAATGAGAATGTACAATATGTATTCACAATTTGCTTTTTCAATCTTTCAGTGTCAACACATATCTACCTTATTTTTGGTAATAACTGATTATTTCATTATATGAATGTACCAGTTTATTTAACAAATTCCCTTTTGGTAGATGTTTAAATTGTTTCTATTTTTCAGTGTTAAAGGTATCACTGAAATTGTACACCCTTCTATACACTGTTTTCTGCTTACATGGCAACATTTCTACAACATGGATTCCTGGAGGCAGAAATGCTGAACAAAAGGGTAAATGCACATAAAATCAATACATGCTGCCAAACTACCTTTGATTACAATATTGATTCCTTTAAAATTCTTTTAAAAATACACAGAGAGAAGAAATGGGGTGGGGTTTTAGCAATTCCTGACCTGTTATTAAAGCAAGATGTAGGAACTGTGGCCATTATAGAAAGATTCACTCTTAGGAATTTAGAGTGTGGCAAGAAGTTTGTATTTTGGAGTAGATAATGGTTGGCAATTAAAAAAGTAAGACTTTCAGTGCAAATATAGATAAATTCAAGCATGTAAACAAGCCACAAATCCTTTGCATAACCTCAGGATTCAAATTAAAGCTATACAGCACTATTCACAATAGCCAAGGCACAGAAACAACCTAAATGTCCACCAACAGATGAACAGATAAATAAGATGTGGAACATATATACAATGGAATACTACTCAGCCATAAAAAAAGAACGAAATAATGCCATTTGTAGCAACTTGGATGTAACTAGAGATTATCATACTAAGTGAAGTAAGTCAGAAAGAGAAAGACAAATACCGTATGATATCACTTATATGTGGAATTTAAAATATGGCACAAATGAACCTTTCTACAAAACAGAAACAGACTCACAGACATAGAGAACAGACTTGTGGTTGCCAAGGGGGAGGGGGGAGGGAGAGGGATGGACTGAAAGTTTGGGGTTAGTAGATGAAAACTATTACATTTAGAATGGATAAACAACATGGTCCTACTGCATAGGACAGGAAACTATATCTAATCTCCTAGGATAAACCATAATGGAAAAGAATATAAAAAAGAATGTATATATGTGTATAACTGAGTCACTTTGCTGTACAGCAGAAATTAGCACCACACTGTAAATCAACTATACTTTAATAGTAAAAAATAAAAAATTAAAGTTGTAAATACTAACAAGTTGGCAACGCAAGAAGGCAGAAATACTTCATCAAGATCCTCATTTCTAATGCTGCTACTTAATAAAAGTAATTTTAAGAAGAAGGTAACAATTGTTAAAAAAAAAAAAAAAGGGTTGACATATTTTAAGGATTTTTCCAAACTGTAAGATAGTATTAAAAAGAAAGACAAAAAAAAGACAAAAAAACAAACAAACCAAAAGGACACGACATCCTTAGAAATGTTCCCTAAGAAGTCCCATGGTGCTAAACATCCTCAAAACACACAGTGAATCTGAAAACAACTTTGTGACAAATATCAAAAGTCAAACATCCTTTAGATCCAGTAACCCCATTTTTGGAAATTTATCCTAAGAAAGTAATTCCCACTAAATAACGACCTGCAGAATTGAGATGTTCTTTGTAATACTATTCATAAAACTAGATATAAGAGTAGAAATCATTTAAAT
This sequence comes from Balaenoptera musculus, assembly GCF_009873245.2. Taxonomy (NCBI): domain Eukaryota; kingdom Metazoa; phylum Chordata; class Mammalia; order Artiodactyla; family Balaenopteridae; genus Balaenoptera; species Balaenoptera musculus. The sequence continues at coordinate 89,409,147 of NC_045793.1, read as the reverse complement.
GTCCAATCAATAGATAATGATTAAATCTGAGCAACCTACCATATTTACATATAGACAATAGCACAGCAAGAACTCATGGTAACAAAAATCACTATATTATGATTACAGGAGTTTTCCTCAAAATCTCCTGTAATGTTACCATAAAGCTTTAGTAAATTTTAAACTGCAGGGCTAAAGAGATAACATGCAATAATAAGTTTTTGTGTAAATAGTTGCTTCAGGGCTCTGTTTAGCCAATTTATATTGTCACATAAATGCCGAGTTAATACACAGGTATAACATTTACCATCGAGAAACTACATTAGTATAATATTTTTATAAATAATTACGTATCAAAACATTAACCATGGTGGTGCTCATCCTGCAGACAAATAAGATTTCACTTACATAACTGCGATGTCACTTTTCAGAGAGAGTGTGATTATTTGTACTCATTCATATATTGTTTTGTATGTGTTCTTAAATCACTGAAACATTGATCATTGTCAAAAAGATGATCTTTATCCATGTGAAACTTCCTAAAGGATAATCATTCTCTAGTTTGGTAATTCAAAATGTCCAAAATGTTTAAAAAAACAAAAACAAAAACAGGTAAAGTATTCCTAATGTATAAGCAATAAGATATGGTCAAATGATCAATATGACCTGAATTATAGTTTTCAAAACTTTGAATTCTGTTTCCCATAGGTAGAGAAACTCAAATGCAGAAAAAGATATTATAATAAGCCACTGGCTCTAAAACTGAAATAAGAAGTATGCTCTCTTATTAACTAAGTCAATACTGACTGCTTCTTTTAGAAGTTCTCTAAAAGTTAATAAATGCAGAAGGAATGATCAAATTAGAAAAATTACCAATCTGCTACCTTCGAGAGATAATGGATTTTGGCAACAGATAACCATGGATGCTAAAACCTTGAAAGTTTAAAGATGATGGACAGATAAGGCTGACAACACCTGAATTTCTTGATCATTCTTAACATCACTGGAAGTTAGACAACTAAGTTTTTATGTGCTTCTTCTAATATTATGCAGTAGAAAATATAAAGTCCCACATAAAAAAGTCTCATGCTGAAAAAGAAATATGAAAGGAGAGAGGGAAGAAAAAAAAAATCTGAAGCTAATCACATCTCTTTATCTAAATATCAGTTTATCAGAAATATGGGGAAAGTGGAATATTACATGATGCCAAAAGGAAGAAAAGAGCCAAATACAGAATACTGAAACTTCCGCAGGCCAAATGATCCAGTTTCTTATACAGTATGAGGAAAAACACAATTTAAAGGGTTGTTCCAGATAAAAAAATGATTCGATTCAAGAGACATTTCAATCAAATACAATGTGTGGATCTTGTCTGGAGCCAATTTGAACACGCCAATTACAGAAAGACAGTTTTGAGACAAGTGAAAGAAATCTGAAGATGAACTTGGTATTTTATATTAAGTATTAATTTTGCTATATGAGATAATAGTATTGTGGTTTTAAAAAAAAGTCCTTCTGTGTTAGTGATACATACTGAAGTATACATAGTTAAACTGATGTGGGGATATGCTTTAAAAATCTTCAAAACTATGGGATACATGAAACAAGACTGGCAAAACTTTGAATACTGCTGAAGCTGAGTAATGGCCACCTGAGGTTATTATACTATTCTCCCTACTACTGTACATATTTTTGTATTTCCCTACTAAAAAGGTTTTTCTTTTCTTTTTTTGAAGTTCCCCAAGCCTTTTATCTTACATATACTGTCCTATATAAAATAGGTAACTATAAGAATGGTATACTTCCTCCCAACTCAGGAAGACGTCCTCGCCATCTATTTCTAAGCCTCTATCTGGGGAATCTCTCTTAACCCTTACTTCTTAATTTCAACACAGTCCTCAAGACTCACTTCAGGTACTCCTTAAGGAGCACGTTTGTGACTGCTTCAACTCGTAATTTTATAAATCCTACAGATTCCTATAGCACTTATTTGCTGTACTGTTAATTTATTCCTTTTCATGTATATTTTCATATGCTGTCAACCATCTTCCCATATGCATTTATTATTTTCTCTCCCAAACTCCATCAAAATTAACAAGTTTTATCCAGTAGGAAGAACATGGAATTGGGACTTACACGTCTAATGCTGGCCATTAAATGGGTACAGGTACAGTATGCACCTTCCTGAACCTGAGTTTTTTATTTGTAAAGTGGGGATAAAATTACCTGCTTCACCCTGTCCCCAGAAATATGGATGAAACTCAAATGACACAGAGGATGTGAAAATGTATTTTTCTCAACTGTAATGTATTATAAATATGTAACATACTCAAGTATTCAGAAATGCCTCTCAATCTAACTATGAATATTCAGTCTGAAGTTGCTTTTAAATTATTTTAAAACCTTAAATCCACAATAATTCAATTCCAGTAAAGTTCTAAGTGTAAGTTTAACTAGACCTATTTTAAATAAATCACTAAATTTGCAAGGTATCAAAACCTTACTGATATTTAAATCACTTAGTAAATATTTATTGAGCTCTAAATATGTGCTAAAGTCCTTATAAAGTTTATTTTTATTTATTTAATAAATTTATTTATTTTATTTTTATTTTTGGCTGCGTTGGGTCTTTGCTGCTGCTCGCAGGCTTTCTCTACTTGCTGCGAGCGGGGGCTACTCTTCGTTGTGGTGCGCGGGCTTCTCATTGCGGTGGCTTCTCTTGTTGCGGAGCACGGGCTCTAGGCGCGCGGGCTTCAGTAGTTGCAGCACGCAGGCTCTGTAGTTGTGGCATGAGGGCTCTAGAGCACAGGCTCAGTAGTTGTGGCGCACAGGCTTACCTGCTCCGCAGAATGTGGGATCTTCCCGGACCAGAGATCGAACACAGGTCCCTTCATTGGCAGGCGGATTCTTAATCACTGCGCCACCAGGGAAGCCCCATAAAGTTTATTTTTAAAGTACAGTCCCATAACTCCCTAAATTAGATTGAAATAAGTGCCTTTGCTATCCTTTTGTAAAGCAGATTTTTAATACATATTTTCTTAGAGTTGAGTCCATATACACCACAGTTTTTTACAGAGCAAAAGACTAAACTTTATACCAAGAAATGTAATTAGTAATCATGAACATGTAATATTGATATAATAAAGTTTTAAAATTCTAGGTTGGTGATTCAGAACATTAACCAGCAAAATGTTTTATTGCTACACTGTGTGTGTGTGTGTGTGTGTGTGTGTATATATATATATATATATATATACACACACACACACACACACACATATACACATACGTATTACTAATCTAACATGAACACACAAAGCAATATACATACATCACTTTTCCATACTTACTTTCCTTATCTCTTTTAATGACATTATACGCTCCAGGAGGCAAGGACCAATTACTATAGTAAAGGTTATTTACCACAAACAAAATAGGAAATAGAAAATGGTGTAACAACAGAATGAGATTAATGTTCTAGTTTTAATTCCAATCACTGCTTAAAACATTCCTAATTTCAACACAAAAGCTAATAAGCAAGGAATCACTATCACTGGCAGCAGAGATTTTTTAAATGTTTAGACTGTTTTAAAATGAATATTTCTAAAGTTTTTGGTTTAAAAGGTTTTTAAAAGAGCTATATAGAGGTATGTTAAGCCTTAAGCATGTCAATGAAAAATGAAGCTAATTTTCGTGGAATACTTAATATACATATGTAAGGTTTATGTAGATTAACACAACCTGATATAATATATTAGATACATTTTTCACACAATCTAATATCCAACATGTTGGGACTTCCCTGGCAATCCAGTGGTTAAGACTCCGTGCTTCCAATGCAGGGAGTGCAGGTTCAATTCCTGGTCAAGGAACTAAGATACCATATGCCACAGGGCGCGGCCATAAAAAAAAAAAAAAGAAAAGAAAAGAGTATCCAACATGTTAAACCAAGGAGCAGTATGCGAGCTCCTTAAAGAGAAGTGACTATTTTATTCAAAAATTTTGTATGGGAATACTTTATTTTATTCCTCTCTTTAAAACTCTTAAAGGCACCCCCTAGTTTTTATGTTTTATGTTAAGTGACTAAGAACCTATCCACACAGATAGGTTCACTCCTACCTCCACTGAACTCTCATGTTTCTCAATACACAGGTCTCAAACTTATGAACAATCTTCATAACATGCCCCTTAAGCCCTGGTGATCATTTATGTTTCCTCAGATCCATTTATTTCTTCAATAACATGTGGCAGACAGAAAGGCAGGGTACGACAGCCATGAGTATAATATACCCTGTACAAAGAGATGATAATCTCATGATGATCATCACTTTGCTGGACTCTCTTGACACAGTTTACTATACAAAGTCAAGAAATGATCTTATCTTAGTATTGCTATTTCTGTCCCTGCTTATAGTGAAGCATCTGCCATTTTCTGCTGACTCACAGTCTTCTCAAATCTATATCTTATCACCATTAACATAAGCTTTCTGTACATGAAAGAATGAATCTGGAGATGCATTATACAGTCCCTATTCCAAAGAAGTCATATAGACATTAAAACAGAGCAACCCTAATAATGCTGGAGGAGGACACCACAGTTTAGGCCACTCCATCCAGAAAGTTTATTCCTATACTTTGTTTCCATCTATGATAAATAGAGATAAATCTATTGATCTATAGATCTACAGAATTACAGATCTACTGATCTATAAATCTATGATAAATCCCACTTATAGAATTTTTCTGGGTTTTTCTTGTGTGTATTTACCTTACAATCAAAGGAGCACACAAACTGTAATTCAACAAATAGTTCTATGATGATGTTCAATACGTAAAGTAACTTGTTAGATTCTAGACAGGATAGAAAGATATATAAAACCTACTCACACCCCTCTCCTCAGAGTTTCCGATCGTGGAAGGAATGGCAGGGTTAGCAAAAAGAGACAGGTATACAAAAACCCCCATACAAGGCAAAAATAGGGTAATGCCCTAAGAAAGGTATGGGTAAATGCTTAAAAAAAACTCTTTCCTCTTACGCATGAGACCTTGATCTTTCATCAACTTTCTGCCTCTGTTCCCCTGCAAACCTGATAGCTAATTTGCTATATTGCTAGGTACATTAATAAAAATGATCCTTGGTTGGTAAATTAATTGTATCTGGACTGGGAAAATTATAAATACTTGATGAGGAGGCCACAGATGTGAACTTCCCCAAGATGCAGTGACTCCTGGAAGTTCTGCCTATGCTTGTTACAAGAAATATTGGCTTCTGAGGTGCATGGGGCTTCTAAATTAGGGAACACCTTCACATCTGCCCAATGTGGATCTTAACTCCTTGTCCCTGACCAGTCACCTGAGAACCCAAGAAAATAACTCCTGGATGGCTGACTGTACTCTTTCATAGACTCACACAGAGAGGAACACTTGATGCTAACCTCTGACAACCTATGGCTCCTATCCTATTTACCATGTAGACTAATGCCAAGTATGGCGTACTATAGTCTTTTAAGTCTGAATGTTTAGTTGAACCTAAAAAGACCTCCTTGTAGGAGTTGCAAAAGGTCAACGTTCTAGGCTCCAGATTCTGCAGGGTTCAAGAGAAGGACGTGTCTACCTGAGTAACAGGAAAGATAAGGAGTGACATCATGAGATTTCATTAGATGTGAGAATGCTTCTGAGGGATATGCAGGAATTTCAACATTTGAATGTTAAATGAGGTAGATCTTCTATTGAAAAAATTTAATTTTAAAAAAAGCAGTAATGATGGAGAAAGACGATATCTCATGCATATGCAAAAGGTAGGAAAAATGGCCTGTAGACTCTTTAAGGAGTATGGACAGGTCAGTTAGACTTCAAGACAGTGTATATTTATTTAGCTGAAATTTTATTTTCTCAAAATTAAATACACAAATCCCCATAATAGAAGGAGGGGGATTTTTCTTTGTAGATTTGGATTTAGAAAAAGATTACATTAAACTAGATCTTTAAGTGATCTGTGTACCAACACCATCGAACACAAATTCAAGCCCTTGCACTGAAATCTCATGGCAATATTTGGTATTAAGTGGTAGACAACCAGAATGATTCTAAACATACTCTCTTTTCCTAGCTCAAAATTAATATAGCAAAAATAAATAAATAAATAAAAAATAAAAATTAATATAGCAAAATTTTAAAATTTCAGAGAGCTCACAGAGCTCCCTAGGGATTACAACCACAGACCTCAGTTTGAATAGCACTGATTAAACAAATACTGAGGGCCTAATGTTTGCCAGGGACTATGAGAGTTATAAAGATAAGACATTGTCTCTGCCTTCAAGGAACTTATGATAATACAGTTTTCACTCACTCAATAAACATCTGAGCACACACTAAGTAGAAGAGACTGAGATGCTGGAAATCAAAAAATAAAGAAGTAACAGCGGCCCTTCTCAAGAAACTGATGTATGGGGAAGACAAACAAGTACCTCTATGATTACAATAGTGCCAAAAGAGGCACACACAGGGGCCATTCATAATAATTCATAATAGTTTAAGTAAGTTTTAAAGAATAAGTTAACAAGCCCAAGAAATAGAGGTGGAAGAGATGGAGGAGATGTTCCAGACAGAAGGCACACATGGAATCAGAGATATCAACAGCAAGAAGTGTTTAAGCATGTTTCTCTAAGCATGATCAACAGACCACCAGCATCACACTCATCAGTAGTGCATGTTACAATTTCTTACAACTCTACTTAACCAAATGAATCAAAAATTTTAAAGGTCAGGCTCACAAATCTATATTGTAATAAGCACCTCAATCTACATTCACTGTAGTTTAGAAAGCACAGATTAAAAAGAACTGCTAAAATTCAGAGCAGAAAGAGTTAAAGGTATAGAGAAGGGGCCAGAGATGAGGGCAGATAAGTCAGGCAAGGAACAGTTCAAGAAGTACCTTGGGTATCCAGCTAAGGAATATGATCTTTATCCTGAAAAACTATACAGAGCCACTTAATGGTTTGTTTCTCCCACAGGAAAGATCAGCGCAGCAGCATGGCAAAATAAAGCTGAGGGCTTCAAATGTGAGGTTGAGCAATCTGTGAATAGTTCTCCCAGATTCAGTAGGTTTAGAAGCTCTGAACCTGATGAGAACATGTAAAAAGTGCTACCTCTCCAAGGTAACTGATAAGTTACCTTTGCTCAGTTCTTTGCTTCACTGAAAAACATGTAGTACCCTGTCTAGTTTCAAAGTGATCCTCATGAGTGTAGGGTGCCCAGGGTCCAAACTGGTAACCTTTTTATTGAAGAAAGGGATATGAAACTATGCAACTTGCTATTATAACTAATAATTCTGCAATTTTATTCTTGAATTCCTTCAATACTAAGTACAGGACCAACCCACCTTGATGATTTACCTACATTAATTTTTTGTTAGGTACAGAACACGGCACATTAACCACTGTTAGATTCATTTGAAACTTAGCTACTTTCAATGACAATGTGGAAATAAATGACTTTAAAATATTTTATTACTGAAAGAAGACTTAACTCTTGATAATCCCTGGATCTATCAATTACACCACCAACAAGAAGTTTCCATTAATTCTCTAGCAGGCTTCCTTCTTATAATGTGTTTTAAAATCTTACTAAACTTGGTGTCATTTGCCAAATACACATCAAATTATCTTTTCATCCACTTAATTTCTAGTTGTTACACGTCATGCCAAACTTCTTTGAGTCGACTTTTCCGTTTAAGACAGCTCTGAATTCTGAAAGAAACTTTTCACTTGGCTGTTTCGCCACACAAAGCTTGAGTCAGCTTCAAGGGCCTGTTTTTGATCTATAGCACATTACTAACGAGCTTCCAAAACGAGACCTTTACATAGACTCTAAAGTTGAGAAAATACAATTATATTTTAAACTCCTCCTCTTAACCATATGATCTGGAAATTTAAGCCTTCCTCGGTTAAAGACAATATGATTAAAAATTTCCTAGTTAAAATACCATCACTGGTTAAAAATCTTATACTGGAGAACTTTATATCCTTCCTACTTCTATTGATACATTCTGTCCTAATATTTTCTATCATGGTGAGTACTCAGTCACTCAAATAATGTAGTAAATTTCAATTTCCCTCTTGTCACTATTTTAATTCTGCTAGTTTCCTAATGCCTTTTAGTATTTTCCACCTTCCTGAAATAGGCACTAACCAGAACTGTTACTTTAAAGAACTACAGCATTCAACTCATTGAAATCACACTAGCTGTTTAAGACTTTTTTTTTTTTTTTAACATATAAGGGACATTTTGTTCAGTTCTATAGTCCTGTATATCTATCTACCACGAAGAGGCTGTAAAAAAATTTGTAGCTTTAGTTCTACCTCTCCTAAACAAATGAAATAGAATTAGCTAAGATATGAGCATTCAACAATCATTTGTGTATAATAAGCTTTGGGGTTAACCAAGAGACCTTCAAGCCATATGATTCATGACTTACTACTGTCTGCTTCCAAACTTTTTCATCCTCCCAGACGCTTTGTACTCATTAAACCTCTTACCTCCTCCAGGCCCAAGCACCTGGTAACCTCTATTTTACTGTCTGTCTCTATTTGCCCATTCTAGACACTTTATATAAATGGAATTATAAAATATTTATCCTTTTGTGTCTGGCTTACTTAGTGTAATGTTTTCAGGGTTCATCCATTTGTAGCATGTTTCAGAATTCTGTTCCTTTTATGGCTGAATAATATTCCACTGTATAGATGTACCACATTTTGTTTATCCATTCATCTGTTGATGGACACTTGGGATGCTTCCACCTTTTGGCTATTATGAGTAATGCTGTTATGAATATTGGTATTCAAGTACCTGTTTTGAGCCCTTGATTTCAGTTCTTTTGGGTATATACTTAGGAGTAGAATTCCTGGGTCATAAGGTAATTCTATGTTTAACATTTTGAGAAACCACCAAACTGTTTTCCATCTGGTTTTCTTTCCATGCCTTAATCTCCTTTTTAAATGTTTCTTCTCCTGTTTCTTAAATATTTTTGTTTTCTAGGTGTCTGTACTTTGTAAACTGTACTGGAGGTTTAATCCACTAGTACTGTAGCTTTCACCATTTCCTAAGTGTGCATGACTTCCAAATCAGCCTTAACCTAATTCTATCTCATTAGCTCCACCCAAATAGCTCTCCACATTACTAGACCTCTTAATTTAGATGTGTCATGACTATAAAGTACATGTTTGTTGTAGAAAATCCTTTCTCACGTCCCAGATTTTGGAATTTAAACTTAAATTTAGAGCTGGGGCCAGCAAACCTTTTCTGTAAAGGACCAGAGAGTAAATATATTTTAAGGCTTGGAACAACATGGTTTCTGTTGCAACTACTCAGCTCTATTGTACCTGGAAAGCCAGAAAACATATGTAAATAATTGGGCATGACTTTTTTAAAATAAATTTATTTATTTTTTATTTATTTTTGCCTGCGATGGGTCTTTGTTGCGTGCGGACTTTCTCTAGTTGCAGTGAGCGGGGGCTACTCTTTGTTGCGGTGTGCGGGCTTCTCATAGCAGTGGCTTCTCTTGTTGCACAGCACAGGCTCTAGGCATGCGGGCTTCAGTAGTTGTGGTGAGTGGGCTCAGTAGATGTGGCCTGTGGGCTCTAGAGCGCAGGCTAAGTAGTTGTGGCACATGGGCTTAGTTGCTCCACAGCATATGGGATCTTCCCAGACCAGGGCTCGAACTCGTGTCCCCTGCATTGGCAGGCGGATTCTTAACCACTGCGCCACCAGGGAAGTCCATGACTGAGTTTTGTTTTGTTTGGTTTTTTAAAATTAATTAATTTATTTATTTATGCGGATTCTTAACCACTGCGCCACCAGGGAAGTCCATGACTGAGTTTTTTTTTCTTTTTAAATAAATTAATTTATTTATTTATGCAGATTCTTAACCACTGCGCCACCAGGGAAGTCCATGACTGAGTTTTGTTTGTTTGTTTATTTATGACTGCATTGGGTCTTTGTTGCTGCACGCAGGCTTCTCATTGCGGTGGCTTCTCTTGTGGCGGAGCACAGCCTCCAGGCACGCGGGCTTCAGTAGTTGTGGCTCGCTGGCTTCAGTAGTTGTGGTTCGCGGGCTCTAGAGCGCAGGCTCAGTAGTTGTGGTGCACGGGCTTAGCTGCTCTGCGGCATGTGGGATCTTCCCGGACGAGGGATCGAACCCGTGTCCCCTGCATTGGCAGGCGGATTCTTAACCACTGAGCCACCAGGGAAGCCCCATGACTGAGTTCTAATAAAACTTAATTCACAAAAGTCAGGCAGCAGGCTGGATTTGGCTCAGGGATCCTAGTTCGCCAACTGCTTGTTTAGAGAGCGCAAATTCTGGGAAAGAATTGACTGTAATAAAGAGTACCCTTTTTCTCTAATTTCAATGGCTAAAGCAAGTACTACTAGTTCAGTGGTATAACTTTCTTTGAAAATGTAACAAGAACTCAATAGGAATTTCTTATTAATTTATTAGTAAATATTTATTGAGGGTTTATTATATACCAGCTACTGTTTTAGGTACTGGGAGCACAACTCCATTATCTAAAATCTTGTATTTATATTCAAATTCTGTTTTTCTCTTGTAAAATGGAAAAATGTTTTTTATTTTATTAATGTTTTATTAATGTTTTTATTACAGTCCTATTCTTCCACTTGCCCTCTGGTTCTCATCCCTTCTTGCCTTTTCAACATCTTTACACTTTACTCTTGCCTGCAGTTATTATCCCATGTCTCCTGTATCTTCAGTCTCCCTCTATGTTAGATCATTCCTGTCTTATTTATTATTCCATTTAAAATGCCTGCCCCCTTTTATTTATCATTCTATTTCTCTGTTCCTCTTTAGAGAAAACTACTTGAAAGAGTTGTTTGTGCTCAACACCAGGCTGCACAACAGCACTTTACCCATGTTGTCAAACCAATTGGTAATCGTAATTTACATACACTTTTCAGCATTTGATGTAAATAACCATTCCCTTCTCCTAAAAAGATTTAACTCTGCCGGCTTTCTGGGTACCACACTTAACTGGCCACTCTTTCTCCGTTTTTGCTTGATCTTCTGCCCACAGATGTTTTCTTTTTTCCCCAGGCTCATCTTTTTCTTTAAACAACTCTATCTCCATCCAGTTGCTTAATCCAAAACCCTAACGTGTCATTCTTGATTGCTCCTTTGCCCTCACCCTCTACACTAATTCTATGGTCGATCCTGTGTCTCCTTCCAATATACATTTAGAATCAGTACACTTCTCTCCATTTCTACCATTTTCCTAGTCCAAGCCCTTGTCATCTCTTGCCTGGACACTGTGGTAACACTGTGAATGTACTTCATGTACTTTATGCCACCAAACTGTAAACTTAAAAATGGTTAAAATGGTAAGTTTTATGTTATGTATATTTTACTACAGTTTAAGAAAAAGAAAGAAAGAAAGGAAACCACAAAAGGATAGTTTCACTAAAGCCAAAGGTACAGAGAATCAGTAGCATCAAATCCTGCTGAGAGAGCAAGCAATATGAGGCCTGAAAACCATGCATTAGCTTCAGTATGCCAGTAGCATGGTCAAAGTAAAAGCCGATTTGTATGGAGCAAGTGGAAGAATTAATAAAAGGGTGAACGATGCAAAGATTCAAGCATCTGAATGGGCCTACAATTTAGACAGTGCACAAGGAATTACAGGAATGAGAGGCACAGATGATACTGACAAAAGGTCAAGACTTAATCTGAATTAGCCACTCTCAGAACCTACCTCTGACCACGTGAGGTGATACTGGGGTCTTGGAAAAGGTAAAAGGCTGTTGCTAAGACTTGGTTAGTAGAGCAGATAGAACAAAGATATAGTAGGGCTCGTCTGCATACGGCCCCAAGGGAGTGTCAGGATATGGTTTCTTTCCCTCAGATTGGAAGTAGTTTTGTTCTGGCCTAGAATTAGTGGTAGCAGATCTGCTCCTGCTGAGTCTAGACAGGCATAATGTGGAGGGCAGTTCCTGGACCCCCAGACAATGCTGTCATGAAGCTAGGGGTTGAGGATCAGCTGCTGAGTCCTGCTTGGTGTGGCACAGAGTGCAGTAGGACAGGTACTGTTCAGGGAAACAGAGTATCTGCTGCTCTAAAGTGATGTTCAGGCACTGTTCTAGAAGGTATTTTAAACATCACATTGTCCAACCTCCAGTTTTACAGACCGGGAGATGACTGATCTAAGTGCCACAAACTCTAGATCCAAGCCCTAATTTATTATTAAGTCACTGTGTATCCATGGGACATGCCACATAATCACGCTGGGTCTCAGTTTCCACATTTATAAAATGAAGTCTTAATTCTAAGTCACATGGCTTTATAATAGCAAAGAAATTACCAAAGCCCATATCTCTTATGTTGGTCTAGTACTTCTCCCACCAAACTGCATTATCCCCACTATTCCTGTGAAATTTACCAGAGTGCTATTTATGCCTATGGATTAATGACCTAATGAGGTAAACAGCTTTACCTCATTTCTGTATTACAAAATAGTACTATGTGTCATTTTATTAGAGTTACACAAAGCCTGATTTCTGGTAATTCTGAATCTATGTCACTTTAATTGTCATTACTTCACAAACTTTACAAATATGGAGAACAATTTTGGTCATTAAAGTTGAAATTATTTATGAAATATTTTCATTCATAAAAATGAAAATAGGCTATTTTCAAATATGTTACAGTTCTAGATTACTGTTGAAAACTCAGAAAGCAGACCAACTACCATTTTGTTTACAGTAATCTAACTGATGTTGCCACATTTCCCTGGAACCACTTTACAAATTTAAAACCTTGTTTATATCAAAATACCCTTATTCTTTAAAAAGCCATCAAAAATCATCATTCATTATACATTTTAGTGCAGACGTTTAAGTAGTCAGGTGAACTGAAGATCTAAAAAGAGAGAAAAGCCAATCATTAAATTAAGAGAGGCATTTACAGAAAAGGAACAGGTTAGAATGATTGATCAAAATGAGCTCTGATTCCTCCTGAAATTGGACTTTTATGACTTCCTTCTTCCTCATCAAAAATTTAATTTCTTCCCTGTATAAACCTACAAAATATAGTTGGATTTTAATGAGAAGCTTATACCACTGTTTTAGGTGAAACCTCTAATTTTCCTTTTAATGTTAAAGCATTCAACAACAGACACCTGGGTATCAGTAACTGCACACGGATAGACTGGCTCCCTAATTGTTATAGTAATGAACGTGAAAGAGCTCCATGAGTTCTCAGTACGCTCCTTCAGATCTGGGATCAAAACATGTCTATCATTCTTGCTATAACCTGTTACTTTCTAAAGAGATATTAAAATTACACAAACTACAACAGTATACAAGAAATTTTTTTAAATGGAGAGGTTTGGTGTGACAATTGTCCTCAGTTTATCACATGTGGCATTTTACTTCATTTAACGCATCCGTTAAGAAAACTTAGCTCTTTGGATCTATGTGGCAAAACGGATCTGGAGCCAAGCAGCCTTGGGTTTAACTCTCTTATTTTTTATTAACCATGGCCTTTTTTATTAACTATGGCCTTAGTTAATTAAGTCTGTTAATCTCCTTGAGCTGCATTTCTTTTGTAAAATGGGAATAATACCTGCCCAACTTTTTGCTGGGGTTATGAAGAGGTATTACACACTATGTTACAGACAACTCTATGAATGCAGTGAGCTCTGTAATCGGTATCACAAGTGGGAAAAAAAATTAGCGAAAAAATGTGTTTATTATTAAGTATAAAGCAAATGAGAAATTCAACGTCATTCTAAGAACCGTTCTAAACAATGCTAAGACAGTACTTTAAAATAGGCTTTTGAATATTAAAACAAAATCACATTTAAATGAAAGCACTTCCAAATTAGGATAAGCAAATCAACACTTTAAGAGCAGCGGAAAGTATTAGTTTCTTGATAGTAGATTAAGTGTAAAGAAATCATAAGCAGAAATGTTAAGTACTAGTGGAACATGAACAAGTAAAAAGCTATTGAAAACATTTCATTACACACAAAACATTTTAGTATCTTCAATTACAGAAATTCAGACTAAAAGCAACCAAACACTTCAACAAATTAATCAATTCTGTCAGCAGGTGGCTCTAGTGACTCTGAAATAACTTAATATCAAATACTATAAACAAAATATATAGTAAAAATGTACTGAATCTCAGAAATTTGGAGTCAAAAAGAGTCACATTAATACTTCAATCCAAGCCCTGTTTTTCAAATGAAGATACAAAAGCCTACCATAATTAAGTGGCTTAAGTCTATCATAATTAAGTATGTTAGTGGCAGAACAAAACTGAAAACCCAGATATCTCTTTTTAGTACTTTCAAGTCAACAAAGAGGCATTTACTGTATTGCCAGGCATAGTACTAAAAGCCCTCCTCCAAAATAATTCACCTATAACTTAGATATGTCACATTTACTAATTTGTCTACCTCATCCAAAAATACACATAGTTATATAAAAGCTCATTATAAAGACTTCTAAAGGAATATTTGGTAGTAATAATAATGTTAAAAGGAGTACAATGTTACCAATTATGTTCCCAGTCTCTGAGAGGAAAAAGTAATTTGGCTCTTCTTTTTTAAAAAGGCTAGGAAAGAATAAATTTAACACTCCCCATTTATACCTCTTCCCACTTCCCAGCTCCAGAAGGGTTTCTCATCTTTGCTTCTTTAACCAATTTAGTAATTCAGATGGAATGTCAGATGTAAAATAGGTAAGAAGCAACAGAATAGGTCAATTTCTACCAATTAGGATAAAAAACACACAATTCTAATAAATGGCTGTACTCTGGCTCACTTTCCTATCCATCTAGTGGTAATGGAGTCTAGGTTTTCTTTCATATTTCTTATCTTTGAGCAGAGACCTGATGAGAATACCTTTGTTACATGCAATCATATATTATACTGAATTTACTACTCCTAAAACTAAAGCTACTACTTACATGAACCATATATCAAAATAAATCAGCTGTTATATAGATATCATTTTTTGTAACAGTATTAGAAAAGGAGCTATAATAGAAATAAGCCTAAAATCAACACATCAATAAGTTCTGCCTCTGCCACTTAACTGCTCTGTGACTTCAGTTTCCTCACCTATAATTTGAAAATAATATCTACACCTCATACGTACGTCTTTATCTTTCTTATTCAGAAAGAAACAGATCATTATGATCTCACTTAGAATTTTTATAACTAGCCTAGGCTTCATTGTTCTTTTCTCTTCTGAGAGCCTATACTTTGTTATTTGGTCTAGAACTTCTCTATCCAATACAGCAGCCTCTAGACATGTGCTACTGAACACCTGAAATGCGGCTAGTTTGAACTGAGAGGCACTGGAGGTGTAAAACCAACTCTTGGCAAGGTAATAGGGAACAGAAAATAGCAAAATACAAGATCCCTAACTCTGCAGGAAACGTAAAACAAACCCAAGATTTTTTAAAACTTAGTAATGAGAGGAAAAGAAATATGTAACAAAGAAGCTGGACTTGATGGGAATAATGAGTCTTATTTTAGAGACACAATAATCCAACAGCAAACATCACTGAGTATGAAAATACCAGACTAGAGCTTAGCAAACCCATTCTTCATAGATCCTGAACCAGACCTTCAATTTCCTATCTATAAAATGCTACAGATAGCATGAACTCTATCTAGATGAACTCAGACTAGATGAACATTAAGTGATCAAATAAATTCCCCTTTACAGCCTTAGAAGTGAGCATAAATTTGGTCTAGTACACTAATTCACTCAATAAGCAATCATCAAGTACCTCCTAAACTTTATATTAGTTTATTAGTGATATATTATAATTTAGCAGTACAATATTTAAAAAAATATAACATATAATTAATAACATTATATAGCCACATGAGTGTAATAAAATGTAATTCTCTCTCTTTTTAAAAAACATTTTGAAATAATTATGTAGCTTCACAGGATCCTGCATCAACACAACTATAGTATCTTCTGATTACTTATTTGAAATAAAAAGGAAGCAACATGTTAATTACATCAACATTTCTTATGAAAACAGCTCCAAAAGCTTTATGTATCTGTGGGAATGGGTGGTGGGGTGATGTGATTTAAGGATCTTTTTAAGCTTCCAGGTTTTATATATTTATATATACATAGAGAGAAAAGTTTTTAAGTCTGAAAATTAAACCACAAAAATTCTGATAGTTGTCACATAACAGAAACTGGTACTAGCTATCCTTTCTGTGTCCACTGAGTAGAGGATACTATGCCCAAAGGACATAGACACTTGTATGTGGAATAGAAAAAACTAATTTCCTAAAACAGAAATGTTCTTTAAAAAATCGTCATTCTGTAATTACCTACAAACTGATCATTTTCTCATAATAAAAATGGCCACATTTGTATTAGGAAAGATTTGGCTCCACAATATAAATCATAATTTTTCTATACATGCTCTATAAATGAATTTAATAAAGAACATAGGCAGAAAGCAATCCCCTACACTGCCCTCTTTCAATATATTATTCATTCTCTTTTAACTGCATAATTGATATGTGGCTTTCATTTTGTTTGTGAATTACCTTACAGTACACATACTAAACATGCAAACAAGGCAAAGCTGTATCTCACATTGTATACTGGACTAATTCCTATCTGGTATATAAATAATATTTCATAAATTACATCTTGTATTCAGTGCTTAAGAGGCCAATTTAAAAAAAGACTGTCAAGGCGAATATTTTTAGGAAGCAAAGAATCTTTGATTATTACCAATAAACGCCTATAACTATCATCAGATATAGATTTGCATCTATCAGATGCTATACATTAAGAAAAACTAGTACTTTAGCCTGGGAACCTCTTGCCTGTCAAGCCCTGCTTCCAGGTTCTTTCCTTCCTTAGTAGTGTCACTACCTGGGCAGAATGAATGTCAATCAACTGTCATAAGAGTGCCATGTTTGGGAATCTATTATTTTACAACAAAAATAACACACAGTGTAAAAAAAATGACTTTTAAAAACTGTTATTATAATAATCATATAGTTAAATGGACTATGTAGCATATTACAGGAATACTAGAGAGCATCCCTGAGTCTTTCTCAGTGGCAGAAGCAGGAGTGGTGAAAACACTTCTAGACCATTTGAAATGCCAGCCAAAGGAGAATATTAACTGCAATTTTTGTCCTTTCTACATACCAGTTTTAGGAGCTCAAAAATAAATAAATTTGTTTGTTTTCTTTTTTAACTTGAATTCAGCTTTCTGGTCAATGAGCAACCCGTTTAGCACAATACAACTACATATTGAATCCGAGAGCAAACATATGCATCTTTCCATCCTTTAGATTCCAACACTGTCACATGAACCCCTTGCAATTTTCAAAAACAATCAATTTTCACAGCAATAACTTAGTGTTAATGTAGTGGTCTTTCAAGATCAAAATAAAATGAAATCTATCCACACAACTGCCAAGACCAAAGAGTTAGAGGCAAGGAAGAACCTTTCACTGAATCCCTCAGAAATGGCTCCCATAAAAGCAAAAAGTGGCAAAGTACACATCTAGAAGGAAATACTCCCTTTTTCTTACTTAAAAATGGCCTGAATTTTATTTTTCAACTCAACTTTTTAAAAAACGAAGTAATTACTGTGTTTAAACGGATATTACAATTTTTTAAAGATTCAAATTTAAAACCAAATTAATTTTCCAATATAAACATGAAAGATCTTACAATTTAAAAAAACAATAACCTGTTACCTTGACTCTTGATGTCAACAATTAGCAAATGGAAAAGACAAAAAAAATCTGAAAAAGATAGAGCATTTTGGCTCAAAAGTTATTTACAAAGTAATTTTAGTTAAAGGAATTTTTGCCTTTAAACTTCTGACATTTTATTTTAGCCAAGAGTCTAAAATGAGAAAAAATATAAATGCAAATCAAGCACTGCTTGGTTGTGCTAAAATAATTACATGAAATATTTTGCCCTTCCCTATCCAAAATACCTTTAATTTAAATACTTACTCTGAGCCTGCAGCCATTTCCAAGTATGACGTTTCTGCTGTATCAACCCCCAATGGGATCACTATGCTCATGACGTTCGCCTCTGGTAAATTCGATTACTATGGAGTCCTATGCATTGGTATCCAAAACACTGGGGCATGCCAGCCACAGTGCTCATTGCAAACATCTAAGTGCATCCACAAACCCTGTTTAAAAGAAAAGGGAACCAAAAGTTAAGAATCATCTTCATATTCCCAACAACAGTCAACCTATAACAAAGGTAAGTAAAATACATGAAGAAAGCATTCTTTATTAAAATATCAATACCAACTGGAATTTGCTCAAGGAGTCTCTATTTTGTTTATTTTTCTGGAATTAAATTATGAGATTATGATCAAAAGAAAAGTTTCTGAATCATAATCTTCCTTAGGGAATGAATTTAGGATGCCAAAAGAAGGATTACTAAGGCATATTGCTTAGTGAGGAACCAACAAATATTATTCATTTTGAAAGATAAAACAGAATTTCTTATAGCACTATCCAAAACTAAGTCTTCTTGGTTCAGTGAATGATTTAACAATAAACTAACAAATATTGAGACTTACTGTGGACTAGGCACCATACTAAGCTTTTACATGGATGGTCTATTTAATCCTCACAACTCTGAGATAGGGATCTCCATTTTACCACCGAGGAATTCAAAAGCAACTAAGGTTAAATAACATAACCAAAGTTGCTCAGTTTAAGAGATAAAACCAGAATTTGAACCAATTCTACTCTATTGTTTATATATTTTTTTAAAAAATCTATTTTATTTGTAATAAAGTCAATTGTTTTATAGTGGTTGTCATTTTCCATACTACATAAATACATGTATATGGAGGGAGTTTATTTCTCCAGTTTTCTCCCATGAGTTAATGATCCCTAATACAGGCAATTAGAAGAGAAATATACTTGAATATTTTTAAATATTCTTGTCATATACTTGAATACTTATTTTTAAACAAACTTACCATAGTAACAAAAACATATTCAGCTTCCATATCAATTTTTCTAATCTAAATTCACTGTTTAACACCTGCTATATGTACTACGTGTGAAATACCTACTCGAAATATTTTCAGCAATGATACAGTACAACTCGGAACAAAGCAGACAGAGATAACCATATAAACAAGAGAAACAGTCAACATTGTCCCTCTCATGTTACACCTGAAATACTGAAGAGAAGTGTTTCTTCAAATAGCAATTCTTGTATTTATCTTTAATTTTTACAAGTAAGCTTGAGAATATCTACTCAGGTTAATTCCTATTTCACAGATGATGCAGACTGTGAGCTCATATCTTATGGGAAAAAAATACCAAAATATGGAAATAACGAGGTAATAGTGGTTTGAATTATCCAAGAAAACGAGCCTTTACTTTTAAACCATGTAAAACTGGGGGAGAGCTACTAGATTTCAAGTTACAACAAAAATATACAATAACAGGCAATTGCACTTAAAAGTGAAAAACATGAGCATTGGAGCCTATCTCTAACTCTCTAACAGTAGATGTGTGAGCTAGGCAAGTTATTTAACCACTCTAAGCCTCAGGTTCCTTGTTTATAAATGGGTATATATCCTCCTATGATTTCTGTGAAGAAAATGAAATAATGACTGTAAAGCATTTCATACACTACATTATGCATATTTAGCAATCAATAAGTGGTAGTCACATAAGAAGAGTTGATCTTATTTCATAACCAAAAAACTGTGTAGATAAAAAAAACTCTTTAGCTCTCATTGAAAGAGAATCTTCTAATAGTTTTTGAAAATAAAGTATGTAATTATGGTTCTCTATTTGCTACGATTTTACAGTTTTCACCAAATTAAAATCATCCTCTTAAAAAAAAAATCATTCTTTAAAAACAATTAAAGCAGGGTGAGACAAAGGAAAAATTGCCCTACCTCTTTTTCTGCACCTGCGACTGTTTTAGAATTACGTCATAAAAAGCTATATTAACCTGCACAAAGCTATAAAATTATAAAATTTCTAAATGACAAAATGCAAGCAATATATAAATCAAATGTTATATTATTCTGTATTTCTTTAAAATATTGAAAACTTGGACCTAAGAACAGACAATTAAAATTAAAAAAAAAAATTTTCCTCCTGTTGGTAGCATCTAGTTGGTAGAAGTTTTCTTTAGCTCAGCTTATCCTAACATTTGACTCACAGGAAATCTTATATTTTAGGTATATGTTGTTAAATATTTAGTTGTATGTTTTTTTTAAAACCAGAGGCAGAAACTAGAAAGCAGAAGTCAAATAATTATGTATTCTTTTAGGTAACTGAGTAATATTTCCAACCTACAATTTATTTGAATACATATTTAATAGTGTCCCCCATTTTTATATAAATATACAGTCCTTAATAAACACTATATTTGAGCTGTTTTTAAATAGCAGTGAAGAGTTTGCCATAAGCCTATTTCAGACAATGGCTTATATTTTTGTGATTACTGCCTGTCTCTCAAATCCTGCACAGTGCGTAGAACATAAAAGGCACTCTACAAAGAACTGGTGAATGAATTAAAGCAGCCGGGATGAAACTGCAGTTCTGGCCTCATTAACCAAATGAGTTGTCAACCTATACAATTAAGCGCTATAAAAACAACCACATGGCACCTTTTCCAGAAATGCATCTCTCATCTAGAATCACAGAAGCTCATCCCCAGGATAACAACTCATCATCACATCCGTAACAGAACCACAGACTCTGAGTTTGATTCAGCAAACAAGATGATCTCACAAATTTACTCACAAGAGGTCAGAAGGCAAGAGGTCATACCTACTGAGACCATAAAGTGGCAAATATTTCACTATATTCATTAATATCAAAAACTCCATAGCCAGAAAACTCACGCTGTTCAAAAATCCAGCTGATACTTAAAGCATAAATTCATTAGGGTCTTTAAAAATAAGAAAAAAAGAAAGGGAAAGACAATGTAGTAAACAGAAAAGATGTGAGCTTATAACATAGGCATAACTAGAGAAAAACAATTCAACACAATACAAACAACTACCACAAAGCTTTCATATCTTACATGTGAACAAAAAACTGGTTATACAACTGGCAAGTAAAATATATACAAAATACATTGAGAATAAATGGCAGCCATTAAAGAAATAATATAAAAGGAAATACCATGAGATGTCTGGTAAATCTGAGGTCCAAGAAAGAATAAATGTCTTCACAAAACCTCCTATCCAGAATAGACCTAGAAACCAAGTGAACATAGGAGTATTGAGCTGTTTATAAATGGCATAAAATTATAGGTATTGATACTTCTGTCTAACATGGAACCTAAAATCAAAGGGACTCAAATAAAGACAGCAGCTAATTCTTAAAAAAATAAATTTATTCTTCACTCTTTTATACAAATGAATGTAAACACAAGTAAAGGAAACAATGCTAAATACCAAATCAAACTGGAAAGAAACTGGGAAAAAACGATATTAAAAACAGATTTAGGGGAATTCCCTGGTGGTTCAGTGATTAGGACTCTGCACTTTCACTGCTGAGGTGTGGGTTCAATCCCTAGTCAGGGAACTAAGATCCCACAAGCCTCGTGGCATGGCCAAAAAATCACACAAAAAACAAAAAATACAAAACAAACAAAAACCAAAACAAACAAACAAAACAACCCCACAGATTTAGCAGAGCAAAGGCATTGATACCAAAACAAAACCAAACAAAACCCTAAAGTAGGAAAAATGAGATAAAAGGCAAGAAGGAAAAGCAATTAAATTAGAAAACAGTTTATCAGAAGAACTGGAAAACTGAGGCTGCTTTTAAGACCACATTAAGAAGTTCAAAAAACAAAAAAATACCACTGAAAAGATAAATATGATACCCAAAAGGCAGAAAAGATGAAAATATGAGGAAAATTTTTTTCTAAAATTACAAATAAAGGGCCCAACCCAATTTAACAATCTCTTTGAGGAAAGGGTCATTTATTATTACCTTTCAGTCCTTAATAAACACCTTACATAGAGCTCAATAAATATTTAAAATTAAATCCATGTTTACATTTTGGACCTATAACAAGAGAATTAGCGGGTGAATCTGGGGCTGAATTACTAATAGAAATGAAACAAAGAAACTTGAAAGAAATTGTGAGGTACCACATACCTGAGCTCTTCTTATAAATCAGAAATTAAACTGCCCTCATTATTCATTTATGATTTTAATTTTACTTACAGCTGTTGACTAAGGTATAACAAAAAAGGATACTAGTTAATCAAAATCTATTACCAAGTTACTACCTACGAAACTTTGGTCAACTCATTTCACTATTCTGGGCTTCAACTATAAATGGAGGCAGGTTAGGCTGATGATCTTACAGTTTAAATCTTACAATCACAAGTACATTAACAGATTAGTCCTGATAATCAAAATGACAGATAAATATCAGATTCTAAAAAGAATAAGACAATAGAATGAATTATGTATTTCTCTAACTGGGTTAATGTTAGTATTAGCCAGTGCTCTATAAGCACTTACCTGATACTCAAACGTCCCCAAATAGAGGTTATAATAATAATGATGATAAAATAAATACTGCTTACAATGCTTAATCCTCACAATGAGCCTATGGCATAGGTACATTTATTACCCCATTTCACAGATAAGGCAGAGAAGTTAAACTTGTCCAAAGTTCCATAGCTAATAAATAGAAGAATCAGGTTTTGAACCCTAACAGTCTGATTCCAGAACCTACACAGTAGTTTCCCTGAAATTAAAATTTGCCAGATGATTGGTAAAATAAATAAAATAAAATCCAGAATTTACAGTTAAGGGGGAAAAACTGACAACTGCCTCTCTCAAAAAGAGGAGAAATTAAATAACTACATAATTGTTTCACTGCAGAACATCTGGACTGCATTCATTCTGGCACACTAAATGAAAAAACAGTAACAAAATCTACTTTGCTCCTCCCCGAAACCTAATCTACTTAATAAACCTACATGCATTCCACAGCAATGCATTAAAACACTACAAAGTAAAGATGCATGGGCTCAAAGTCTAAAATTTGCATTTAAAGTATTTCAGGGACAGTGCAAAGCACATACTCAAAGGATAAAAATATTTAAATTCCCTATTATTTTTCAGGGACAAACAGATGCCTTGCTAGTGAATTGAAAGCAACCCAGAAGTTAAGGGAACCAGGCTCCAAATTTGAGATTACTAATGTATACATAAGTATCCTCAATTCCTTATATAGAACTATTTGTTAAGCAAAGACCACCTATCTAACCAGTTGAATTTTAACTTGAGTCTCCCTTTGATAACCATTTCATTCCTAGAGATAAAGAATTTCACCAATTCAACTTACACTATAATCTTTTATAGCAAATAAACTCTCTATTTAAAAAATCTTTCTTCTGGTAGTCAGGATTAATGTTGATGGATCTACATGAAAAATGGAAACCTATATATAAAATTCAATGTTCAAAACACAGTTTCTGGTTCTATACAAGAGTTCCACAGAGTTTCACCATACCATATTTTAGTACAATTCCAACCACTAGTACTAAATTCAATATCAAAATAGCAATGCTCCAGTTTTCACACTCTGCCACCTATTAATAATGGTTACTTATTCTCTTGAAGCCTTAGTTCCTCATCTGTAAATAGGAATAATCATAGAACATATTTCTGAATTGTTTCAAGGATTCTGTGTGCCACTCAGTTAAGTATTAGCTATGATTACCAGATAACATTTCTGGGAATTAAATATTTAGGAAAAGTCCTTAAAAAGATGAGTATTGGACCATATGATATCACTTACGATATCACTGGAATCTAAAACATGATACAAATGAACTTATTTACAAAACAGAAACAGACTCACAGACATAAAAAACAAATTTATGGTTACCAAAGGGAAAGGGGGTTGGGGAGGAATAAATTAGGAGTTTGGGATTAGCAGACACCAACTACACATAAAATAGATAAACAACAAGGTCCTACTGCATAGCACAGGGAACTATATTCAATATCCTGTAATAAACTGTAACGGAAAAGAAAAAAAAAAGTATTGGAGAACAATTCTCAGCTATTGTACTTGTAAAAGTCAAGTAAACTATTAAGAATTTCTGATCTATTCTAGAATCCATTCTTGTCAGTAAAGGAGAAAGGATGCTGCTGTGTTGGACTGCAAATCAGAGAATGTGATAGAAGTAGCTTCACTTAAAAAGGCAACAGCCAGGGACTTCCCTGGCGGTCCATCCGCTAAGACTCCACACTTCCACTGCAGGGGCCCGGCTTTGATCCCAGGTGGGGGAACTAAGAGTCTGCATGCTGTGTGGTATGGCGGAAAAAAAGGAGAAGGGGGGGGGAAAAAAAAAGCCAACAGCCAAACCTCTTTATTATAAACTCTAAACATACTGTTTCGATTATTTTCTTAAAATAAAATCAGAGTAATGGTTAAAATAACTAGGGCATCAGGCCCTTAAAATCCTTTTTACAGAATTTTTGTCAAAACAAGATTGGCTCTAGTAAGAGTAAATTCTTTAAAGAATAAGCCAATGCCAACCCTCATGATACTACCCAACGAGCACCAAACCACCCCTATACAGTTAAGAATGAGGCACTTTCCCAAATCAGCCAGTATTTGGCAGTACTTCACACTGGCTTACCTTGCAACCCAGTTTACCTTATCTTCAGCTCACTAGAGATTTGATATTGTAATCAAAATAAATTAAAGTATCAAGAAGTACAACCTTTAAAAAAAAATGACTACAAAGAGTGAGGCTTAGTGTAAATTTTGGTTGATAATGATGTGCCAATGTTGGTTCATAGAATGTAACAAATGTACCATGATGATGAGAAAAGTTGATGGTGAATATGATATTCTGAACTGTTTGGCATCATATAATGGGGTACCACTCTAACAGGGTTTGGGGAAGCTATTCGAAACACCAATTCTTCAACCTGTCAAAGTACTGGTACACTCCTCTATTACCACCCCAAAACAACCTTGAATTAAAATAATTAATTTCAATACTATCCAGTTTTTTAATGTACCACATCATTATTTTAAAACAATATTCATCATTCCCTAAAGTGTTGGAGGTCACTAACCTCTGGTGTAAAATCTAACAAAATGTAGCCTTTGAAGCAATTCAGTGATTGGTAACTGGTTAGTCTCTGGGTGCAAATGTACAATTTCTGTTTCCTACACACACAAACTATTTTTAGAATGAGTTCAGTCTTTGTTCATACCCGAGGATATAAGTAACAAAAGTGATTTCATTCTAAACAGTTACCTATTCCCACTTTCTACTTGCCATGTGGCCCAGGACTATATGCCGTAGAATGTACTGCTTGATATACAAACACAGAAGAAAAAGAATCTTCAAATTTAAGAATTTCATCTTCCCAATTCCTTAAAATCTTACTTTTCTGTACAAAAGTAATGAGTACTGTAAAGCATAACACCACATACTTAAGTGGGTTCTAAACCTTCCTTTAGTTAAAAAAAAAAAAAAAAAATTGTTGTCTACGTGAGCAATTTTTAAACTGTACTCCCAATAGTCCTAACAGAGTTGGGGATTGAGATAATAAAAGACAACAGAGTCAGGGAAGTTAACAAAAGAAAATGAGAGACAATATGTTCTGTAGATTTAAAAGGAAAAGTCTGAAGCTGCATGTTCTATGGGGTAGCTACTAAACGAGAAAATAACATTAAGTGGAACACTACTTAGCATTATAAAGGAATGAACTACAGATACATGCAACACCTTGGATGAATCTCAAGGAAACTGTACTGAGTGAAACAAAGCCAATCTCAAAAATGTCACACATACTGTATAATTTCATTTATCTAACGTTCTTGAATGACAAATTATAGAAAAAGAGAAGTGTGGTAGTAAGAGCGCAACACCAGGGATCCTTGTGGTGATGGAACTGTTCTGTATCTTAACTGTGGTGGTGGAGATATGAACCTACATATGATAAAAATGAAAAGAACTATATACACACAACACACACACAAGTACAAGTAAAACTGGGGAAATCTGAACATAATGGGTGAACTGAATCAATGTCAATATTGTGGTCATATTGTGCTACAGTTTTGCAAGATGTTACCACTGAGGGAAACCAGGGAAAGGATACAGAATTTCTCTCTATTATTTCTTACAATTGCCTCAAAATTAAAACTTTTAAAAGTGACATTAAAATTGTGGCCTTCAAACTTTGACTATTGATAGAAACTTTCCTACAAATAAAATCTTACACAGAAATCTAATCATCTATTTTTATTCTAGGATTAAAAAAACGTTTTAATCTCCTATGCTTTTCCCAGTGATTGCTAGTGTCAACTTTAAATGTTGTGTTAAGGAGGCTACAGCCAGATACAAATGGGAGGTGGCCCCAGTGATTAATGGTATTTGCTAATGGGCACAGTAGGCCCATTATTTGCTTTTTTACTTTATTATTTGCTATGTCTGCGGTTAAAGAAGGTGGCAAGAGAATGTCCCTGCCTGCACATCCTCCCACCTTCCAGTTAAGTTCCATTAAAAACCTAAGAATTCCTGGAGAATAGTTTGAAAATCATTGGCTAAAAGAAAATACTTACTGACTCAACATGTGACATAAAAAACTTATCGCACTGGTGAATTCTCTTGTCCAAAGGCAAAAAACAAAAACAAACAGAAAAACAGTCTTCCAAAAAGTAGTGTTAAAACATCGTAATTAAAAATCAAACAAAATCAACAATAAAAATCCTGCATTTATCTTTTAGTCACTCAACCTATACAATCAAGCTGGTTCATTCTTGCCTTTTTAGCCTTCAAATAAGTATGTCACCAGGAGAGGGCATACTTTTCGACTGAAACAAACTCGGTAATAATTTTATTCTCTCATTCTTGATTCTAATCTCAAGCAAAACAATGTCCTCACTCTTCAGGATGAACTAAGTATTCCTTCTATCACTATTTTAATCATTTCTTTTAGTCTGAACCTTGAATCCTCTTGTTTCCCTATATAAAAACAAGAAATGTGCATCAAATCTAATTAATTAATAGGATTTAAACAAATCTTTCTGATCCTACTGTCTACATTTTCTTATCTCAGACCTAGTCTACCAGATTTTCTAAGTAGTCTCTCACCCTATTCTGACTTGACCTTTAAACCAGTGGTTCTCAAACACAGATCTACAAAATGCCACTTTTCATATACCTGGGGTTAGGGGTTGAAAATAACAGATTCACGGGCCTCACCCTAGAGATTCTGATTAAGTAGGTCTGGGATGTGGCCTGGATGTCTTAAAAAAAACAAAAAAGAAGAAAGACATTTGCTCCAGTGCTCTATTTTAGAACACTTGCTGAAACACTGAATATACTTCAAAGCCCACTAGTTTCCTAATTTTGCCCTCTTCAAAAAAGCATAATAGCTCACAATAATAACAGGTTCCTAATCTTGGCATTATCAGGTTACCCTGGTTCCATACTAATATCCCAATATATAAATCCACTGATTATGTCAGTCTTTTTGTGATTGTTGGCATATCCTTGTTCATTCTCCTTCAAGTTTTCAAAAGTCATTTTCCTCTATTTATATCCATCCCACTCTATAAATAAAAATCTTACTAAACCTTCGAGGATTGTTTAAGTACCAGCGCTTCCTTGAAGCCTCAACTTCCCAACTTTGACATCTCTGCCACAAAACTAGCTTTCAGATCTCCAGCAGATCAACCTCTTGAGCACTGTTTCCTTATCTGCAAACAAAAATTTGACCAGGTTAACTCAAAAAACTGTTACAGCTATAAGGCCTCTTATACACTAATCTCTTCCCTTCTTAACTTCCCAAAGAATATTATTACTTACATTTTTTTAACCACTGGTTTATATTTTGACACACTTTTTGGAAACAAGTGTTAGATATACAGCTTCCACAAATAGATCATGTACTTCACTCTATAGCAAGAACTGAAATATTTACATACTAGCTCTCAAAGCTTGGAATATAGTGGCTAAGATACCACCTAAGTTATTCTTGCTTAAACCACACTTCCTTTAACACATTTAATCCTCTCCTCTCCTTTTAGATGAACGTGAACATACCTTAAAAACAAAACAAAAAATCTGCCATTAAAGAACGTTAGCGACTGATTTCCTTTTGGAACCTTTTTTTAATTGCGTCTTTCTCCCTTATTACTCTATAAAATCTGGTTGTCCTTTAAGGCTCAATCCTCCCCATTATTAGTCTCCACCAATCTTGGATATAACCATTAATTCCTGATTTCCTATTCCTAGCCATCTACAAGATATATATCTATTCAAATACCCGCCATCACTACAAAAATCAAACTTTCCAACTGAATCTTTTTCACACACCTTCTTCCATTCCATTTTTTATTAGTACCCTTTTCTCCCAGTTCTCTTTTTAATCGTTCTTTTCTCTAGTTTATTACATTTGGTCATAGAGTCTTCTGTGCCTCCCCAGTGTTTGATTCACTCTTCCTCAATTTCTGTGGCCCCCACCACGATCTTCATCATCTGAAAAATTTCCAACAATCAACAACTCTTCCAGCTTATCACCATCAAGTTCTGAGTACTTTGTCTCCAAACAATGGAAGACATCTTGAGTGTTAAGCATTTCTCCCCCCAAATTATGGCAACTATTCTTTCAAAATATAATAAATTCAAATTCATTCATTTAACATACTTATTGAGCATATACTATTCCCTGGATACTGTTCTAAGTGCTGGGGAATGAGCAGTGAACAAAATTAAGCTGCCCTTCTTTCTAGAGTAATGAAAACAAAAACAAAAATAAACAAACGGGACCTAATGAAACTTAAAAGCTTTTGCACAGCAAAGGAAACCATAAACAAGGCAAAAAGACAACCCTCAGGATGGGAGAAAATTAAGTTGCCCTTAAGACACCTGAAATGAGCTATGACAATCTAATATAATCAAGGGTATCTTAGAATAGTTTTCTTAAGTAACTGCCTTGGAGTAATAATTTGTGTATTCTCATTACCTTGCCAAGAACGAGTCCTTTTTAAGGATCAGTGGAAAGCTATGATGATTTTCAAATGACTTTAATTAAAATTCTCGATCAGTCACTCTTTAGCTATGTGACCCTCAGTCTCTCTAGGCCTCTCATGAAAAATGGGTAAAAGATCTACCTGCAGAGTTGCTGTGCAGAGAAAATAAGATATGTAAATACACTGTAGATACTCATTTATGGATGTTAGTGTTGTGCCTCTTAGAATTAAAGCCATGAAGTTTATATTTTCCAATCCAAAGATAATTTAATCAATTCCAGTCAAAATATTGTTGGCTACCAAGGACATACAAATGGTGAAAGAACACATGAAAGAACAAATGGTTAAAGAACACATGTGTTTAAAATATTTACTTTTGGGCTTCCCTGGTGGCGCAGTGGTTAAGAATCCACCCGCCAATGCAGGGGACATGGGTTCAAGCCCTGGTCTGGGAAGATCCCATGTGCCGCGGAGCAACTAAGCCCGTGCGCCACAACTACTGAGCCTGCGTTCTGGAGCCCGCGAGCCACAACTACTGAAGCGCGTACGCCTAGAGCCCGTGCTCCACAACAAGAGAAGCCACTGCAATGAGAAGCCCGCGCACCGCAACGAAGAGTAGCCCCCACTCCGCGCAACTGGAGAAAGTCCATACACAGCAACAAAGACCCAACACAGCCAAAAAATAAATAAATAATAGATAAATAAATTTTAAAATTTACTATCAAATCTTAAGTCTAAAATAAGAGTACTTTAATTTCTAAGTATCTAACAACCTACAAAGCCAGCAAGAGACCAAAATGAATAAAAAAAGGAAAAATACTTTCCATGTTTAAACCGTTTACTTTTATGGAATTTTTCCCAGTCCTTTGACCCCAGGGCTTACAGTATTCAAAGATCAGCTTCCCCCTCTTCATATGTTAATATAAAAACAAAAACCAAAATCTAGAAATAGAGGACTGGTGTATTACTACTAGAGAGTTGAAACTTAGAGAAAAAGTCTATGCATCTTACTCAAAAATGAATTACGGCATTAACAGATCTAAGTCTCTATTAGAAAAGCTTTTAGAGGCATATAATCACTGAGAAATTTTACAATAAAGAAAAAAATAAAGTGTCAAGAATGAAGTTGGTAGATACAACGAGTTCTATAGTGACCAGTATATTTGCTATAAGACAGGCTGCACCCACTTTCACTTTCAAACTTCATTGTAAAGACCTTTATGTGAAGAGATTAAATGAAAAATAATCCACATGTACTGAGCTGACCGGCCACTCTTATAAAAGTCATTTGAACATGAAGAAAGAAGTTGCTGTGTGAAGTCAGGGACCAAACTAGAAATACTTTTGCCCAAATCCATAATGAACCACTTACTTCAGTCTATAAGAAGCATAAACCTGAAACTTCTTCTAAGTGATAGTTTAGGCTATACCAGCAGAATGTCTTCTGAAATCTCCACCATGACTCTAGATTAAATTTCAATGATAAATATCACAGCTTCTCAGATACTCTCAAAGTAAATACACAACAAAAGAACTTTCGTGTTTTGGCACAACCACACCACATCCATAAAATCCGCCAGTTTTAACACGGAATTAAAAAATCAAGCAGCTACTACATTAATGTATAACTAAAAAGTTACTACTAACATAGAGCAACTAGGTTACAACACACCAATTACAGGCTGAAATTTGAAAATGAAACAAACTGATCCCAGGTATATTAGCCAACACAATCATCAGCTACTTCCTTTAGGAAATATGTGCAAGATAAG
The DNA here is from genome assembly GCF_009873245.2 of Balaenoptera musculus. Lineage (NCBI taxonomy): Eukaryota > Metazoa > Chordata > Mammalia > Artiodactyla > Balaenopteridae > Balaenoptera > Balaenoptera musculus. The sequence goes on along the minus strand of NC_045793.1, from coordinate 89,378,338 downwards.
CAAGCCAAAATTAGTAGCTACCATGATGCTTCCACATAGAGGGCATTCAACTATCTGCCACTAAATGAATCTAATTTATAATACTATCAGAGTTAGAAAGGTCCTAAAGAAGAGTACAACTTAAATCTCACAAGATAACAAAGGCTATTGGATCTTAAAATGTCAATGTATCTGTTAAATTCTAGAGACAAATGAAATCTGTCATTTCATCTAGGTAGGGTCATATAAACCCCATTGGACAAACCTGAGTCTAATTCTGAAAGAACATTTTTAGATCTCCAGGATACTAAATGAAAAAAGAAAGTTACAGAATACAGTTAAGATCCATCCTGTTTTGGATTAAACAGAGAAATCTGGATTTATATACAAAAAATAGGGACTAGAAGTTTGAGTTCATCAGAGTCCGTCATTTAACATGGAGAATCATGAAAAAATTATATATAAATTATTATAAAGACTGTATTTTTAATTTATAATATCATTCATCAATATTTCGGTGTCAAGCCAAAATATTTTTTGAATATGGCTCCCCTAATTCGAATTCTGGGTTCTCGTTCTTGTAGAAACCATATCTATAATGTATTACCTATGGTTTTTGGTTTTCGATTATTCCAAGGTAAGAAATCACCTAGACACTTGTGCAGCAGTGTGAATGCAGACTTCCTTCTAGATTTTTATTATTTTTCCCCATAATCTTTTAGTTGTCTTACCAATACCTAACCTGACAATTTTCTTCAGTAATTAATTTGCCTTTATCAAGTTTTCCAAAGCATTTAACTTAGTTTTCATTTAAACAATTCTCTCTTCACATTCACTTAACTCTGTCTTATGTAATACCTAACTAATATAAACAGAATACAAATACAATGGGATTAGCCAGTTTGGGAACAAACATATGACTATTGTGAACATTCAACTCAACTAGTGGCAGCAGCAAAGAGTAGTTTATTTACATCATTCAACATGTAATGGGCATCAGTATTTTTTACAGAAGGAATATTAATCCTGAAGGTTGGTTAAACGAAGGTTACAGAAACTTTTACAGCATCTACATAAAACACCACAAGAAAAATACAGAAATTAGAAACAGTCATCACCTCAGCATAAGAGAGAAGCTAAGGATGGGAGTCAGAGACTCACTTTTTTCCTGAAACAACTATAGCAGCAACAACTTACAGAGCTTACCAAGATTTTATACATATTAACTCATAGAATTCCAAAACAAGTCTGTATCAACTATATTTCAATTAAAAAAAAAAGACTCTAGGGCTTCCCTGGTGGCACAGTGGTTAAGAATCCACCTGCCAGTGCAGGGGACACAGGTTCAAGCTCTGGTCCGGGAAGATCCCACATGCCGCGGAGCAACTATGCCCGTGCGCCACAACTAGTGAGCCTGCGCTCTAGAGCCCACAAGCCACAACTGATGAGCACGCGTGACACAGCTACTGAAGCCCGCGCACCTACAGCCCGTGCTCTGCAGCAAGAGAAGCCACTGCCATGAGAAGCCTACGCACCGCAACGAAGAGCAGCCCCCGCTCGCAGCAACTAGAGAAAGCCCGCACACAGCAACGAACACACAACACAGCCAAAAATGAAAATAAATAAATTTAAAAAAAAAGACTCTATAAGATAGGCTCTATTATTATGTCCATTTTGCAGATCAAGAACCTAAGGCACAAAAAGGTAAGAAACTTGCCCAAGGTCACACAGGAGTACAACCTAGTTTGAATGCAGTCAAATTAAAGCAGCGTGGTTCTAGAGTTTCTACTCTTTACCCCTCTGCAATACTGCCTCCAAAGAAGTACTGAGTTCTTTTAATAAGCATATATTATCTTCATAATCTTAACAATTTTAGGGAGTAAATAAGCATGTCCTAGTATATCACTCCCCAAGGGTAATTTTTCAGTGGCTCTCCCATAAAAGCCACTCCTTTATCCTGGCATTCAAGACTCACCACAACTGGATCCCAACTGGTACTGCTATAATTCCAATCCAAGACTCTTCTAGAAACCAACAGATCATCTTGAATTGGGATACAGAAAAGCACTAAATATAGAGTCTGTCACATGACATTGCACAAAGACCAGTATTTCCTCATTTAGAGAATCCAGAAGCCTGGCTTCTCAAGAGAAGAGTCAGCATGGTTTCTTGGAAAAGTATAAAGCACCAAGCATCAGGATCTAAATTTTAATCCTTGATCAACCATAATCTAATATGATCTGGGAAAAATTATTTAACCTCCCTGGGGCTGAGTCTACCTGTAATATAAAAGACAAGAGCTAAAATAGTGTAAAAATCAGCTGAGACCAGTACTCAACTGCAAATTCAAGGCCCCTCTAGATGTGATTATGTAGGTCTGGAATGGGGCCCAAGAATGTTCATTTTAATAAGCACTCCATGTAAATGATACATGTGGTCCCTGGGCCACAATAAGAATATTTAGGGCTTCCCTGGTGGTGCAGTGGTTAAGAATCTGCCTGCCAATGCAGGGGACACGGGTTCAAGCTCTGGTCCGGGAAGATCCCACATGCCGCGGAGCAACTAAGCCTGTGCGCCACAACTAGTGAGCCTGCGCTCTAGAGCCCACGAGCCACAACTACTGAAGCCCGCGCGCCTAGAGCCTGTAGTCCACAACAAGAGAAGCCACCGCAATGAGAAGCCCACGTCCCGCAATGAAGAGTAGCCTCCACTAGCCGCAACCAGGGAAAAGCCTGTGCGCAGCAACGAAGACCCAATGCAGCCAGAAACGATAAATAAAATAATAAAATAAATAAATTTTTAAAAAAAAGAATATTTAAACAAAAGATCTCACAAGTCAATTGTAACTCTAGTTTCTTTAGTCAATAGGGTGCTACTTTACATGTCCAGATTGGGGGTTTTTGGGCCTAAAAGAAAATCCTCTGATTCATCATGGGACTTGTTTTTGCACCTTTCCCTCTATACTTTTTTAAAACAACTGGCTAAGATTTGGTAATGCTACAAATTGAACTTTCCCTTCTCTTAAGATACAGTTGGATACAGTTGATTCAAATGAGTTTTAAGTCAACAAAGCACCTACAGAATGCTACAAATCCACTGTATCATCTTGTTAATCCTCACTATTCTGAAATATGATCATCTTAATTTTCTCAGAAGGGAATTTAAGTTTTATAGAATAAAGTCTCCACTCTATAAGTATTCACAACATTTTTCTTCTACCAGTCCCTCTGAAAATTTCCAAAGAAATTAAATTAATAGTTTTCATTCAATATGTTACCCAGGACCTGAATCAGTGTAACATTCAAATTATCATCCAAATTCACTACCAATATTTTGCTATAAATGAAAGGAAATGTGCCAAATTGATAAAAGTGTCATCACAATGTAATTAAAGTCTAAATATGTGTTTTGTTTCTTGTCCCTTTCTTGTTCTTCTGAACTTCTTTACAAGGAGTATGTATTTTTCATTACAAGGTTCCAAAAATCATACACTGCTTTGACCTAAGGGTTATAGATGTTTGATGCTCTGCTGTATTACCATCTTACCAACCCCTTTTTAAAAAGCATTGACTTGTGTATATGGAAAAAAAGAACCTGTCTCAATGATTTCAGAAAAAAATATTTTAACTTTAAAAAAATTACCTGAAGAATTTTTTTAATGGAAGAAGGGAAATAGCGCCATAATTAAATTATGTATTTTTAGCCTTGTATTAGAAATCAAACTGCTAGCATTAGTAACAAATCATAAACCTAAACAACTGTTAAAGGCTCATTTAACAATAATTCTAAAAACTGAATGAGGAATTGGAACTACATCATTTAAACATTTTTTTAACAATCAAAGTACTTAATTTCTGTGTTCTGAATTTCAAATTAGGCTAGATTCAAGAAACTATTTAAAATCCCAGTTGTGTGGAAAACCGTGCAGGAATACTATCTAAATTATCTACACTTTTCTTCCTTAAAATTCATTTATTTGTTGTGATTACAAAAGCAACCTATATGCGTTACAGAAAAACCAAAATGGAAAAAGAAACTCCCACAATACCAATTACCCAGAAACAAACCACTGCTAAAAACCTTGGTAAATGTGCAGTCACCATAGTAAAAACTTATTCAGGTAAGAATCATCAATAGACACTAAATCTAAGAGAGGAAAGTCCATGAGGAACAGGATATTTACACAATTTCAAAATATCGCCCCACAAATTACTTAATAATGGCAAAATGAGAAACAGTAACTATACAATGGAGAAACTCCTCAATACCTTAACCAAGCAATCAAAACGAACGTACTGGTAGTGGGCAAACAAACATCAAGTGTCTCCAGATGATAGAAAAACACATATTACTTATCTAGTGTTCCAGCCCAAAATGTAAAATCTGAATTTAATTATGAAGAAAACTTAGACAAACCCAAATTGAGAGGAACTGAATAAATATCTAGCCTACCAATGTTATGACAAAAGACTGAGGAACTCTCTTCCAGACTACAGGAAACTAAAGAGACCTAAAGAACTAAATGTAATCTACGATCCTGGATTAGCTACTGTACCAGAAAAAAATACTAATAAAGGGCATAATTGGGACAACTGATGAAAATGGAATAGGGACAATAATCTAGATAAAAGTATTACACCCATGCTAAATTTCCTGAATTTAACCACTCTGGTTACCTAAGAAAAGATGCTTGTTCTTAGGAAATGCATACTTAAGTATTAAGGGCTCTAAGAGGGCATGATATATGCAATATACTCTCAAATGGTTCAGAATTTTTTTTTTATACATACAGAGAGAACAGTACATAGTGACAAAATGTTAAAAATCAGGGGATCTGGGTGAAGGATATAAGGCAAGTTTATACCATTCATGTAACTTGTCTGGAAGTTTGAAATTATTACAAAATAAAAAATTAACACCCAAAAAAAAACCCTGTTTTTTTGGGAACGTTGGTCAACATTCATATATATATATATATATATATATATATATATACACACACACACACACACACACACACCATATTTGCATTTTTAAGTTAAAAAACAGAATCATCATTTGATATTAATTATTTAGTTTTAGAGGCCCTCCAAGGTATATATCTGAGTATCTGCGGGAAAAAGGGCAATTATTTTCAGATGAATTAGAGGTGTTTTTCTTTTGCTCTCCGTCCAAGGAAACTACCCCCCCCCCACACACACACACACTCATACCTTAAATACTCACCCCACTACCATCTCCTTAACCAGTCACAGCTAATTAGAGGGATCAAGATGGAGAATACTGGTTCTCTGACACCTTGCCAATTCCTGTGAGGCCCAACTGCACTTTTTCAAATAAGTTCTGTGAGATTTCCCTACAGCCTTATAACAAATCTTTTACTTCAGCTAGCTGGAGCTGATTTCTGTTCCTTGCATCCAAACAAATCCTAAAACAGTAGGCTTTTGAGAAATAGAAACAAATGGTGCAAGGGAAACAGTAGCTACTCAAATTAATCTTTTGTCTGTGCCTCAAAAATAGTGTTTAGGTAGGGGTTTAATGCTAAAATGCAGTAAGGCTGTGTCAAATTCAACCAATTATGCAGCTTCATTTAAAGAGAAAAGCAAATAATTCCAAAAGGAACAATCTTACTTTCTCAATAATTACTATGTATCAGACCAACCGCAGACCCTGCAGCCCGCCCATCAATTTATGGCTACTAAAGTATCTTCCCATCTTGGGACTGCCCTGGTGGGGTAGTGGTTAAAAATCCGCCTGCCAATGCAGGGGACACAGGTTTGATCCCTGGTCCAGAAAAATACCACATGCTGCATAGCAACTAAGCCCATTCGCCCCAACTACTGAGCCTGTGCTCTAGAACCCATGAGCCACAACTACTGAGCCCACGTACGCCTAGAGCCCGTGCTCCGCAACAAGAGAAGCCACCGCAATGAGAAGTGCACACACAGCAACGAAGAGTAGAGAAAGTCCGCACATAACAAAGAAGACCCAACGCACCAAAAACAAATAAATGAATTAATTTTTTTAAAATGTTAAAAAAAAAAAACTTCCCATCTTTTGCCACATGATTAAAGATGAAACGGGTTTTCAAATTCCTGAAACTTGTCTTTCTTTAAATGACATACAAAATAAGATAAGAGGAATGCAAGAGGTCTCTCTGTAAAATCAAAAATAGAAACTATGACCTCATTATTAGTCTGTGACATAAGAAAAAGTATTAGAAGGGTATATCTTTCTCACAGATAGTCTCCTGATATGTGAACTTTTGAAAAAACAAACCTGTGTTTTCCGGACAATATCTTAAGTGATAATGGTTAATTTCCACCACATTCCTCACTTTTTGCCAAAAAACCATTGACACTAGGCTTTACCTAATTCTTACACCAAACAGTGAGAAAAATGGAAAACATATAGCTCTAAAGTTTAAACTTATTTAGTTTAAATTAATTTATCACAGTAAATTTTGTTAAAGTCTTTAAATAAAAATTATGTTTTAAGTACTTTTTGAAAATAAAACTCAACAAAGATTAAAAAAAAATTTTAATTTTCTGGTCTCAGATAAAATGTTAGATAACATAATTATGTGAACTTGAAATTATCTTATAAATACCACAAACCAAAACTAACTCAATCCCACTGTTACATTACTTAGCTTCTGCTACAGGCTCAGACCTTAAATGCTGCACCCGTGTTGGTTGTAACACAGGTGTGATTACTCAATATTATCTTTCTCAATAATAAACCTCAGGACCAAGAATGTTTATACATTTGGATTAACTCTAAACTGCGCAATCATCTAAGAGTTAGTAGAAAATTATCCCTTCTCCAGTTGTATAAAGAAAACTGTACTTATCATTTTGTATCTCATGTTGATCTGTATATAGGTCCTTCCTTAAACCCAGATTTCACATTTGAGATAGTTTTAAAATGCAAAAATATGTATTTTAATTAAAAATGATGGACAAGTAATTATTTACTCATTAAATTATAAATTATTTACTCATTAAAAGGCATTATGTCTGTTTTGATGGCATCTTAATGCAACACACCAAAGAAGAAATCTGTGACTGACCTGTTGCATGGAAAATGTCCAACGTCCCTAAAAGCTTAAATAGTTTTGGTAAATAACCAAATGAGATTTTCAATAAAGGTGTAAAATTTACCTAACAATACAAACATGGCTTTCCTACACAATTTAAAATAAAATTTGATTTATGAGCTATCCACAAGAACTGAATTGATATCAAGCAAAAATACATATCAAGTGAAATATAAAACTATCTTCTTGATTCTGATTTAAGTAAAAAGCGTCCTGGTTACCAACGGTTAATAAAAACCTCTCATATTCTTAAAGATACAAGTATGATCTAATTAACCTAGCCTGAGTCACTACCATTTGATTTTTACTGTGGCACGCATCATAAGTGCTCACAATAACAGAAAACAATTTCTTTTGGTCAACTACCTCTTTACAAAATACTCATCCTTAAATTGCAATGGCAAGACTGTTACCATTAAATACTGTCTACTTCAAAATTTTAGTGCACTAAAAACAATTTTCAACCACAAATATTGCTCTTCCATATTAAATAAATTTTTAGGTAATACAAAAATATTTTTTCGTTCAATATTAAGGAAAAAAATGAGGCTACTCCCAACATTATTACAAAAGAGGCAGTAAAAAAGAGATAGTAAGCCACTCCAATTTTAAACCCAGCCTACAAACTGAATAACATTTACACAGCAATATCTCAAATAGTATCTGTCTTGTTATTTTGCCAGTCAACACAAAAAATAATTTTATCACAAAGTAAAAATAATTCTATATTCAACATTAAAAAGTAAGTCTCACAGAATACATGTATTTAACATTTATTCTCACACATGACAAGGAACAGTCCCTGATCACCCTGAATATCTGAGATGTAAATGTGTTCACTTAACAAAAGCTTTAAATTGAACACAAAATTGGGCACCTACTATCTGCTAAGAATGAATCCTTTGGAGATAGAAGCTATTATATATTATCAAAATATTTTTTAAAAAATAAACATAATGTCTCTTAAGAAGATTCCATACTAATATTCCTTAAGCAGTTTTTTGATAGCTCTTCAAAGTCCTGTTGATTTTGTACAATACTTTAAACACACAATGGTAGTACACATTTTAAGTCCCAGTAGTAACTTCCAGAAAAGAAGAGCTGTTAGGATTTACAAAATACACTTTAAAAAATAAAACCATAACCTTCTTTAAGAGTTTGATGCATAAAAATGGGTATTATTATTCTTAGAAATAAGAAACCAATTTAATAAGTTCTAATTTCACTAAGACCACTACAGTATATATTGAGAGGAAGAGTTTCTCCTAACTTATTAATTCGCTTTTTGCCTCACTTCCTCATTTTTAGATTCAAGAAATCCTAGAGCTTACTGCGGTATATATGGTAAAAATTCTCCGGCTGGAAGCAGTGAGGAAAACAGACGAGGCAAAATTGTAGAAGAGTTATCAGAGACCTAAAGAGTTGAAGAGAAATGAGAAGTCCTGTAAAGGTTCTAAACTTTAAATTGAGATCGAAGGGATCCTGCAACTTATACTGACAACAAAAGGGAAGCATGATCAAAATGTGGTCTCTAAAATTTGCTCTCCAATTACATTATGATTTTCTACAAATCCACTTAAACAGATAAACAACTAATCCCTCAAATTCAGCTATTCTAAGAACAAAGACCATTTGACTAGTTTTGCCCCAAGGCACCAAATGTTTCAAAACTCTCTGGGAACAAAAATTATGCCTCACCTTTTAATAAATTTGCCTTGACAATCCAAAACACAGTCAGTCAATTGGGGTATACATGAATAAAAAGCAAACATTTACAACCATGTTTTTTATAAAGTGCAATATACAAAAAATAAATAAAAAGCCAGACTCACTTTACAGGAACCAAAAACATATCAATACAAACAAAAAGAAACAAACAAACCCCAAAGCAATGAAGCAGGCCAGTATGAAGAAAGCTTGTACGAGTGAAGAAGGCAGCTTTTCTTATAATTTCTAACTTGATATTGTTTGTTTGAAGCCAAATAAATCCAAATGCCTTATAAGTCTAGATGTGATCAAGGTCAAGATCAACAAAAATATGGGTATAAACAGTGTTCCCTCCTCTGGCTATATAAACCAAGTTTTCCCAAGAGTATACTAATTACCTACACTAGATAGTAAGTTTAAAGTACCAACCTTCTGAACCACAGATCTTAACCACTTAGTCTATAAAATAAATGTACAATCTTTACACAGCAGTTAAGGATCTGAATTATATGATCAGTCAGAGCATATTACAAATGAGTACTGACCCCAAATCCCTACACAAACTCTTCCACCACCCACCAACACTTCATCTTATAAAATATTTCAAAGATTCTAAGTAAAGTTGTATGCTCAGTCTTCCATGATAAAACTCCCTAAGCCAGTAACTTCTATTATTTTGTAAATTAGAAATTTTTCATCAGTCTAATTCATATATGAACTTCATAAATCTCTTATTCCACTGTAAGTATTTTAGAGCAGAATTTACAATGAAATAAGAGAATCCTGAAAGGGTGTATCCTCTCCAACCTTTTTAAGTACTACTGGATTGAAAGGCACTCATCTTCCTGTTGCTCCACAATCAGAATGGTCATTAAATGCCATTAATAGCCCACTCTTAGCTCACTGCTTACTTCAGGCCAAAAAAGATCAACTTCCCACTGTAGAGATGAATTCTAATCATTCACACTTAAAAAAATAAAGTTAAATGACGTCATTTAATTTTCTGCCCCAATCTGTAAGATTTTTAAAATAGTATAAAATGGATTCAAAACCCTATTATGATATGGCTTTTATTTAAAGTCTATTAAAACAGACTAAATTCCACATCCCATAATGGGTAAATAAATGGGCATGTTTGGGAAGGACAAATATCAAGAGCTAGAGCCTTACTTTTTTACTTACATAATTATAACAGAATGCTGTAAGACAACTGTAAGGCAGCAAAGCATGGAGCTCCCCTTTATCAAATACACAGTCAACTTACAAAATTCCTAAGGAATGCTTAAATATATGGGGAAAATGGATGCAAAATATAATAGTGAGAAGAACAAGCATCTCCACACCCAGTGAAGTAACAGGTTTAGGCTTGTTTGTACAGCTCCCTAAAAATTTGAAAGATTACAAAAACCAAAATTCACAAAATTGGTCAAAAGTTGGATGGGAAACGTTCCACTCTAGACTAAAATGTCTAATCATACAAAATAGGTTGTACTTACACCCTTACTAAACATTTTAATTTACTTTGGCTTATTGAATAAAAGACGCTTTGGATTAAACCAAACAAAAACTATTATTTGCCCCCAAATAATTTTTTTAATATGTAAGAGCACCTGGCCTCACTACTGAAATGTCTATTAAGAACACCTGAGTGTTTTTATTTTTTCAAAAGTGGTGTCATTTTATTTGCCTCTCAGGAAAAACCCATAAAATTAATCAACTAAGACACAGCATTGTAATTTGAAGTAAAATCAACACATCTCCGTAAACGGTTTAGGGAAGAAAAAAAGCCCAGCCTTTTCATGTAAACATAACAAGCCTGTAATATGCTGCAGACAAACGCACTGCAAGGGGTGTGGAGGACCCGAGCTGATTAGATTACCACAACATCAGCCTGGGGCCGCCATTTTTAGAATCTGTAAAGGACAAAAGAGGGAAATTTCACTTTTTACTGCCCATCTCGGAGATTAAAGGAAAAAATGGACTGTTTTCCAATTAGGTATTGATGTCTCCAGCCCAGAGTTGAATGCACCTCACTTAATTCTCTCCAAGGTCTCCAGAACTCCAAACACCTTACGTTATTCACATCTCTAAAAAGGGGGGAAACAGGCAAAACGGGGTTTACTCTATAGCTAACTCTAGCCATTTCCCTTTGCCTTGAAACTGCACCGTTCTTAAGACAGAGTCTAGCAAGAACGGATCTCTACGGAGCTAAGGCCGGTGGAAGAGAGCCCTCCGGATTGTTTTCTCTCTCCCCCTCCCCCGTTTAGCACAGTGAACCGTTTGTTTCTCTTCTGTGTCTGCTGCCACAGTGTTTGTGCCAATCCCTTGGTCAAAATCAGCTTTCCTGAAATGTGCCATATTGTGGCTTCTAAGCCTCCCCTACAGTAAAGGACGGCGATAATGCAAGAGGAGGGGGGGAGGAGACTGAGAAGACTGGGTACTGGGGTGACCACCTCAGGGGCGGTTTTACCCTCTCCCGGGGAGGATGAGGAGCTGTCTCGTTCCCCCACAAAGGAAGATACCCAGGGCGTTCTTTCCACCCCCTTCGTATTTATGAGAAAATTAAACCAGAGACTGCCAGGCGAGAAATGGAAGCAGCAGAAGAAAATGGGGCCTAGACGGGTTCCCAGCACCTGAACGAGATGCGGTAGAGGACAGGGAGAGCTGGCAGCTCCTGGGACCACTTCGACACAAACCCTACTTACAGTCACAAGCCTCCCTCCTCACCCAAGCGGCCCTAACCCGCTGCCAGCGAGGAGCGCGCCCCCTCCCTAACTCCCACTCTCAAGGGGGTTTAACTGCCAGTTTCCCCTTCCCCAACCCTAAAACCCGCCATAATGCTCCCTTTCTAGGGACAGAGAGGAGAAAGGATAAATTCGATTCAAACAACCAACGTCTTGCCCCCGCCAAGACACCTGAGCCAACATCGACCCCACCCCCACCCCCGCCATAAGGATAAAGATGAGAAAGCCCCCTGCCCCTGGAAACACACGTCCCTCCACCCCGCAAACCCCATGAACTCCCAAGGAGACGACAGGCACTGACCTGTGATGTTCACACACCAGACACCCGAACCCCGTTATATGCTCGACCCCCAAGGAGTCTGTCCACACCTCCGCGGTCGGACGACCCCCCGACAGCAGCCACTGCGGACTCAGGACCCGGCTCCACACACCCCCTCCCCAAACAGCAGCGCGCAGCCTCTTCACCAGCAACCGAGGAGTAAGGGAGGGGGCACCGAGACAGTCAACAGGAACGCAGAGGCGACGGCGAGGCTGCTCAAGAGTGTCTATGCCCCCTCTGTTGCCGCTCCCGAACTCAGGCACCGTCTCCGACTCGGCCCCCTGCGCCCGCTCAGTGTCACTGCCTCTCGCTCTGGGAAAATGGCGGCTGACGGCGGCGGCGGCCGCGGCAGCGGCGGCGGCGGCGGCGGCCGCGGCGGCGGCGGCAAGTGCACGGGGCCCGCCCGCCCCGCTCCGCAGGGGCAGAGGGGGAGGGGACGAAGCTGTCCGCCGCCATTTTGCTTGTGGGCTGCCGCCCGCCGTTACCTCTCCACCGCGGCTAGAAGACAGCCAACTGGAGGCAGAGCGGTGGACAGAATCTCCGTCTATTTCACAACAGATGCATTCAACAATTCACCGAAGGTTTGGGAAAGTTTCGGTATTTGATGGGATTGGTTCTTTATCCCCTTTCCCTGAGTAGCCCTCATGTCTGGATATCGGTGAGCTTGGGCGCGCCACTACTGGGTGGAAGGATAATAATTGGAGGCCCTGGAAAGACACCCCCCCCCCCCAGTGCTCTTTCTCCCACTCCCAAAACCACCTCAGCCCTGGTCTGCCCTTCTCCCTCCCCCTCCTCAGTCTGGCCTCTAGCGCGGGATGAACTCGGTTGGGGTGTCACTCGACGCCCACTAGGGGCTGAGGCGGTTCCAGTGCGCAGGCTCCGAGCACCGGATAAAAGCGGAGCTGGCGAGTCCAGCGCCGTCTCGATGGAGGAGCGAGAAACGGAAGAGGTCGGGGGGAGAAGCAGCAGGAAAAATACAGCCACCGTCAGCGCCGCCTCCCTGCCACCGTGTATCGGGGTAAAAAGCTGCCGTTGCCGTCGGTGCAGTTGCCGTCTGTGCCTCCTACTTTGGCCCCGGGGAAGGATTTCCCCGCCGGCGGGACAATGTGCGGGGAGGGGAGCGGGAATTCCTTTATGCGGCGGTGATTAAACGAGGGAGGGTCAGAGAGACGGTTATCTCGAAGAACAAAGGGGCAGGCCAAAGAATAAAGGGTTTCCCCAGTAAAATGACACGGTGATTGCGGCTCCTGTTTTCGGGGGTCTTTCCCCGAAATGGCGGTTTCCGTCTTCTAGCTCCACAGCCTCCCGAAGCGCTTGGTAAGCGGAGTGGGGAGAGGCAGAGGCGGTCCGTGCAGCCAATCAGTGCCTGAGGTGTTCTGTCGGGCGTGTCGTGATTGGCTAGCGGTGACCTCATGCTGCAGCAGGGGGTGGGGCCAGAGCCGTCGGGGGAGGCTGTTGCAGAGACAGAGCAGTGACGATGGTGATCTTTGCTGCTGCGGCCGATATGGAACCCAAGCGGTGGCGAAGGGAATCTCAAGGCTTTTCCTTGACTATTTTCTCCTGTCCCTGCGCGAGGTGAGGGCCCCGGCTCGGCCTCTGCGAAACTTCGGGGTGCTGGCGTGGATGAGGAGACACAAATTCTCCCATGATTTTAGTAACTGCGTCAGGGCAAGATGGCGCTGGGTCTCCTTGGGGCGCGGGGGGAGAGGCACGTCCACCGCCGCCGCAGCGCATGTGACCGGGCTGCATTCCTGTGGGGTTTGGCTCAGACCCAGGTTGGGGCGGGGGAGGGGAAAGGGCTGGGGCGGAGGAGACTGTGGTGCGGTCGGCGTCGGCCGCCTGAAGAGGAAGAGTTTACTGTTGAGGGCGCTTCTCCTCCCCCATAGTGCGTAACAGCTGCGGCTCCCTGGGAAAAACCCCCGGAGGGACGCTCCTTAGGGGGTGTGACGGCTGTTGGTGGAGGGGACGGTTTGGCGCCCTATTTTCTTATCTGCCTTTCTCCTTGCGAGGTGTATTTACGTAAGGTGGCTGGTCCCTAATGTGGGAGTCGGAATCAACCGTGAGTCCCGAAGGGCCACTGGAGTGAGTAAAAAGGAGAGTCTAGCTCCTGGGCCACAGCGCCGAGGAGTATTGATTATTTTCTGAGAAAACGTAAAGTTTCTCAGATCCGAATGGCAAAATATTCCCTAAGTTTGGAAATAAGTGTAAAAGGCGTGATAATACCCGGGAACACTTTTAGTTACCTAAAAGAAGAAACCAAGGAGTATATCATCTGAAGTTTGAGGGGCCCTCTTCAAACTTGTTTTTTCCGTCTGTATTTACTTTCTTCCCGTTTCCTCCCTTTTTGTATATTCTACAAGAATGTGAAATCTTATCAGTGGATTTGTTTTTTTAATTTAGACGTGATTAGTAATACAGAATAAAAGTTGCCAGTGTTGTACATGAAGTTGTAAGGCTGTTTTCAATACTCTTAGTCTTTTTTCTGTCGCCCTCTTACTGTGGTTTTTAAAAATAAAAGATGAAATTATAATCACTTTTGGTAAATATTATTAAGATTCCTGCACCAGTATGAAATACTAAAGCGTACCTCTATAAATCACTTTTGTATAAGTATGAATTTTAATTTTAGTATTTGGAGCTTTGGTAGGTGAAGATCTCCAGCAGCTCAGAAGTTCTTATTGTCAATATTGGCAGATTCAGTAAGAAAGACTAATTTTGTTTTTGTCTTCCCACTTGGCCAAAGTAATAGCCACTAACTGAACTAGATAAGATTTAAAAGGGCTTCTCTCCTTGGGTGGTGGTGAGTGAGAGCTGGGAGTTATTCAACAAAGACTTCTCCACCTAAAACCTGACTTGCTTTTTGACTGAACACCTATATTTGGTGCTTGGAGGAAATGCTTGTTGGACTTGAAAAGATGAGTTAACCTGGAGTCAAGGTTGCGCTGTTTCCTTTAGTCTTAGTTGTAGACTTGGTAGTTTGAAAACAACATTTAATTTTTAATATTTATTTTAAGTACTACAAAGATTTTAAAGTTCAAAACTTTTTTGTGTGTTCTGTGAATATAAATTGGGCATTTTGCCTATAAGAATTCTTGAATAATTTCAGGGGTCTATTATGTGTAAGTAACGACTCCCTTACCCTTATAGCAATTTTCTTACGGCTTAGAAAAGAGGAACTAAATATGAAGTCAGTAGATTTAAAGGCAATTTTCAGAAGGTTCTAACTTCACTGTGCCTTAATAAGGAAAAGAGGCCATATTGCAAGATAATGGAAACAAATCCTTGTTTTGTATTGTACTTTTAAGTAGCTTGGGGACTCATTGTTCCTAATTGCCAAACCCATGAACCTCTTGAGCTCTATTTTTTCTTTACTTTACTGTGGCATTTAAAATACTAGCAGTTACTTCTTATCTTTGTCTGTCTTCTTGCATTATATTAATATGTTCTCCTTAGACAATTTCCTTTGTGTCTGTTCTCTAATGAAACACCCAAATTTTCATCTCAGAGCTGCAGGTGCAATGTTTAGGTTTACCAGGGGCCACAGGCTTCCTGAACTCATAAAAATATTATGTTTGGTACTTTATTCCAAACTGTAAAATCAACAACAACAAAAAAACCCGTCTTTTGACCACGAGAGTTTTGAGAAGAGGTAGAGGGTTGATGAGGCTCAGCGGCAGGGTTTCCTCCCCTTTCACATGTGAGATGGGGTGGGGAGGCAGCTGATGGGACAGCCATAGTGCTGCCCCGCGAAAGGATGGGAAGACAACTGGCCTTAGTATTTTTCAACATCCATGTTTCTCACATCTAGCAGACATTTTAACCTACAAACTTCAACAGTATACAAACACCAGTTATTATTTGGGTTTATAGTTCCTTGATGTATTTGGGGTTTATCAAGTTATGTAGTACTGCTTGCTCTGATACTAGAGGATCCAATAAGTTGTGCCCTTGTATTTTTGTCACTTTTCCTGTTGTCATTTATGTGTCACCGTGCCAGCCACTAGTAACTACATGTGTTTTATGTATTATAAGGTTGGCATTCCAGTAATAGGGCTTATTAAAATTGTATGTAGAATGAAGCTCTGCAGTAAATCAAATTTGGGCTTTTGGCATAAACATTGATAACCCTTTTGCCTGCCCTTAAAGTTTTGGGGGGGGATTTTTGAATAGTCACTGTCTATCTTTTGACATACTTGCTGAAACAATTCAAAGTAAAAAAAAAAATATTCAGAATTACATGTGACTTTCACTGGATTTTGTTTTTATATAAAACTTTCCTCTGCCCCACCCCACCCCTGACTTCAGTGGCCTTTAAATGTAGAATGAAAAGATTTATATCTGAGAACTGTTTGAGTTGAAACCATTAAATATACCTTAAAATGTTATGGTTAAACAGCATTA